>NC_090927.1:842802225-843121475 GCF_040938575.1 Ambystoma mexicanum
TGCAGAAACTCAGCTCCTTGGCCGTGAATAGCCCGGTGGACAATACATAGAGATTTGAAATTGTATTTGAAAGGTGGTGTGCACAGGTTGGCAGTGACACACTATTGTGTGAATGGTAGTGCGTAGGGGTGGTGCAAGCTGCGCTATGGTTGTGGCTTCTGCTAATTGTGACACGTTTTCGTGAATGTTTTATGGTTTTGGGGAGATGGATAGAACTGGTGCTACGTATGTAAAGTTTGTGCATAATGTTAGGTGCCCACATGGTCGCTTTCTTGGATGTGTAGTGTTGCGGTGGGTGTGGAAAGGGTTGCAATGTTGTGTGCATACCTAAAGGTGTGATGGGGGCATGTTAGGCTGTTTGTGGATGCTGCAATAGTGCCTTCTTTAGCAGAAAATCCTGGTGGAGGGCTTTGCAAACAAACAGAATGTGTACTGAGAGTGTTTAACGGTAAAAAAGAAGTGGTGTATAGAAATGACAGTGTGCAATGCAGAGGTTTTGTATGCAATTGGTGCATGTGTGTTTTGAAATGTGACAGCACCCAATTTGGGGAGTGCTGCAAAAAGTGACCGTCCAAAGGGAAGAAGTATTGTCACAGCTGTATTGGGCCATGGCCCTCACTGTAGATGGGAAAGTGCACATGCACATTCTCCCATTATGAGGTGGGTGGAAATAGAAATGGAATTGTGGGAAATAGACAATTAGGAGTTTAGGGCGTGTTTCATGGGAAGGGGCGTTACCATTTTGTCACAATACTGTCGACATGGAGAGACACACAGTGCTTATCGTCAGTGATATCTTTGTGCGCCATCTGCACAGATGTTGCGTGCAAAGATGTGTTGCTGGTAATTTCGGGCTGGAAGGAGTGGACGCTTCCTGGGCCTGTCAGGGTGACTGCAGTTTCAGCAGGATGGTTCACCTTTGCAGATATGTGGCGTCCGTCACAAATGTGGACTGTGTCGTGGTGCACTATGGAAGTGCACATTTGGGTTACATGTCGTGTGGACGATTAATCTGTCTACTGATGAGATTGCTGACCGCTGTGATGCATATTTTCCCTACTGCCAAGGTGGTTTTCTCATGCATAACACCAAGAGCATTGTGGGTCCATGACAGTGTAATTTGTCCCCAGCCAGCGGTCGTAAAGATGTGTTATTTTTTTGCAAAAAAAGTATATGGTCCGCTCTGAATTTATTTGGTCAGATTGGTGAGGTTTCGTCAAGGGGGGGGCAAAGTTATAGGGAGTCCCATACATTTGTTTCTTCCATAGACACAATGGAACAAACATTTTGCTCACGCCTACAGCCCAAACCGCTGGACGGATTTTCACCAAATTTGCGGCAGGAGTGGCAGATTTGTCCCGAAAGCGTGCTTTTGTAAATTTGGTGGAAATCCGTGAAGTAGTTATTTTTTAAAACAGGCAAAATGTAGGTCCCAATGAAACAGGACTCAGTTTGGTCTGGAGGGCCGCGTGATGTCCACAGATACCCAACATGCCCATTGATTGGCTTGAACAAAGCATGATGTGTGTCATATTATTTCCAATACAACCGCCATGTTGTATCTGCGGATATCCACGGATAGTGCGGTGGAGAAGAGGGCTGGGAAATATGTTTTGGGGCATTTGGTGTTGGGAAGAAGGGCTTGGTAGGGTGGGGGAGTGAAAGATGTTTGATATCATGTATTTGTTTAGGTGGAAGACCAAGCAGAGTGCAGCAGTCCATGGACACCGCGATGGTCCAAGGACAGGGCGCAGACAGGGCCTCAGTTGGGCAGCTATGTGGTGAATGCAGACAGGCTTCCTTGGAATGTAGCTGATAAAGGGATGTTTGCATAGGTTGTATTATGCTGTGGTGGATGTGGCCAGCCCTTAGACTCTTGGGTGCATGGCCAGAGGCCATGCACCCAAGAGTCTGCTCACTGGTTGCAAATACTGTAATAGAATGTGTACAGAAGTGGACAGGGCCTTGGGTAGCCTGCGTATATGTGCGGGTTGTGGCTACTGGCCAGATTCTTGGGTGCATGGTGGTATTATGCTGTGGTGGTTGTGGCCAGCCACTAGACTGTTGGCCGCATGGCCAGAGGCCACCCAAGAGTCTGGCCATTGGCTGCAAGTACTGCAATAGTATGTGTACAGAAGTGGAATTTTACTATTGGAAAAACACATTACAAAAATTTGTGTACAGTAGTGCATAGAGCAGGCCTTTGGGCAGACAGCTTATGTGGTGAGTGCAGGCAGGCTTGATTAGGTTAGGGGAGTAGAATGTAGATGATAGGAGGATGTTTGGATAGATTCAAAATAGGCCATATGTCCAAGAATCTAGGCACTGGCAGAATGACTGCCCTATCATACGGCCATGCAACCAAGACTTTGCCCACAACTATTGCAGTAGCTGGTGTTTGGTGGGCAGTTGCAGAAACATGTTTGGGCTATTTGATAACTGCATGAGGGATTCTTACAGTAGGGGTGTGGAGTCTGCATGCTATGGTGATATTGGCATTGGGAAAAATAGTGTTGGTGGCCTACTTCAATTCGTGCAGATGGTGTTCAAATAGGGAAGGTAAGGGTTAATTGTTGTGTGTGGGTTGTGGCTACTGGCAAAATGTTTGGGTGCATGGCTGTATTATGCTGTGGTGGTTGTGGCCAGCTCCTAGACTCTTGGGTGCATGTCCGTAGAACCCAGGATTCTAGGGTCTGGCCACAACCAGCATAGCATAATACAGCCATGCACTCAAGAATGTGCCTGCTGGCATAAGCATTGCACAAACATGTGTATAGAAATGCAATTTGCCCATTACAAAGAAGCATGACACTAATAAGCGTATACTCACTACACATACTGTTCAGGCTCTGCATACTTTTTGGAACACACTGGCGGAATACCATGGAAGTGGAAATGGCACTTTTGAATATTGTGTCATTGCGGCCACACATTCTGTTTGTTGAATGTGGAAATGGAGGAGAAATATTTCTTTGTATATCTGTGAAAAAAAATAGCATAACATATTAGGGAAGGTACTTCATAATGTCGTATTGTACACAATTCCACATATTCATGTACTTTGTAGACCCTCATAATTAGTACATTAAAAGTACTGTGCTTTAGACAAGTTTACTGTGCAATGTGCTCAGTTCCTGTGTTCAATTGCATACTCATTGGGTCTGTGGGAAAGAAAATCCATGCAGGATAAAAAAAACGAGTACATTTATTTAATGTTACGTGTCACACTATGTTTCCTTGAAGCGTGCAGTACTTACAGGAATGTTTAAGGTGCATATCTACATGGTTTTGTTGTTACAAGCACAGTTGCAGTCAGAGGAATTGAAATGGTGTATGTGTTTTGCTTTTCAGAAGTGGTGGTGGTATGGTTGCAGTTAGATACCAGTTGGCGTATTCTGTTTAGCCATTTTTACTTTTTAACACTATCTGTTTATGAAGTTTGTTTCCTGTTGGTGTATTGTAAGTACTGTACTATTGAAAACGAATATTGCATTATTGTGGGGCCAGTTAGATACCTGTTGGCGTATTCTAACTGTTGCTAGTTTTACCGTTCTTCTCAAGGGTATCTTTTGAAGCAGTTTATTTCTTGAAGGTGGATTTTGGGTGTACTGAGATACCAGTTGGCATATTCTGACTATTTATACGTTACGAGTCTTGAAGGGCATCTTCAGAAGAACTTTCATTTTTGCTGGTGGATTTTAACTTTTGTAGTAATGGAAAGTAATATTGCAGTTGTATGGTTGCAGTTAGATACCAGTGGCCGTATTCTAACTGTTTGCAGTTTCACATTTGCAGGGTATGTTTTGAAGCACCTTCATTTCTTTTGGCGGATTTCAGTTTTCCACTATTGCCAAGTGGCATTGCAGTATTATGGGTGCAATTAGAGGCCAGATGCTGCATTCATTGCAGTGGTTTGGGCACAGTTAGGCAGCAGTTTGCGTATTCTAACAGTTGGTAGTTTTACAGGTTAGTGAGGGCAGTTTGTAGATCCTCATACTCAGTACTTTTTAAGTGCTATGCGTGAAGCAATATGAGTGGCCCTCATTACAAGTCAGGCGTTAAGGGTTTAACGGCGCCGTCGGCGCCGTTAACCCTTAACGCCTGATTCACACTTTAACGCCTGCTTTTTGCAGGCGTTAAAGTCCAAGGCGCTAAGCGACCTTGGTGCTAATTACGGCACCGTAATTTGCGGTGCCATAATTAGCGCCTTCCCCATCCCCATTATGCCCTATGGGGCAAAAATGGGAATGGGGAAGGGCAAATGGTGAATGGGGAATTACCGCCCCACTCACCTTGGAATGGGGCGGTAATTCCGCCAGCCACCATGGCGGAATCCGGCATGGACCATGGTGCTAATAGCACCATGGTCCACCGCCTGAGTTGTAATGAGGGCCAGTGTGTGTTTTCCACAGTTGGTGTTTCTGTGTCTATAATCATTGCGTCATTGGGGAAAAACTGTAGAGCAACGTAACTGATGTACTCACGGGCCAGTTAGTGTATGCTAAGTTCTTACAGTTTCACAGGGCAGAAGGGTGTTTGCAATTACATACCTGTTGGTGCCTATTTGGTAGTAGGTTATTTTACTTTTATAGGTCAGTGAGCAAGTTAGTTTTCAGGAATAGTAAGTAGGCATTTGCTAGATTTGCTGGTACTCTCTGTGTCAGAGTAATTGAAGTATCATTCCATTCAAACCACCCACATTTCTTTTTAATTTATGCAATACAGTGACCTGCACTGGTTGTGTCACCCGTGTGGTAGTTTATGCCTACTGTTGTAAAGGTTTTCTTGCCAAGTGATACTTGACTGTGTGTGAAGCTAGTAAGCTTTCAGTTGTTTTTGGTACCATATGTGTTGTACCTTAAAAGCATTCCTATCACATACTGGCTATGTGAGTTTATGTGTAAGGTGGAACGATTGTCTGAATTCCACACAACAAGTAATATGCCATGATTTTCATTTTGCACCAGCTACTGAAATTGAATGGATTCACAATTAGGTATAGCTACATACACAAAGTGCTCATTTGGGACTTGCTCTTGCGCCACATGGTTGCAGAGAGTGGATGTATGTTTCCACATATATGAAATCTGCAAGATTTCATTTATAGGTATGCTTTTGCTTTAGAGCACTTGCAGTAAATACATTAAAATTCTTGAGGATCTTTTTGTGTGTTTATGGTGAATCTCACCATTCCTGCACAGTAGTCCAATTCCTGCCTTATTCCTGAGACACTGTAAGTGTTGTCAGGATTGTTTTTGCATTTCTATGACGGGGGAGCATTTTTAAACACAACTGGTCTTCCCCGTTCAAGTAAATGTTTTCAACAATTGGTGGCAATTGGAACAGAACATTGATTGCTACATTTGCATAGCGATATACACCAGTTGTGTTGGAAAATTTGAATGGACCTGACAGTTCTGTGTCTGTGTCATTTACTGGAGACACACTTCTCTTCCTTTGTGCTGTTGGATGTGCATTTGCATTTGTACTACATCCTTCTGTGGTTGTGTTACTTGATGGAGTAGAAGCTGCTTTCAATTTCTTTGGTGGTACCGTTGGCCGATCTCTTATAAATTCTGTTTGCATTACTTTTCTTTTGACAAGTTTTCCTTTTAGAGGAACTGGGTACATAACGAGATGGGGTGTGTAGAGTGCACGTAGTCTGTTGTACTCTACGATGCAAGGAATTTCAGCCTTGACTTTGTTTGTACCGAAATTGACTAGAAATAGTCCTTCAAGTGTACATAGCGTGACAGTGCTACGTAACTCATACCTTCTTTAAAGACTGTGCTGCCAATGTCAATCAATGCCTGATCTAGGATTAGACTTTGTGATTTTTTAATAGTGACTGCATATGCAAGAGACAGAGAAAACTTCTCTGCGTACATACATGTCTTTAAAAAGAAGGAATCGGGCTGTTGAGCATCCTCTCCTTTTAACTTCTGAAAGTTTTTCAAAGTGGATGTTGACAAACTGAATGTTCTTGTCATGTGGATATGTCTGGAAGCCAACAACTGCAACAACTGTACCATGTGCTCCATTAAGTAAACCTTGCTCCATGTCAAGGTTACCTTTTAGCATTACTCTACAGTTTAAAAACAATGTTAACATTTTCTCCAAACCATTTGTGTTGGAGATACAGTTTTCTAAGCTATTTAATTGTGCTGTGGCTTTTTGACACATATGCAGTGTCATACCTCGCACTTCCAGTTTGTCCATGGAGTTAATTTGCACTATTGGTTGCATTTCTTTTTTTTTTAACATTTTTTCTGTTACGCTCACCTGACTCCCACGGAGGTGCTGGCCTGGTTCGCGCTTCTGTGACCTCTTCTAAGGTGATGCGCAGGGTTCGGAAGACGGACTGGACTGGGCCCCCAAATCTGGCTTGTCTGGCTCGCAGAAGTATCCTTCTGTAGGCGAAAATAGGGGATTAACTTTCTGCGGGGTAATGCAATCGGCCTCCCACTTTCCCCTCTCACCCTCCTTGAAACCCTTCTGTGATTTCTCGTAGCGTCTCACCTTAGGGTCTGGAAGGACGAGCTCTCCATCCTGCTTCTGATGCAGGGGCGAGTTGGTATCCAGTTACTTCACTGGATTTTCGGATTGGTGAGAACCAAACTTGCTTGGCTTCCAGGTAAGTTTTTTGATAAGAGGTTCCCCTTGTGTCCATGCATTAATGTACTAATGCTAGTGTCTTTTTCCCCATAGGGGCCGGGGTACGGAATGCCGGGGAACAGGCACCGACCCAAGATGAGCGGTGAAATCCTTGTAGAAATCAGGTAAGTCTTTAATGAGCGTTTTTTGGTAATGTCTTTTCATTCGCTCATTAACGCTGATGTCTCTTTTTCCCCTTAGGGGCCGGGGTCTGGAAATGCCAGGATACGACGCGGACCCGAAATGAAGAGGGAATGAATGAACAGGTAAGTCTTAACATGGAGATTTAGCTTTCCTTATTCCCTTCTCTCTCTCACCTTTTGTTCTGGTGTTTTTCTCCCTAGGCGCTCGGGCGTGACTGCGAATCGGGATGATCGCTGCTGAACATGGAGGCGCCCTATAAAGGTTAGTGGAATGCGGCGCTGCAGCGATCGACGCGATGAGCTTTTAAATTAAAGTCTTCCTTTTCAGGATTGTCGGCGAGATGTCTCCGGGATGCGGATTTAGCAGGTAAGGACTATTCCTTCTTCTGTTCTCTTCTTCTCTTCCTTTGCAGGTGATCCAGGATGCTGGCAGGTGTGGCAGAAGTCAGGATGCAGGAGCAGACACGGTGAGCGTCTAGCTGCTAGATGCAGAACAACGCGAAGCACGTGTGGCTGTTCGGGTGGGGTTTAAATAGCCTTGGAAGAAGTTCCAGGTATGTATCCTTCCTCCAGTCAGGTATGTATCCTTCCCCGACCACGCCCAGATGGTAAATTAGTCCCACAGGTAAAGTAGTGCCTTTCAGGCCTCAAGGAGGCTGGGATCCTGCAGCATGGTCTGCATCAGGTAAGTGTACCCAAGCATTCCAATAATGAGCCTGGCGCCTATGGCGCCAGGACTGATGTCTTTTATGAGCCTGGTGCCATAGGCGCCAGGACACTGTCCAAAGGGCCCCTATATGGGGTTGCTGGGTCCTTCCTTGGGGACTGGATGTCCACTTTCGGGGACGCCGGGATTGAACCGGCTCCCCGGGAGCGGGCATCATGACAGTTTCATTGAATTGTGCATAGCTTGCTAGGGTTGGCATTAAGGACATACATTTCAAATGTTTCTGTGCTAATTGTTCCATGACATCAGCAGCAGATATGTTATGCCCGTACAGCTCATGGATGAGTCTACTTTTTAAGATAGACTGTGCATCCTTAGAGAGCACACCAATCCGAATGCTTTTCAAAATGTTAGCATAGTTGAGGTCTGCAGACTGACACATGTTTTTAGTTAGTTCTCTGTATTGGAAATGTTGCCAGAGATTTAAATTTCCTATGCTGCCAAGTGTGTTACGGCACGGTGGGGGCTGTTACAACAGCTGAAAGCTTGTTGTTTGTCCATTTTTGTAGGAACTTGCTGATAATTTTTATTAAGAATGTTTTGCCTAAACCAGCTTCACCACTTACATACAGGAGTACAGGTTTATAATTTTCACAGCTACAAGTTTTAGTTTTGTGCTGCACGCCATGTTCAATTCCTTTACTTACTTCCAGGACTGTGTATTTACCTTTTTTCATCTGGTTTAATATTATTCTTGTACAAGACATTTTGGGCTATGTGGTATAGACACATGGTTTCCAAAGCAGTACTCCTGTTTAGGTAGTATGTGTCCAATAAATAGTTTTTCAAAAACTGGTGGTTTGGATCGTTTTTGGCTATTGTTTCCATGTCTTGGTATGATTTGAGCACTGCATTTCTAATGCAGCAGGACCAAGGCTTAGCCAGACTATATTTTCAGATTGCCAATATAAGGCTGTGCCTGTTTTAACGGTCTGCAGCTTTGTAGCAACCACATTCTCTATGAAAGAGCATTTTATGCCAAAGCTGTATCATTTTTATGACAGTGTTTTGTTAGATGATATGTCATCCCAGTAGTCTTTCAGCTCTGTTTTCTCAGCTTTGGTTTGGTAGGCTGTGAAATATCATGCAACTGCAGTGGAAATGTCTGCAATGTACTGTACATCTATGGTTGCATTCCACAAGAGGGCAATGATTGCATTGTAATCATTGATGTACTTTGATGCTTCACTTCTTTTAATGCACTATGTGTTCTTAGGTGATTTGCCTTTCACACTGTGTCTAAGAGAAGACATGAAGCTGTTTACTTGTCCTTTTGCTTAAACTGGTCTAGGGAATCCAAAGCGACATTTGGTGTAGTATTTCCTTTTGTTTTTATATTTGCGTCGACAATACTTGCCACATTTATGTCTTTGAAACCGCAAAATGTGCGCATGTAGCTCACTAAGTGTGCTTGCTGAAGGGATGGCGCAAGTTACATATTTGTGAATGAACTGCAAAAAAGTGGCATCACTGTTCTGACCAGATTTAGGATAATCTTTTATACACAAAAGCATGTGGATGTGTGGTGCTCCTCTGTATTGATATTCATTTCTCCAAAAGAAGTGTTGCACTTCTCAGAGGGGAGGAATTGTTTCATTACAGATGAAGTGCAGTATGGCAATAAATCAGTGCTGGAAGTACCTTGACACATTTACAGGGTCAAGAGAGCAGAGTTCTCCTGGTGTTTTTATGTCTATTCCTGCTTGTTTTCGTTTGCTATGCGCAGGAAGTTGTGCAAGTCTTTCCATGCATACTCTGCACAACTTAATGTGACAAACCTTGTGGGTGGGCCAAGGTTGCGTAGCATACACCGTACATCTGTGTGATGTTGGAACGAGTATTATTTTGTACCATGCATGTTTGCCAAGAGATTTGTGATACTTGACTGCAAAACTTCATCTTTGTCTTGCACCTTTTGAAGTAGTTGCGTAGCAGACATGTTTACAAACTTGGAACCTGTTTTCAATGTGTGTGCAACTCCATAACATAGAGTTGCTAGTTCACTTTCAAACAGTAGGTGGAATATGTATTCAAAGTGTTGTCTGAATCTGGGTCTTCAGAATACATCCATAAAGAGTGGTATTCCGATGCTCTTATTTGTGTGCATCTTTTATCATGCCTTCCACCTTTTTCAGTAGAAAAGAAAAGAGGAAAGGCTTGTGCTTCTACACTTTTTTCCCATACATGATTAGAGATCCTTTGGCTTGCCGCATTGGATATGTTTCTAGTGCATCGTCTATGCTGTCTTACGAGTGCAGTGGGTGATTTGTATACCGGTCTAAAATATTGGAAGCCGTGATAGGATCTACAAGTTCAAATTGGCCAGTTGATGAGGAATCCTGAATTATTTCGGTGGTTTCTCTCAGGTTTTATTCAATGTCTGCTTCTTTGTAGTATTCATTGTTCTCTTTAAGATATTGCAGAGCTTCTATAACTTTGTTTAAGTCTACTAGTTGCTGCCAAATGTTTTTGTCTTTTGTAGTTACACCATGCACTAGGATAATCAAAGATTGATCTATTGACCGTTGCACTCCCAGAGTGTCTACATTTTCTTTAAGATCTAATGGCAAATAAACCACTTTGCCACAAATGCCTTTTAGTATTTCAGAAGGAGGCAACTTGGCTGTTTTAGGTTGAAGGCGTATTATTGCTTGAAATGGGTGTGCTGTTTGGATTTTAATGCTCCCATATAAATTAAACTGTTGCAGTGGTTTTGGGAGTGGAAATAGTTCCACGTTATTAGTGATAGTCTGTGAAGTCATTAGGTTGTTATCAAGCTTTGCAGTGCAATATTGGCAAAGTATTGAGGGGTTAGTATTTTCATATTTGTTTTCTGCTATAAGGTAGAAAGCTAATTGGAACCATTTTGATTTCTCATTGTCTTCTATTTTTTGCACTATATCTACAGTTTTGGTGCTCTTTGTATAACAAGTTCTGCTACAACAAACACATACTTGGTTTGGTACTTCAGCAGATGTGCTTCTAAACATTGCTGTTTCTTTTTTGTACATGTGTATTAGAAGGTTGGCATCTGTGAGGTTGTTGCTACTCTTTTCTAAAAGTTACCGGATTTTGTAAGTGCTCTTCACTTCCCAAATATTTGCTTTGGATGTGGTCTATTTCTACCAGGAGTTCTTTGGCTGTGCCATGTAGGAGAATGTGATTTAAATGTTCCAGTTTTAACGCAGGACTTTTTGCATAGTACAGTCTCTGGATGAGATTTCGTATAGTGGAATGATGTGTTGCTAACATTTTTGATGTGGTGGAAAGTGCTTTTGCAATCAGGCCCAGAAACGCAGAATAATGAATATCCTCACAGCCCTGTATATTTCCGCACTGGACAGGAGTCCATGGTTTGCAACATTTTCATTCTCATTTTCTGAGGAATTGTCGTAAAGATTTGAAGGATTGTTTTTGTATGTTACACATTGAGGTGAAGGGCCATTTATAGGTGGGGCGGATTGGTTTGGTGGACTGGAGGGTTGATTGTAAGTTTGTAGGGATATTCTTTCTATGAGCGTTTCTTCTGCCATAATGGTGTTGTCTACTATTTCATACCCTCGGCCACTGCTATGTCTGGCAATTGGGTTTACCTGCTCTTGTTTGTATGCCTCTTCATTGAAATATGGCTCTGTGCTGGTTGTGTGAATAAACTCACCTGCACAGAAGTTTGCAAAGTTATCTATGTTGATATTGTGCATGTTGCGAAGTACTTTTGTAGTTTACTAATTCATTTTGTTAGTGGTTTCATTCTGTTTAAAATGAATTTAAACTATTTCCTTTTGAGGAGGATAGGAATTTCTATGAGAGCTTCCAGGATCAGTTCTCTGCAGTATTCTTTAAGGGTTGAGCGTGATTTCTCTGATGTTTTTATAAGGACTCTATGGTGGAAAATAAATTTGTAAAAATATTTTTTGGGAATGCTTACCTGTGGCTACGTTAACAATGGTACCTGCAGTGCTAGCGCTACTCTATCTATTCTTCTTAATACATTTCTTTTTAGGTTTACATTTTGGAAGAGGGGTCATACTTTATTTCCTGATAGCTGGTTTAGTTTTGCTCAGTGAGTGTATTAGCTGCTTTTTTTGAACATTTTGTACACACTCTGCTAGAGACGGATGAGTATTTTGCATGCTTTTAGTTTTAGCTGCTCTATTTCTGCGTTGTTTTCTATGGAATTGCTTTTGGATGGCATTCTCTTGTCTCTGTTGGAGAAGAAAGGAAGGTGTGGGTTTGAAAGTTGCGCTATGTATTTGCGTGCACTGTACTTGAGTGTGTGAATATGAGGGTAGGCGTAAATAGATGGGTGCGTGATTGTGCAATGGGCTGTTACTTCTGGTTGGGAAGGTTCTACTGGTATCTGTGTGTGTTGATGTGTGAAAGGTTTGCTTCATTGTGCATGACAGTGTACTGTGCATGAATAAGTAAGGACATTATGAGGTTCCCACAAAACTAGTGGGTGTTACGATACTGGTGTTGAGATAAGAATACAAAGAGTGGACCTGCTGAGGTGCAATCATTAAGAGTGAAGCAAATGCTGTTGGGTTAGAAAGACATTTGTAGGCTACACTACAACAACACTGCACTTTCTGTGTAAGAATACCACTACAGTACTGCACTTACTTTGTTGGATGTGAAGAGTAGGTTTCTTCTGGGTTTTATCCTCCAGTAGAGACATTTCTGACTTTCAGGAGGCTGTTCTTGACTGCAATTGCGAAAGAAGGATGTTAGTGGTTATGTGTATTAATGGCACGATAATTTTCTAGCAGAACACATTATTTTACATTGTAGGAGGATTTGTTGGGAGGAAGAGTTACTATGTTTTTGCAATTGTACAGCAGTGCACAGTAATAGGGTCTTGGGAGCATCATCATTGTTGCTATGGGGGCAAGTGGCGCAGTGCTAAGTATGCGCTATGGGGCTGCACTTTTCCAAGTGTGTGAGTTGTTGTTGCACTACTTGCATTGGAAACGGAGTAGTGACAGTCCTGGTAGGGTGCGAAAAAGGGCCAGAAAAATGTACAGATTAGAAAAATAGAAAGAAGAATGTTTGTGGAATTTTATTAACTTTCCCAGGCATACATGTTTGCTACATGAGTGCAGAAATCCTTTCCTGCTGCTTCCATTTATTTATCCAAATGTACAGATAGCACTGTTGCCAATGTACACATGCATTTGTTTGCTTTCATTCCAATGGTGCATTTTGTTAATTGTGCAGTGTATGTACTTGCCATGCTTTGGTAACATGGATGCAGTTTTCTTTCTCTGTGTGCATTCTGGGCATTTTACAGCAGGTGTTTTAGTGGGTGAAGTGGTTGTAAATGTGACAGAAGGAAAGAAGAAAATAACAGTTTGCACATTAGAATGGGTGATTTGGGCAAGCATGCATGTCGTGTTAATATATTGAAGTTTCACATAGGACCTGGCACTTGAACATGCTTTGCAAATGTTCCCAAGGTGGTTTTCTTTTTTTGTTTTACAAAACAAATCCCAGAGAGTGCTGTTAAAATTGAAATATGTGCTTTGCAACTGTTATGCAAGTGGGCATTAAAAGATATCTTTGAAAGCACACAGCATTGTAAGTAACTGGCACTTGATGGCAGCATATGGGACAAATGAGAGTATGATCATTGAGTAGGTTATGCAGGGTAAGTGGCAGGCACCCTGCTCATATGCATATGTAAAAGAGTAAGAGTTGCAAATGTACTCTACAAAATATATGCATGCCTGTAGTTTGTGTTGATGGATGCAGATGTGGATGAATCTGGAAGTCGAAATCTTGGAGAGTTGTACAGTACTTTTTGATGGAGGTGCTTTGGAGTTACAGGAGACCTGTACTGTGAATGTTCAACAGTACATCTAAAGTGTTGCACTGTGATGGCAGAGTTAGATGCAGAGTTCTTGGATGTGATTGGTGGATGGTTGTGTGACTTCTTAACAGTAGCCAATGAGGGAGTTCTGTAAAGAGTGAAGTGGAAAGGGAAGAAGGGCTGCCCCCTGTGTTACGGGGTCCATGGACAACGCAGTAGTTTGCAGAATGGGCGTGCGGCATCCAGGGCTTCTCAGCATGCCTGGCATGGAAATGGGACTTTGGGGATTAGCCAATCAGGTGTCCAGGTTGTTCTTCATAGGAAGAGAGGGTAATCATATTTTCCATTCCTGTGTACAGTGAAGATGGCAGAGATGCAGAAAGTCAGGGTGTTAATTGTTGGAGATTAATTTGTAAATTATCTGAAGAGGTATGCAGAGGCAAGAGGCATTTCTTGGTTTTGAAGGAGTGGAGGCTTTCTGGTGCATCTGGGTTACATCAGTGCTCTAAGTTTCCTTAGTGCACTGAAGGACTTGGTGAAAGTCCCGATGCTGCTTTTTCCCAGTGCAAAGGTAGTTTTCTCAGAGATACCACCTAGAGCAGTATGGAACAACCCCAATGTCCTGTGTCCTCAGCAAGATGCTGGAAGGTGTCTTGTAAACAGAGGCATGTCTGCATTTTTGCATAGTGCTAGGATGTTCTCTTTCCACAATGAGAACATGAATTCTCTTAGTGTGAACTTTTTCACTGCAGATGACATTTCCTTGTCCACCATTGGAAATGCCATTTTCTTTTACAATCTAAGGGATGCTTTAAAGAGGTTCATTTAAGACTGTACGGAAGAAAAGAAGAGAAAGGGCCAATATAAAAATACAAAACAAAAGGTGTTTGTTTACAAGCACCTTTTTAAAAAATGCTCTTTTCAGAGCCACCACTACAGAGAAAATCTCCTACCCTGGGTTACATTTCTGTCCCCCCCACCCTTGAATTGGCCGATTTATCCGCAGACAACATGGTATTTTGCAGTACAAACATGCCACATCTGGGCTTTTGAGGATGGCACACATGGAAATGGGACTGTGGAAGCCAGGGGATTGGCCAATAAGGTTTCCTGGGTGTGGTTACAGGGAGAGAGTATGGCAGAGGGTCTGTTTGGTGAGAGGAGTGCAGATGGCTACGGCTGTGTCTTTCAGGAGACAGAGGGCCTCATTGCGAGGTCGGCGGTAAGTGGTTAACGGCGCCGGTAAGGATGCCGGTGCCGTTAACCCCTTACCGCCGCATTACGAGGTCATTTAGCGGGTCCTGCTAAGGGCAGCTGGTTTTGCCAGGCGCCCTTAGTGGGAGCCACTAAAGGACCAGGGAGCTAATAACGCGCACGTTATTAGCTCCCTCCCCATTCCCATTGAGCCTTATGGGGGCTCGAATGGGAATGGGGATGGGTATTTTGAATGAGGAATTACTGGGTCCTCCAAGGTTGGAATGACCTGGTAATTCCTCATTCAAGGAACCCGGACCCAGTATGCAGTATGGGGGTAGCCATGGCACTAATAGCACAATGGCTACCTCCATACTCGTAATGACGCCCAGAGTGTCTGGATTTTGGGGGACTCGTGAATACATTGGTTGCAGGTGTATGCAGAGCACTGTGGAGTGTCTGCACATTTTGGATTTCATCATGTGGATGTGCACTTGTATGGAGTGCACGGCATGAAGTGGGTGGACTTGGTTTCCCTTTGTGCAACTTTGGTGATGCGCCATCATCGCGTCATTATTATTGTTCATTGTGGAGGGAACAGTTTAGGCTGGGGTACCGGAATTTCACTTCAGTTTGCGATGAAGGAGGCATTTGGGGAAATCATGGACATGTTTCCAAACTCCCGAGTAATTCTTTCTCACATTTCCCAGAGACAGATGTGGCTGCGCTCTTCTTCATTTGGTCTGCAAATGGAGAAACGGGGGGCACTGTCAACAAGGCAGTTTGCACATTTCTGAGAAATTTTGGTATGTCGTCCTTCCACAATGAAAACCTTACATTTCGTAGCACCAACATTTTTCGCAGAAATAGAGTCCATCTTACTGATGATGGCAAACAGCTTTTTTTGTGAAATATCCAACATGCTTTGCAGCCCTTTTTGCACATACAGCAGGCACTTCATAGTAGGTATTGCCTACTTTATCTCAAATCCTTGAACAAAACCTTCCAAAATCAAAAAGTACAAATAAAGGCTCTTTTCAGAGCCATCACTTTCTCCTGCAAAAGAGTGCAATGGTTTAGATGCTGCCATCACCCACATTTTTCAGATGTCTGCAGACTGACGTGCTGTTTTTTTACATGACACACAAGGAAGGGAAGGGAGGGGAGGATACGGAAGGGGCACCAACCACAGGGACAAAAGGGCAGGTGGGGAGAGGAAGATGTTGGGTGGGCTTCATGGAAGTAGGTGGCAGTGTCCGTTGTGCTCCCAGACCGTAGCATCGAAAGCACTCTGGAGTTGCTCCCCCTGCAGACTACTGCATCACAGTACGCACACAGTACAGTGACCCTCGAAAGGTAAGGGTCCGCTGCATTGTGTATGGCCTGTTAGGCCTGGTCAGGGATCTGCTGCACCACAGGAGTGTCCCTTGTGGCGACAGGAGCAGATGCAGATGATGCAATAGAGGAACTCAACCTGCTACCTTGTTTGAAGGGGATGACACTCTGAACTGCTGCCTTGTGGTTCCACCTAAGGTATCGCCACATGGAGGTGGTCCTATAGCTGTAAAGCCCAGGCTTGCTGCGGCTGAGGGTACTCAGTGCAGCGAACCTTGGCCGCACGCACCTGGGGTACCCCCCAATGGTGGTAAAGAGCCTCCACAACCAAGACTCATGTTGGCAGCTGGTAGTGGGGACTTCCACTACCTCATCCTCTTCCTCTCCTTGATCCCCCCTTACATCACCACGCCTGTTCCCCTGCCAGACATTCCAGAAGACAGTGATGGTGGTGGTGCGGGTGGGGTGAGGTGCCTGCAGCAGCAGTAGACATGGTTGCCATTTGGATAAGCACAACACAGCAAAAAATCAATTTAGCAAGCAGCAATCTGGATCAGTGCTCTCCCTGGTCAGCGAAAAACAGAATGACGAGCAGCACTGGGGTGTGGCCTTTTATAGGGGTGCAGGGGAGCATTCCGTGAACAGTTGTGCGCTCTGCTGACACTCCAAACCCCAGGCTGGTCTCAAAAAGCTGCAAAAAGTCTCTGGATCACCAAGGGCATGCTCTAGGACCTCTGCTAGGGTGACATTCCACTGTAAAACACTTTGGATTGCTCATAAAAGCACTTTTTAGGTATCCAGGGGTCCAAACAGCTTCCGCGAATACGGACCGACGCTCAGCGTGGGTGCGGTCACATGGTGATGTCGCGAATGTTCGTGGATGGGACAGCTGTCCATAGGACACCTATTGCGCGGAATGTGGTGTATGCATGCACCTAGGTTTCGATAGGACAGGGGTGGGATCCCTGCACTAATCAAAAGTGCAACACGTGCAGTAGACAAATGCGGACAGGTGCAGTGTTCGGAGAGCACAGGAGATCAGAAGCGCATGCGCCCAGGTGTCTGGAGGCCAGGGGTGGACTCCCCGAACTAATTAAAAGTATGCCACAACTTTACGGACCTTGCGTATAAGCGCGGTTTTCAGAGGGCACAGGAGATTAGATGCGCATGTGCTCAGGTGTCTGTAGGACAGGGGTGGGACCCCCAAACTAATTAAAATTGTGACACAACTTTACAGACTTTGTGGACAGGCGCAGTGTTTGGAGGGTACAGGGGATCGGATGCACATGCACCCAGATGTCCGCAGGACAGGGTGTGAGTCCCAGAATCATATAAAGGTACGTCATGACTTTCCTGACATGTCCCAACAGGCGTGGTGTCCGCAGGACACCACCATTTTGATTACGGACAGGCTGGACAGTCGCAAACTCTGCTGACTCCTAACAGGGCTTTAAAAAAAACACACACAGCAACAGTAAACACACAGAACTTTATTAACACACACTAAAAACATTGCATTAGGAAAGGGAACGGTTAGCAGAATGGGAAACATATACAGGGGAATTTGGATATTGCACAGGCTGGTCATGAGGGGAGGAAAGGATTGAGATCTCATCATAGCATCTTTGACTATAGGGAATTTGTGGGGATGCTTGGCTAGGACAGGGTTAAGAGGTAAAGGTACAAGTGGGGCAGTGGTACCTAATATTGTCCATCATATGTCTTTCTACAAATGTCTTTAACTCTGCAAACTTGTTGTTTAACTGATCCATTTTTTCACAGAGGATTTTCAGTGCATTTTCCCCATTTGCACTTTGAGTATCTCTGTGCCCATCCTTTTGTACATTGGCTTGTGCTTTTGGCTCATTTTCTCATTTGTAGTATGTACTTTTAAAAAAGAAGCATGTTTCAGTTACATGTGAAGCAATGTACAAAATTGTATTGTGTACTATTGGAGTTTCTATCGTCACTCATTTCATCATGAGGGAAATTCTCCTCAAGCCACTCCAAGGTGCATGAAATTTGTGTGTAAAAACAAAATAATGCTTTTTACTAGTCATGAACACAGAACAAACTCCACAGTTACAGGAAGACATGTAGTGTACTTATTACTTTTTTGTAGGGCTGTCGTCTTAGAACGTTGCACTTCCTTCTGACAGTTGCTTCTCTCTGTGTATGCAAACAGCTCTGAGGTGATATTGTTGGATGCACAGGTTATTTTTCTGCTTGGTGCATTCCATTATGTTGCACTACCTATGTAATTGCACTACTGCGTTTATAAGTACAGAATTTGTAGATCTACTTAATTTTTCCTTGTAGTACACATATGTGTTGCCCTTGTTTGCTACACGGTACATCAATGTAAGACAACCCATAGTTTTTGGGCAGTGTGATGCTGCCCGAGCTCCACAAACAGTTGCACAGTCCGTTAACCCTGTGGTCTCTGTGGCTATCACATTGGGCCGGGTGGGTCAGTATGTTGTATGGTACATGTACACAAACTATCCTAGTAAAAGGATCCTGGTAAAAACCTGTGAAATTCAGTGAAAAAACGTTGTTAAAGGGACCTTATGTTAAGTTGCGCTAATAAAAACCTATCAACTTCAGTGAAAAAACTTTGTTGAAGGGACGTCATGGTTACAAGTAAAACCGAAAAACCTTCAAAATTCACCAGTTATGGTAAGCTAAGCAACCATAACTCGCGCCACCACCGTGCACTGATAAGACTAACACCCATGACATCAAAGATGACATCACAAATGTCATTGATGACATCACTGATGACATCAAATGTACAGTTACTTTTCATGAAAAGTCCCCACAAGGGGTTGCGATTATCATGTTGGGAAAAAACTGTCAGGGGTGATCGGGAGATTTATCCTGAACTACGTACTTCATTAAGCAATGTTCTCCTATGAACAACATTCCATTGCACTGTTCTTTCTAGTACAGTAACCTACTCATAAAGAAACATAGGCATGTGCTGCAGAATGCACCATAGAGGTGGAATATTTATAATCTTGCAATGTTGGATTGTAAAATGATGCATGCCTCCGTATCAGACTTTTGCATACTGTGAAACATGTAATAACTAGCTACTACTGCATCACTTACTATATCCTTGTACTACTGCACACAAAACATAAAGAGGTCAAAATGCATAGAAATATGGTGCATGTATAGGGAAAGTAAAGTAAGCAAAAAAGAAGCAGTGTCGTCAGAAACTGTTCATAGCCAAAATGAATATCTTTATGCACAGAAGCGATTGCTGTGTTTCAGGCCTCCTGTTAGGCAGAATTGCATGCAGTACCCGCTGGGACCACCACATACAATTAGGACTACAGGTGTAAGCAAAGCCGACCTTTGGTATAAGTCTGTACTACACAGTTTTGTGGTAGTGAGCTGAGCAGCGAGGCTTATCTCAAGAGGGAATGTGAGCAGTGCAAGGATGTAGCACAGAGGTCTTACAATCACAGTTGTTTAAGTAGACACACTCAAGGTTGTTTGGTAAAACTCTTATTAATTTATTACGCAATGATTTAGAAAACATTCACTAGAAGGAGGCAACTTAATTTCATACACAAATAAACTTCAACACCAAACCAATACGTTTCTGAGTAAATGAGGCTCCCCTGAAATAGGAGCAAAATAGCATTTCAGTCACTTTAAATAGGAGGGAAAAGGCACAAGTTAACAGAATAGATAACAAATACTTTCTTAGGCAATGCAAATAGTTTCAGTTTACTAGAGGACTCGATTCAGTTCAATAGGCCTAGGCCAAAGTCAATGGACTAGTGTCTTGGATAGGAAAGAGCAGTTCTTGAAGTAAATACTACAGTCTTTGCCAAAGTTCTTAGAAGTAGTTTGTATGAAAAAGAATCATATGTTGTGTCACAAGCTGATTATGCCTGCAAGTTGGGAAAGTTCTGTGAACTTTCACTGCGAGAGAGGCGTTCTCTCAATCGACTTGGCACAGTACCTTAATATGAAGCAAAAAGATGCAGCTTAAGACATTGGTTCTTGGCAGTTCCTGCAGAACTCACTGTTCCTAAGCCTCAGTCGTGGAGACAAGAGGGAGGACATTGGGGGACTCCTGCACTGCACGGAATCATCGGAAAATGCTGACAAAATGGAGTCACTTCAGTTCGAGTAGCTGTCGTCAAGCACACAAGCTGGTGTCCTTCCCCCTGGTTAATCCTAACCAGCACCGAGAATGGTATCCAGGTGGTTTACGAGTTGATTGGTCCCACCAACTCAAAGGAAGTGGTCGTCCTTGAAGGGGCTTCTCTGTCGAAAGGAGCTTTGGCGATTCAGACCTGCAGCAGGGCTTCACCGGGCAAACCAACGGTCCAGGAGTTGCAGCAGCTGTCCTTTTCCAGCTCGTCTTCGGTTCTTTCGTTCCAGTGGTCGACTCTTTTTAAACAGTTTTCTCACATTCATTCCAGCCTAGCTGCCATTCATCCAGCAGGGTGGCTGTCATTGCTGGACAATCAGCCAGCCAATCACGCCAGAGTGCAATTGGGTCTCCTTGGAGATAAAGCACAGGGAGTTTTGGGCACCTCCCTCACTTCCTGCCCATCTCAGACACTCAGATACCAGAGGCGGTCTTCAATCCTGAAGCCGGCCAAAGGCATGGAAACAAAAGGACCAAACCTAGTTAAGGTGCCATCTTGAAAAACATAGCTCCCGTGATTTTTAGCTACTGGTGTTCGAGGTCGGGAAAAATCCTGGTAGTTCGTTGTAAAACCATTACCACCAGCCATTTCATCAGAAAAGGGTTGCATTTGACTGCTACATGAGTTTCTAGAAACAGGGGATACTAGGTAACCCATCCACCACTTTATAGGAAGATAGTGTGTGCTGGGTCTAGGAATTTAAAAAGACTAGTAAAGTCAATTTAACCTTACGTTCTCTGGGAACAGTAGTTTATCCCAGAGAAGGTATTTAAACCTTTGGGAAGTCTAAAAAGACATCCCTGTGTTGCTGCACTGAGGGTGCTGTGTAACACACATAAAAGATGCCTATGGAGTTATCTTAAAACGCCATAATCAAAGAACACAAGAGTAAAACACACATCAAAATACATGAAAGAGTGGGGAAAAAAGTCTCACACTCTTTCCAGGTAAAAATATCAAGTCCTCAAAATCCCATTTGCACTCCTCTCACCAAACAGACCCTCTTCCATACTCTCTCCCTGCACACCACACTCAGGAAACCTTATTGGCCAATCCCCTGGCTTCCATAGTCCCATTTCCATGTGTGCCATCCTCAAAAGCCCGGATGTGGCAGGACTGGATCAAAAATGCTTCCATAAGTTTTGGGATTGCTTCAGGATTTGGGCCTAACTGAAAAGGAGTTCAGCAATGCAGAGGGCTTGCCTTTGCAAAGAAATCTGGAATCAGGAACAAAGATGGAGAATTCAGGAACAGGGTGGCACGCAGAAAATCAGTATACAGTCAGGAATCAGTGTCTTTGTGTGCTGTGAGATTCCCTTATTTATCATACCAAATGACATCACTAAGGTGTATGGTAGGGGCAGACTTACAACCCACAATGCTGTGATTGGTCAAAGGCACAGTTTCAGCCTTGCTTTTCTCTGAATGGATGACAGAAAGTGATGCCATGGTTTATGAGATGATCTGGAAACCTCCCATAACTATTGGGACCAAAATTTAACTTTTCCACAAATACATATTTATGTAATTATGCCCTCTAAGAAAATCAGATACATAAATTACATATTTAGTGGGTCACATTCCGATCCAACTCCCAAGTCGGTGGGACGTGGTTCAGTCTTTCTGTTGAATTTTGGCAATTTTAACTATGAAAAGTTTGGCCTACTTTTCCCCAATTCTGTACATATATGCGCAATTACCCCTAGCATATAAGTACATAACGTTAGGTTTGCAACATTAATAGTTTCTGCACCATTGGTCATTCTTTGTAACTTCTGTTCCTTACGCAGTAAGACATTCTACCAAGTTTTCAAATGATTTATAGGTATGCACTTTTCATATCTTTTCTCATTTTTACTGCCAAGTTAAATGTTTTGAAGTTCAGTGGCAAAATAACCTTTTTAAACCCAAAAGTCACATGTCAGGTTTTTTCTTTTTTTCCAAGTGTAAGCAACTGTCAAATCCTTTGAAGTTAAATGAGGGGCCTCTCCCTGGAGAGTAGAGCTTCCTGCCCCTCCGCTGGAAGGGTGAGTGTACAAGCCTGCTATTGTCTTCTCCTGGGGCAAAGACGAATGTGTAATGAAGTCCCTTTGTCATGAGTATACGAGGCCTCCGAGCAGCAATTAGCTTTTCCTGTGCCTGCAGTGGAGGTTTCAAACTTTCTCAGGCTAAGAACTGTCAGAGCAGGGTTTTTTTTTTTATAGTTGATTAACTCAGACTGGGTTTAGCTTTTAATTTTCACATTTTTAAATCTTTACTTAACCCTATGGAATTAAACTTTTTATAAGGGAATTTTTACCAGTAGCAAATCCTTGTAGATTCTTAAATAATCAAGCCTTTACACAATAATATACTTTTAAAATAGGCGATTTTGCTTCCCATTCAGGCAAATCAGATACATAAATTACATATTTCGTGGGTCACATTCCGATCCAACTCCCAAGTCGGTGGGACCTGGTTCAGTCTTTCTGTTGAATTTTGGCAATTTTAACTATGAAAGTTTTGGCCTAAAATGTCCCAATTCTGTACATGTATGTGTAATTACCCCTAGAATATAAGTACACAACGTTAGGTTTGCAACAATAATAGTTTCTGCGCCTAATAGTTTCTGCACCATTGGTCATTCTTTGTAACTTCTGTTCCTTACGCAGTAAGAAATTCTACCAAGTTTTCAAATGACTAGCATAAATTCAGATTTATATGTATGCACTTTTCATATCTTTTCTCATTCTTGATGCCAATTTAAATGTTTTGAAGTTCAGTGGCAAAATAAGCTTTTTAAACCCAAAAGTCACATGTCAGTTTTTTTTCTTTCTTCCCAAGTGTAAGCAACTGTCAAATCCTTTGAAGTTAAATGAGAGGCCTCGCCCTGGAGAGTGGAGCTTCCTGCCCCTCCGCTGGAATGGTGAGTGTCCAAGCCTGCTATTGTCTTGGCCTGGGGCAAAGACGATTGTCTAATGAAGTCCCTTTGTCATGAGTATGCAAGGCTCCCAGCGGCAATTAGCTTTTCCTGTGCCAGCAGTGGAGGTGTCAACCTTTCTCAGGCTAAGAACTGTAAGAGCAGAGTTTTTTTGTTTTGTTATATTGTTGATTAACTCAGACTGGGTTTAGCTTTTAATTTTCACATTTTTAAATCTTTACTTAACCCTATGGAATTAAACAGTTTATAAGTGCATTCTTACCAGTTGCAAATCCTTGTACATTCTTAAATAATGAAGCCTTTACACAATAATATACTTTTAAAAATAGGCAATTTTGCTTCCAATTCAGGCAAAAGTACATTTAACATATTTCCTTTAAAGACAGTTTTCCTCTGCAGCAAATACACATTTTAGTCAGCACTAGTTGTTCCCATGAGTGCTGGGATTGTTTGCACCATGACTTAATGTATCCAGCCTTTGTTTATAGTTTTTCTCTGGACAGCTGTTTCCTGATACTTGTTGCAAAGAAAATAGTCACGTTTGCCGTGAAAATGAAAAACACATTCCAGTCCCTGGTTTGATACATTTGTCAGTAGCTGTCATTCAAATCGGGCCCGGTTCCTCTGAGCCAAACTGGATGATGCTGGGCATTGCAGGGCCCTTTAAATCTCAATGATTCAGTAGAAATTAATGGATCTAGCGCCACCATGAGGTTGAAAAGCTAACATTTTAAAAGGGATTTTCGGTTTTCAGCACAATGATGCTGTTTCATTCACTTTTTCTCCATGTTGACTCTGGCAGAGCCCACTGGCATGCTCCTGCAGTGAGGACTCTGTTTTCACCCCCCCTGAACTGTGTCTGGCAGGGAGTGCAGCCTTTTTCTGGTTGTGACACAAACCCAGTTTTGAAGATTTTAGCGCGCACAGCAAAGAGCGCAGTCATTTTGGGCTGTTTCCTTTACCATTGCAGTGAAGTGATGTAGTAGGGCACATTGGAATGGGTCAAAATATCCCACAGAAGCCCCCCCACGACTTCAGCTCGTCGCCCAATTTTAATTTCCAAATCCGCAGTCCCCGCGACAGGAATTTCATTCCCATCGAAGTTCTGAAGTTGTCCAGGAAGAGGGGTGAGAGGGATCTGGTATCTCTCCTGCCTTTCTGAGTTCAGGTGATCAAAGGCTCTCTTTGACAGAAGAGTGGCTTGGGATCCAGTGTACACCAGTGCTGAAAATGTACATTGCCCTTGTACTTGGACCGGGGCATAATGTTTTTAAAGATTTTTCTTTCTTTTCGTGAAAAAGCAGGTTTAATCAGATATAAGTTCTTCTTCCATCAGCGCATGATACGACACACGCTCCTAGCCGGCTCTGGTTGGAATAGGAATGATACCCCCGCCTTCTCTCAGGTCTTCTTCTTCCGTGTCCCCGAGAAGGTCCTCCTTGGTTGTTAGATATAATTAGTTCAAATCTATAAAATAGAACACAAACCACTTATGACAATTTTCCCCCCTACTGTCCTCCAATTGGGATTTCAGCAGTGGGATATACGAATGCATTCAGTAACAATTTGAAATATTCCACGCATGCTTTCAGTGACAATTTGAAATAGTCCTATGTTTCAGAATTCTCTCCCATTGTGTTTTCTTTGGACTCCTATATTTTCCGCAAAGTGTGCCTGGGGTGACAACTCTTTAGCTGATTGATGTGGACCTACTTTTCTTCTTCTGTCAAGTCGCCCTTGGGGATGCGGATTCTGTAGGCGACTGGTGAGATTATGTCCACAATTTCAAAAGGTCCCCGCCAGCTAGGCAAAAATGTGCGCTCTTTGTCTTGGTTCCTTTGGAAATTATATAAGTAGATCCTGTCTCCTACTTGATATTCCTTTTTGGTTGTCTTAGGGTCATAGTGGGTCTTCATGCTGTCTGCAAATCTTTCTAGATTCCGCTGGGCATATACGCAAAAGCATGTTGAAGGTGTTTTCTCAGATTCTCAACATACTCATGAGTTGTGGAGGCATTTATCAATGTCTGCTCTTGGATTCTATAGAGCAGATGTTGGGATAGCACCATCCTTCATCCAGTCATCAGCTCAAATGGAGACATTTTAGTTGTAGCAGAAGGAGTAGATCTGATGGCCATGAGGACAAGTGGTAATCGAATATCCCAACTTGGCCCATAGTATGCCACAAACTTTTTTAATATGCTCACAATGGTTTTAGTGTACCTCTCATCTCCACCACTAGAGGACTGGTGGTATGCAATGTGTAGTTTCCTTTTTACCCCAAGTATCTCCCACATCTTTGTCATCACCTCGCTGGTGAAGTGAGTACCTCGGTCTGACTTAATCCTTTGGGGTAGTCCAAAATGTGAGAAGATGTGATTGATCATCAGGGCAGCTGCTGTTTCTGCCTTGCAGTTTGGGGCCGGGAGACATTCCACCCGTTTAGTAAACAAGCATGTTACGGTTAACACGTACTTGTTCCCCCTAGGGGAGCGAATCATGGGCCCGATGAAATCTACTTGTAAATTTGACCAATGCAGTGTCATCCCCTCTTTTGGAGGGGAGTACGGGGTGTGAGTGATGTTGGCCGAAATTGTGCACACCAAGACACCCCTTCAAGTATTGGTTGAGGTCCTGCCCCATGTGTGGCCAGTATGCAACCTCTCGCAAGATTTCTAATGTAGTATGAAACACCCGATGACCGGCTGTGGCCGCATCATGGGCGTGACTTAGCATCAGGTATCGAAATGAGGTAGGGACCACCCACTGGTCACAGCCAGATATGGATCTCCTCACCAACAAACCGTCTTGGATTTGGAAAATTTTTGGACATTTCATCAACACTCTGAGGTCCTCCTTCCCAATGCAATCGGTATCCATCAGGGGAAAGTTCTCAGAGTCCTCAATGCACTGATAAAACTTACCAATGATTGGATCCCATTTTTGAGCCGTGATTAAATCAGCATCTGGGGTCTCCTTACTCCACTGGGCAGTTGAGAGTTCATTGTGAGCATTTGTTTGAGACCTAGTGATAGCTGTGACCTGGATTTCCCCCACAGGGACTCGATCTCAAGGAGATCCGCTTGGATGGCTCCGGTTTTGGCCAGCTGATCAGCTAAGTCATTTCCAGTGTTGTCTGGTCCCTCTATTCTGGAATGACCCTTGATCTTTTTCCAGTAGATGGTCATCCCACTAGAGGTGACCAGATCATCGATATTTTGTATTAGCTTGCCATGTTTGAGTGGTTTATTGTTAGAATATAGCATGCCTCTGGTTTTCCAATTAACCAGGTGCTCCACGAACCTGTTTCAGACATAATCTGAATCAGTGATTATGACCAGCTTGTGGAGTTGATGTTGGACAGCAGTGAGGATGGCTTGATGAACTGCCATCAGATCTGCCACCTGACTACTACGGGGACCGATCTTGTACCCAGCGGAGGGTTCCGGGGCATCATTCACCTAGGCATTCCCAAAGCCGGCCACCAGTTCCTTTTCCCTGTGGTTGTCAACATGGTAGGAGAACCCATCCACATAGACAGTAGGCATTCCCTCGCACTTGTCTTCTTCATAGACTTTGTGCTGGGAATTCAGGTACGCCTCCATGTTGTCCTGTATTTTAAGACTTTGGCACTCGAGACAGTTTTCTCTGGCACAATCATGCAAGTCAGCCAGAACTTGCGCGAAGGGACTCTTCTTGTTTTGGCCATATCTGACCTCCACAGGAAAGCCTTGCATTGACAGAATCCCAGAAGTAATTCTGGAATTACTCACATTTCCGGCCCGGATTCTGTCACTTTGAAGATATTGCAGAGGCTGGTGTGGAGTCTTCACTATGAAGTGTTCCCCCTGGATGAACGGCGGTAATTCTTCAATGTCCAAACCATTGCCAGGAGTGCCTTCTCACAGTCATTGAATTTTTCCTCCACAGAGGATAAAGTCTTGCTGGCATAGGAGATGACCTTTTGGTATAATACTGTGGTCTAGCATGTATTTGAGAACCCTGTCTCCAAGAAGAACTCCTTGTTCTCCTTGTTTTTGACAGAGTAAGCTAGGCAAGGCGCTTGTGAGAGGCTTCTTTTGAGTTGCTTTACTGCCTCAGCTTTTTCTGGACCCCACTCCCACTTGACCCCCCCTGCAACAGATGGATCAGGAGTCTTGTGATCTTTGCATAATCCTCAATGAACCTTCTACTGTAATTAGTCAGTCCAAGGAAGCTCCATAGCCCATGCAGAGTTGTGGGGTCTTTTAGTTTCAGGAGTGCTTCCACTTTCTTTTCCTGGGGACAGAGACCCTCAAGGGTTATCTCATGCCCCAAGAAATTGACATGGGGCCTGCCCCTCTGTGCCTTTTGGAAAGATAGTTTTGCTCAGGCAACCCTCAACTGTGTCAGAACATAACGGATTTCTGCTATGTGTTCCTCCACAGTTGAGCTTTTGATCAGAACATCATCTACATAGGCCACGTTACCGCTTTCACCCAAGTCGGGCATGGCCTTGCATAAGAATATGTTAAATTCATTGCCGGGGTTGATATATCCGAAGGGAATCCGGCTCCATGTATACTGCTGCCCTCGAAGGTAAAGGCCAGCTTGTATTGGTCCTCCCTACTGACAGGCACGGTCCAGTACCCATTGGTCAGGTCAATGGCAGTATATACCTTTGACGCCTGGATCTGGGCCAGCCCCTGGTCAATGTAGGGGAGGGGGCATCGGGACATGTGGCCCTATTTATTTAGCTCCCTTAGGTCAGCACAGAGTCTTCACTGGCCGTTGGGTTTTAAAATCCCCAGCACCGGATTATTGAAGGTGCTGTGGACTGGACAAATAATCCCATGGGACTCAAGGTTTTTAATTATTTCTATCAGGGACTCCATGGATGCGAGAGGCAATCGATATTGCTTCACAAATACTGGAGTCATACCAGGGTTCATGGGCATTGTTGTATGGATTTCGGTGCAACCACAGTCATATGAGTCCACCGCAAAGAGATCCTGAAAATCTAAGAAAACTTGTTTCAACTTTTGCTTTTGTTCCAGAGTCTCACAGGCATCAGCTAGGTTGACTCTCTCTCAAACCATTTGCCTGAAGCCCGGAAGACTTCTAGTTTAGCTATTTCAGCAGCATCCTTCAGCTGGGTGGAGAGGTCCTTGGTTAAAGTATTGACCTGGACAGAAGGCTCCAGGCAGGGAAGGCAGTCCTTGTGGACCAGGAAGATCACCTCATCCCTCCTGAAATCACAGGTCACCTCTTCCTTACCATAGGGGCAGGAAGAGTACACCAGGAAATTCCCCCATGGCAGGTGAAGATCCTGTCTGGTGTTGTGTCATTGTCACTATCACTGTCAAAACAGTCATTGGGGATTGGTCCTATCAGTTCATTAGCTAAATCTATGGAAAAATGTCCGTCATCAACCACCATTCCAATAATGGTGCCTGAGTGATACTCGTACGGTCACTGTTCTTCACCAAACCAATATTGGAATGGTGTTATGTTCTACATTGACTAATGATGTTGGGTTTAACCCCAGCCCTTGCTGTTGGAGATGGGTGTTGAGGTGAACATATGCTTCAGGATTTTGCAGTTTATGTCCTCTTTTAATTTTTACTTTAAGTGGGAATACTCGTGTCCATCCTGGGATGGTGACCTCCTCTCCAATTTGAACTTCAACTGCATATGGCAGCAATTGGGCTGACCAAAATGCTTTTTCTGAATCATCAAAGTCCCTGGGATTACCTCAAATCGAGACCAGGCTTTGTAGTTTATCAGATCCAAATGAATGACAAAGCGATTAAGAATGTCAATGCCTAAATAGAATGCAGCACAGACATCTTGCACGACCCAACAGTTATGTACTATGCTTTTGTTGCCTACAGATATTTTGAGCATACACCTACTAGGCAGGAGATGTTAGGAATTGGGAGTTTCCAGGTCCATTTCCCATTTGTCTATCAATTTAAATGTGGGAATGGCTGGATCTTTTGGGAGTTTTCGGAACATGGCTTCGCTGATAAAGCTCTTACTGTTGTTCACGCACACTTGGCCGAGAACAGATTCCTTCCCCTCATTTAACTGAATAGGGATGTATAACTGTTCTCAAATTTTCTGAATGTCAGCTAAACTTTGAGCTGGCTTTTCATCATTGTGGACTATGGAAGTGGGATTTTCTGATTGTAAATCAGTATAGAATTTCAGAGTATTTCCTTCTAGTGTGGAATGCCACTTGAATCTGGAAGGAAGGTTGTTTTTCAGAAATAGAGAGGAATTCCCATCACCAGTTTGTTGTCCTACAGAAATGACTGTCATGTCAAGGATTTGGTTGCTTTGAAAATGGAACTCAGCATGATCCTGTTTTTGTTCAACCATGTGGCATGTGCCATTTAAACTAACATGGTTGACACTATGTTTTAATTTTATTGGCCAGTTAGTCTGGGTCCAGAGGACTCTGTTCACGCAGTCTATTAGGGGAGACAACCTTAGCAGGATGTCATTCCCTAGTAGACAGGGCGTGCACTCTGGCATCACGACTATGACCGGGTGATTCACCTAGTGTCACCCAATTTTAATTTCCAAATCCGCAGTCCCCTCGACAGGAATTGAATTCCCATTGAAGTTCTGAAGTTGTCCAGGAAGAGGGGTGAGAGGGATCTGGTATCTCTTCTGCCTTCCTGAGTTCAGCTGATCAAAGGCTCTCTTTGACAGAAGAGTGGCTTGGGATCCAGTGTCTACCAGTGCCGAAAATGTACATTGCCCTTGTACTTGGACCGGGGCATAATGTTTTCTCTCCTTCTCCTCAAGGGGGCAAAGGTAATGTGCATTTTGGGCCAGTTGGTGGGTTTGTTTATTGATTCTTGACTCTGACACAGGGGTAGTTTGGGCAGGATTCTGTGTGGGAGCTTGGGGATCTGCAAGAAAAATGTGGGAGTTGGATATTGGGGGAGTTTTTGACTCCCCTGGTTCTGATTCTGGGCCACCCCCTCCCCCTTTTTGGAGGCAGTCCCCAGAATAGGTTTGGGCAGTGTGGTTTTCTGGATTATCATTCTGGGATTCAATGATGGGTGATCCTAACTCAGTCCCCACATTCACCCAGTCTTCATTAGGATCTCTCCAGAGCCATTTTTCTTTGGGAGGAGTTCCCCCATCCCTGAAGGAGAAGATATTTTTCCCAGAGTCCTCTGTGGACCCCTCTCCTTCAAGTTGGAGGACACTAACCTCCTCCACAAAATGGGTTTTTTTAGGTCCTTTATTTCTCCTACCCACCCTCTGTTGCTTAGATTGCAGACTTTCAGGGGCAGGAGATTTTGGTTCCGGTTCTTGGGTTTCCAGGGGCTTTTCACAAGTGTGGAAGGAGGCTTCCTCTAAGGCTTTACACCCATCTTCCCCCCGTGCCTCCTCCTTTGGAACCAGTGAATTGTCGGGGTTCTCTCCCCGTCCTTGTTCTGGAGTACCAGACCCTTGGTTTGTGGAGTTCTGAGCCGCCATGTTCATCTGAGGGTTCTGCTGAACCCTCAACATGCGACCCAGATCCTGGGACAAGTTCTGGACCTGGCGCTCCAGTTGGGACACCTGCTCTGGCTGGTACGGGGGTCTCTGGTCCATCCTAGGTGGATCACGGGAAGGGTAGCTATCCCTTCTCCCATAATACCCTGGTTGGGAAAATTGGGGTAACCCCCCACCTCACCCCCCCTCTCCCGGATTGGTCTGTGTGGGCTCAGGAAAGTGGGGAAAGAAAGGATGGTTGTTTTGCAGGTTGAAGTTTTGAGGGTACCGGGGAAAGAAACTCAACCTGGCATTTGGGGGATTAATGCCCTCCTGGGGAAAGTTAGGAGGGAAGTTTCCTGGGTTGGTACCTACCTGGTTGGATCCCCCCCTTGGGCTGGAGGAGTCCACACATACCCCAGGATGGGTTTATACCCTTGTATCGGGAGCTAATGTAATCAGGGGGGTTAGGGGTCCCATTTGTGGGATTACCTCCCTGATTACCTGTCTGGGATTGGCCCGAGGGCCTTCTGGCTCTTTGGCTTGAAGGATTTTGTACCGGTATATTTTTGGGCCCCACCATCTCCAGATCTAAAATGGGGGCAACCTTCACCTCCGCCACCTTAGAAGCAGCAGGGGTGTTGACTGGTTTGCGTTTTTTATTTGTGTTCTTGTTAACTACAGGTTTCTGCACCTCATAAATACGGGTCGCCTGTTCTATGACCCAGTCCAGTGATCTCTTCTCGTGGAAGTCCCTCACCAGCTGAGTCATTATGTATTTGGGGAGTGCATGGAAGAAGGTGTTGATGAACTCCCTACTATCTGTGCGCACCCTCCTTGTGGTCTGCGCAAAGGCACGTTTGAGTTCCTGCTTAAATTCTTGTGGGGCCTGGTCTTCCCCACACTGCAGATTGTAGGCCGCTGTCGTGAAAAGCCTCTAGGTGCTTGCGGTAACCTGTGTTAACCTACTGAGCTATCTTGCGTGCATTTAGAGCGTATTCGAAGCATGGAGGAAAATGCTGTACCAGCCAGGCCTCTCGAACTGAGTGACCCGCATGGATGTGAGGGGTTAACTGCAAAGGCCCTTCTTGAAGACATAAACATCTAGTTTTGCAAGAAGCCCTGCGCAGCTTTCAGGAGCCAGGCACAGCCTTGCTCTTCTTCGCTCTGTGAGGCAGGTGCACTGATAACACAGGAATGTAGAAGGCCTTCCAAAAACAACATACACAGAGCCTGGGAGCCAAGACTGGCCGTTTCTAGTTGTAACTTTCCTGGCGAAACCATGTTTTGCTGCATAAAAGGTTGGGCCCAGAAGATTCTCGAAGAGCTAGTACGTCATAGTGATTGACATGCAGCCCCTAATAAGAGAACTTTACCTGGGCCAGTTAGGGGAGGACTCTTCCTGGGCTGTTCGTGAGACGCATGCACGGAGAGAGACAGCGCCTGGATAACAAGCCAGCACTAGAAGCAGAGGCTCCTAGCATAACATCCCCGCTCTGGTGCAGGCTTTTGGGGGCTAGGCCAGTCCCCCCTCCCTAATGGGTGCCGGGAACACTGAGTGCCGTGGGTCCTAGGTGTGGTTCTATCGTATCGCCATCAACGATTCCTAGGAGCGTAAGATTCATTGCTTAATCATCTGTAACTGACAATTTGTATTATTCAGCTTGCACTTTCATTCCTATATTATTCTAAACTGCTGCTAAATTATGATTAGTCACTGTAGTAATAAATGCAAGCATCAAATCTTTTGTGTGATTGGCTTTCTTCCAGACTGAGTTCATTGTGCCTCCCATAGATTCTTACTTGTGTGGGAGAGTGATTAGGAGTGATTATTTGCACCAAGGGCTGGCCCCAGGGGGGGTGGGTTCCCCTTTTCACTACAGCCGCCTTGCAGACCTCTTGGGGGTTTCTATGGACAGAGAAGTGTTTTAAGATGGCCACCCTGTAGGTGGACCATCTTGAGTGGTTCTGATCCTCCAGTCCCGCAAAGAAGCTGGAGTAATCAGGGGAGAATGTCCATTTCACATACTGGATGCAATTCTGACTGTCTTTCAGATGAAAAGTGTCCATCATCAGTTCATATAATTCAAGGTGTTCCCAGACCGAATACTTTGCATTTTTATGATAGGGAGTTATAACACTCCTAATGGCCTTGATCTGCTTCAGGGGACATTTTTGCATAGCTCTCTTGATTTTGTTTGCCTTTTTGGTTTTAGTCGCCAAGTCCACTTGTCCTCTGACTCAGAGGCACTGCTACTGGAGGTGGCTTCTTGAACCTCTAGGCACTCCCTGATTCTGCGAGCTTGAGAAGGGCTTGCAGAATGTGAGGGCCTAGTTTCTCTATTCCTGTGGTGCTCAGGATTGGCAGAGTACCCCCCCCCACCCACTGCCCTACCTCGGAAGAGGTTTTTGGGATACTCTTTTTGCATTTATTTCCTGGAGTTCCCCACCAAATTCCCCTCACAGGATTCTTCCTGATCAGAAATGTTAGCCCTAACATTTGGGGATCTGTACAGTGACGCCCGTCCATCAATTTCTTGGGGGCGCTGATCTGTTAGTCCCATTTTACCAATTCTGTTGAAGTCTACGATCCCCATGGCCCCTGTTTCATATGAGCGAGCAGACATGAAGCTGGCAGAGTTCATGGAACTGAAAGGGTTTGAGTCCCTGGGTACAGGGGTCCTGAGGTGATCCTCAGAGGTTGCTCTGTCCCTCTCTACCTTTTCTCTTTCAACCCCTATTCCCTGATGATATGCAAAAATATGAGCCTTTTGTTCCTCTATCAAGGCCTTACTGGTCTCAATGATTCGCTCTTCCATTGCTATCTGTTGGTGGAGCACATCATTCTTTTCACAGAGAGCCTCATTGCCTCTCTGTGCTTCCTGCCTGGTCTAGGAATACTGGGCCAATTTCTGCTGCAGGAGACTCACCTCCTGAGTTTTGGCATCATTGGTCTGGATGTTCTTTTCCAGAGCACCCTCCACCCGTCTGGTGCGCTATAGTAGCTTCTCATATTCTGTTTTTAATTCATTGAGCTCCTGGAGGGCCAGCTGTCTTCCCTCTAACTCTGTTTTTAATTGGTTTACTTCCTGGCCTAAGGCGACCCTCTCCTGACTTAGGGTGCCCCTCTGTTCAGCCAGGTCGTACCTTTGTTTTTTGAATGCATTGGATTTCTGGCGCTCCTCATCAAATTCCTCTTGAGAGTGGAGGTCTTTAATAATTAATTTATTATTTTCCTCTTTCAATTTGTCTATCTGGTCCTGTAGGATAACCACCTGTTCTGTGCATAGTCTATTAAAAGTTAATGGTTGCTCCAGTTTCTGTTGACCCTGTTGCAGAGAGTCCACCCTTTCCCGACACTCCTCCTTTAGTGTTTGTAATTGGGTATCTTGCTCTGCCTTCTCTTGCTGTAGGAGAGCCAGATCTTCTTTTAATTTTGTAACATACTGTCTAGCTTCTGTCTCTAATTCTTGGCTCTTCTATAGCATTTGTCCTGCAGAGTCTAGATCAGTCCGGATCTTTGCCAGTACTTCAATTTGATTCTGTACCACAACTATGTTTTCAGCATGCTTTCCTGCATTACTCCTACGTGGAGGTATAGGTGGGCTGCTATTCTGGCAATTTTACTCTGCTCCTCTTTCACTTTTGGGACCATGTACAATTCACTAAGAGCTTGGTGTGATGGGCCCTTGCCCTGCCATGTATTCAGGTCCATGGCAGTGACCTGTTCTTTGATTTCCTGTACCAGACATGTTAATTCTGTTCTGGCCACTCACCCCTGACAATAAGCTTGTGCTGGAGGTGCTCCCTAGCCATATTGATTTCTACTGGGATGGCCATTTTGGAACTATCAATTTCTTTATGAATTATTTCAGGGTTGATTTACTTTTACTTTTACAAACAGGCCTGATTTTGAAGTATTTATTTTGAGAGGTGCTTGTACATTGTAGCACAGTACACCAACCAAACAAGCTGTCTCTACCCTGCAGGGTAGTCTGCTGTGTTAGAATGTCATGGGTGGTAACTCAAACTAAAAATCCCGGATGAGCCCCCAAATCTGATCATTCAGGCAATATATCCTGGTCTCAGCCTAGTATGCAGTACGCAAATTAAATACTTATTTTATTTTGTCTATAGGTTCAATATTCTGAGTGATATACCACTCATATCACACCCCTTCTCAAAATACCCCCAGGTCACAATGGACCAGGAATCAGGCTGGTTGGTAAAGGTAATATTTATTTATGTATTTAAAATTCAAATCAAACATAGGTTTTAACATATGGGGCAGCAATCACCAATGTGGTGACAATACAAATAAGAAAGTAGGTAATACAATTGAATTCACTTTTAGCAACACAAAATATAAGACACAGAGAAAAGACCCATTTTGGTTTTTTGGAAGATAGTGCTTGAGTTGAGCTTTCCCCCTCAAAATTCCTTATCCCAGAAATAAGCAATTCTAAACAGATGTGAGTAAGCAGCAGGTTTTCAGGAATAAAGAATAGTGTACATGATTTGAATACAACCTTCCCGCCCCAAACAAGAGAGAAAAATGGTTGGGAAACCTTACACTTTTAAAATGACATTCGAAAATGGCTGAGGAAAACAATGAAAAGTGTGCAAAAGTCCTTAAATCAATATAAATCTCTATGGGAGCAACATTGGAAAGATTCTAACAAATGTGAGCTATAGGTTAAGCGAAAGTAAACACTTTGAATCTTAATGGAAGTTTGGAAATAATTGAAATTGAAAATCACACGTGTAAAACTTTGCAGAAATGCGAATTCCAACCTAAAATTCACTAAACGGTTTCTAAGAAAAACGGGTGAAATGCAATATGTTTGTGTTGTGATGTAGCTACAGGTCTTATGTTTAAGTCAGAGTTGAAATGAAGTCTCTAACTATTAAATTGAGAAAGTTATGCAAGGTTGAATGAGAGGTGTTTTTAGAAAAATAGAGCAGAGAAAGACAGGAAATTGGTTTTAAAATGACAGGTTAATTTTACTTAAACTAGATTTAATGGCTAAGAAAAAGAGAATGCCACCCATGAATCTCCACAGTTACACGGCCAGTTGTTGCACTTCACGTGGCGGATACCCCATTTTCTTTATGAGAATTACTTTATTTAATCAAAATCACTAATGGCTTATGGTCTAGTAAAACAAAAATGAAGAAACCATCAGCACCAACACTAGGAATTACAGACAAGGTTGCAAGAATGGTTCTGACAATATTATAGGTTCTTAAGGTGAAAACAGGATGGTTTAGAGATGGGGATAGGACAAGGTAAGACAAGATATGCTATGGTCTACTATGATTCCTATTTATACTTACAGTCCACTTTATTTTAAAATTTTGGACCATCAAGGGTTCTGGTCATCACACGGGTCAGGTCTAACAACGGACAGCAGGGCACATCTGGCGGGATGGGTCAGCTTGGCGGTTCTGGTCACCTGCACTGGCACTTTGGGTTACCGCACTGGACTGCGCTGGTTACTGGAGACTCGATACCAGGGGGATGGCGAGTTTGGAGCAGGCAAGCATTAATGGCAGCAAGCCAGACTGGATCAAAAATGCTTCCCTTAAATTTTGGGATTGCTTCAGGATTTAGGCCCAGCTGAATAGGAGTTCAGCAATGCAGAGGCCTTGGCTTTGCAAAGAAATCTGGAATCAGGAACAAAGATGAAGAATTCAGGAACAGGGCGCCACACAGAAAATCAGGATGGAGTCAGTAATCAATTTCTTTGTGTGCTGTGAGATTCCCTTATTTATCATGCCAAATGACATCACTAAGGTTTTATGGTAGGGGCAGACTTACAACCTACACCCACAATGCTATGATTGGTCAAAGGCACAGTTTCGGCCTTGATTTTCTCTGATTGGATGACAGAAAGGGATGTCATGGTTTATGAGATGATCTGGAAACCTCCCATAAGTATTGGGACCAAAATCTAACTTTTCAACAAATACATATTTATGTAATTATGCCCTCTAAGAAAATCAGATACATAAATTACATATTTAGTGGGTCACATTCCGATCCAACTCCCAAGTCGGTGGGACGTGGTTCAGTCTTTCTGTTGAATTTTGGCAATTTTAACTATGAAAAGTTTGGCCTACTTTTTCCCAATTCTGTACATAAATGCGCAATTACCCCTAGAATATAAGTACATAACGTTAGGTTTGCAACATTAATAGTTTCTGTGCCATTGGTCATTCTTTGTAACTTCTGTTCCTTACGGAGTAAGACATTCTACCAAGTTTTCAAATGATTTATAGGTATGCACTTTTCATATCTTTTCTCATTTTTGCTGCCAAGTTAAATGTTTTGAAGTTCAGTGGCAAAATAAGCTTTTTAAACCCAAAAGTCACATGTCAGGTTTTTTTCTTTTTTCCCAAGTGTAAGCAACTGTCAAATCCTTTGAAGTTAAATGAGGGGCCTCTCCCTGGAGAGTAGAGCTTCCTGCCCCTCCTCTGGAAGGGTGAGTGTACAAGCCTGCTATTGTGTTCTCCTGGGGCAAAGACGAATGTGTAATGAAGTCCCTTTGTCATGAGTATACGAGGCCTCCGAGCAGCAATTAGCTTTTCCTGTGCCTGCAGTGGAGGTTTCAAACTTTCTCAGGCCAAGAACTGTCAGAGCAGGGTTTTTTTTTATATAGTTGATTAACTCAGACTGGGTTTAGCTTTTAATTTTCAAATTTTTAAATCTTTACTTAACCCTATAGAATTAAACAGTTTATAAGGGAATTTTTACCAGTAGCAAATCCTTGTACATTCTTAAATAATGAAGCCTTTACACAATGATATACTTTTAAAATAGGTGATTTTGCTTCCCATTCAGGCAAAAGCACATTTAACATATTTCCTTTAAAGTCAGTTTTCCTCTGCAGCAAATACACATTTTAGTCAGCACTAGTTCTGCCCTTGAGTGCTGGGATTGTTTGCAGCATGACTAAATGTATCCAGCCTTTGTTTATAGTTTTTCTGTGGACAGCTGTTTCCTGATACTTGTAGCAAAGAAAATAGTCGTGTTTGCCGTGAAAATGAAAAACACAGTCCCTGGTTGATTTCTCAAGGATACATTTGTCAGTAGCTGTCATTCAAATGAGGCCTGGTTCCTCTGAGTCACACTGGATGATCCTGGGCATTGCAGGGGTCCTTTTAATCTCAACGATTCAGTAGAAATGAATAGATCTGGTGCCAAAAAACAGCACTTTTTGAGGTTGAAAAACTAACATTTTAAACGGCATTTTCGGTTTTCAGCACAATGATGCTGTTTCATTCACTTTTTCTCAATGTTGACTCTGGCAGAGCCCACTGGCATGCTCCTGTAGTGAGGACTCTGTTTTCACCCCCCCTGAACTGTGTGTGGCAGGGTGTGCAGCCTTTTTCTGGTTGTGACGCAAACGCAGTTTTGAAGATTTGGCTGTCACAGGAGTGAGCGCGGTCATTTTGGGCTGTTTCCTTCACCATTGCAGTAAAGTGGTGTAGTGGGGCACATTGGAATGGGTCAGAATATCCCACAGAAAGCCGTAGGCATCCCGGTGTAGTAAGGAAAATCCTTTTTTGGCACCCTGGGTTCCCTCTTTGGGAACCTAGGGTACTAATTGCCTTCATCCCTCATTACAGGGGCTGGAATGGGGGGATAATGGTCCAGAGACCTCATTATCCACCCTTACTTCGCTTGGGCTGATAACTTGGGCTGCTGGCCCGGTATCCACAGTTCCAGTTCCTGGAACGGGGGATGAACGCCACAATATTCCCATTACCATAACACAAAATGCAAATGGAAATGTTGGAAAATCTTATTGAGTCTATGGGCCTCATTACGACCCAGGCGGTAAGTTACCGCCTGGGTCGTACCTTTACCACCATGGCGTAAACTACGTTTACGCCATGGTGGTTGGCGGACTTACCGCCCCATTCCGAGGTTGGCGGGGCGGTAAGTCCCCAATCCCCATTTACCCTTCCCCATTCCCATTTTTGCCCCATAGGGCATAATGGGAGTGGGGAAGGCGTTAATTACGCCACCGTAAATTACGGTGGCGTAATTAACATCAAGGTCCCTTAGCGCCATGGATTTTAACACCTGCTAAAAGCAGGTGTTAAAACCTCCATGGCGCTAAGGGACCTCGGAATCAGGCGGTAAGGGTCGGCGCTGTTTACGCCGCCGTAAACCCCTTACCGCCTGAGTCGTAATGAGGCCCTATGTATTTTACTGAGAAATGTAAAGTAGATGGAGTATTTATGTTTTTTTTGATCTATTTTTTAACTTTGAACGGTGGTTCCTAAAGGAAGATTTATTTTGTTGTTTTTGGATGTATTTATTTTTGGCAGGAGAGCTAATAACGAAAGGTGGGGAGGGAAATGAGGGAAGAGGCACCAAACACTAATATGGAGGGACAGGTGGACAGGGGAAATGTTGAGCGTGTGTTATTTCTAAGCTAGGGGGCAGTGTTTCTCATGCTCCTTGATTACAGCAGTGGTGGTGGCTCTTGGGGAGGAGGGATGGCAATAGCTGATGCCATTTTAAGATAAATAGCAGTTTTGCTAAAAGTATGCACTCTGCACTAGATTGTTAATGGATAATGAGTAGGAAAAGGGGTTGGAGCTCTGCAAAGGAAATTTTGAAGTTGAAAGTTCCTAGATCAGTAGAAAATGCAGCTCTGAACTGTCCGCGAAGCTTGGATCTTATCGTGAAGTGCGGACGGGTTCTCGGACACGTCATCATGCCGCGTGCCAGTGTATGGTCATGTGGCACTGTCCGGAAGGTCCGCAATGAAGTCAGATGTTCGTAGACGTTTACGGACGCAAAACTAGTTGAAATAGTTGCAAAAAGTGTATAGAAGTATTATAAATGATTCTAGAAGGTGGGAAATGGCAGAGTTTTAAGATGACACTTTGTAAATTGGACACAAATATTGTTATACTGGGTATCTATGATATTAGTAAGTTGTAGGAAAATAGCATGTACTGGTAAATACCCATGAAATCACTAAAAAAAAGTTGTTAAAGAGACGTTATGGTTAAGTTGGACTAATGAAAACCTATGAAATACAATGAAAAAACTTTGTTAGAGGGACGTTATGGTAAAGTTGCACTAACAATAAAATGCACGGCCTGCAGTAGCCGCAGTGTACGTATGGTTAAGCTGCTCAACCCATAGGAAAAGCACTTTTTGGGCGCCTTATGACTTCGCCACCACTGGAAGAATCCTCACAAAACTGTAAATACAATGTATTGCCCTGTCAGGTTGATTCTGCAAAAGTTTGGTGCGATTCCGTGCAGGGGGGACAAAGTTATAAGGGGAGTCCCAAAAGTTGCGTTTTTTCCCATAGATGCAATGGATAATAAATGTTGCTAACATTCACCGCACAAACCACTGCACAGATTTTCACAAAAATTTGTGGCAGAAGCAGTGGCTTAGTCCCGGAACCGTGCTTTTGTAAAATTGGTGTAAATCTGTGCAGTCGTTTTTCTAAAACAACCAAAAAGTAGGTAAAAAAAAGTGTGATACCTGGGTTGGGTCCGTGGACTCACATCCCTGTTTGGTCCACTGACGGCCCTCCGATTGGTCCAGGGGCTGGCATGTTGTCTGCAGACATCGGATGCACCCGCTTATTGGATGGTGAAAAGCGTGAGGTGCGTCAGATTTAGGGGAAACGCCCGCCATGTTATGTTGGATACGCGGACAAGCAGCCAATGTCACCGAACACTGTGGTAAAAACATATCAAAAAGCACAACATTGTACTTGTCAAACTAATGAAACAATCTCTGAAGAGGTGAGGGGTGATGAGGATGGGATGGGATATGGCCTTAAAAAGACCCAAAAATGGGTGGCTTTTCAACTCTGATGTCCACAAACAAGCTGGATTTCCAGGGTAGTGCTGTGATGTTCGCGAACATCTCAGATGTCACGGGCATATGTGCTTATTTCTGCATTACAGAGTTGGTGAAAAGCAGTTTTTGGATGGTTTATAACTTTGGCACCACTCAAGGAAACTGCATTACATTTTGGAATTGTGTTCTAGACCTGACTCTGAATGGTTTTGCAAAGTGGGGTTTTGTGTAGTCAAGAGGGAACAAAATTAGAGGGGGTCCCAAAATATCTTAAAGGCTTATAAATGTGGTGCCAGTTGACAAATCTGCACAAGAGTTTGAAAAATGATTGTAGTCCTAGGTATGAATATTTCTGCACATTTTGGTGGGATTTTGTCAAGATGCAGCAACATTAGCGGGGGTCTCAATATTTTTAGATGGCTTATAACTTTGTTGCCGTTTGACAAATGTGGAAACATGTTTTCAGAAAGATTATAGACCCAACATTGAATGGTTGGGGAAAGTCTGAATGGATTGTGTCATGTGGGCACTTAGTTTTATGACTATTTTATGTACATACATTTTGACACTTTTCAAAAACAAAACAGGGCAGATTTGCAGCAAACTCGTGTAAGGAGCATTGGCAAGGACCTGAAAACATGGTTTTGCAAATTTGTCTGTGTTTCATTTTTCAAAAAGTGTCATAATGAAGGTACAAAAAATAGTGATATACCTTTGGTGATTGCCTGTGGCCATGGGCAGTGGCCAGATTGTCCGGGTCATGGCCTAAGGCCATTGCCATGACCCGGGCAATCTGGCTACTGGCCATGACCACAAGGGACCAGTAATGTGGTTAAAGTGGGCATGGCCACCAGGGAGCAGCTATGTGGTAAAGTGTTTTAAAATTGGGATAGGTTTGAATGGGAGTAAAACATCTGCTCGTGGGTACAGGTTGAAGTTCTCGATGGGATTGCAGCAAATATGCACAAGGAGGGTCTGCAAGAAATTCAAAGCATGGTTTTGCAAATATGTCCTTTGTTTTATTTTTTGGAAAGTGTGAAAATGTAAGTACACAACACAGTGATATAACATTGGTGTCTGGGCAATGGGCCTGGCTGTCGGCAAGGAGAAATGTGTACTGTAATTTGCTTATAGGAGCATGCAGCTTGGCTGAATCAGTAGGTTTGAATGGGAAACAATATTCTTCTTGTGGTTACAGCCTGAAGTGGTGAACTAGATTACAATAAACTTGCGCGATGAGCACTAGCAAGGACCTGAAAGCATGTTTTTGGAAATATGTCTTGTGTATAATTTTTCCAAAGTGTAAGAATGTAAGTAGAAAAACTATTGATATACATTTGTTGTCTGGGTAGTGGGCCTGGCCCTCGGCAAGCGCAAATGTGTACTCTAATTTGCTTATTGGGGAATGCAGCATGGCCAAAGCCAATGCCCCATAGCTTTGGAGACTGGCCATGACTGCAAGCCATGAGCACAGGCCATCGGTTACATTATTAGGGTATAGTGGACACTGAGCTACGATGCAGGGTAGGTGCAGTTAATACTAGGGGTGGTTTGGTTTGGTTGGGGTAATGGTTGAGCCTTATGCCGTAGGCAATTGAATGATGATTTGTTACCCAGCCTGGGCTGCTGATAACAACATTCATAACTCTTATACAGTGATGTAACACCATGAAACATTTTAACTTATAAAAACCTATTAAATTGACAGAAAAAAAACTTTGCTAAAGGGATGTCACGTTTAATATGCATCCCACCCTTGGGAGTCCTCTGTTCCAGTAGTTAGCCAGTGGCATCCCACCTTGACATCCCTTGGCATTCCCCTTCTGGGTTCTCATGAGCACTTGCCCACCAATACTGCCCCTTGTATTTATGTACTTCACTCACTGCACAATGCATATGTGCATTTATAAGAGCACTGTGTCATTTTTTTGTATAAGTAAGGGAAATGTAGATTCAAAAGATTTGTAGAAGATTGGTTTTGTAGAAGATTGTTAAGTGGCAATTGGTGTGTGGATGCTTAATATCGTCATAGGGTTATATGTACAGTTTTTGGAAGTGATTGGTGGATGGATGTGTGACTGTTTGAAAGCAGGCATTGAGGGAGTGTTACAACTATAAAATTAGAAAGGGTAGTAGGGCTGTCCTGTGCAATGGTGTGCACATGCAATCGCGGTCTATTAATGATCCATGACCTGGAAAGGGGACTGTGGAGACTGCGGACAGTTATAAAGGTCCATTGATTATGGTCCTTATTGTATGCTAGAGAAAAGTATTTGGAACAGAAAATTGTTTATTTTTTCTCTAGTATACAATTGACCATTATTTCCATTAACATAACACAAAATGCGAATGGAAATTTTTGAGAATTTTATTGTGTGTAACTGCTTTACTGATACATGTAAAGTAGATGGAGTCTATAAAATATTTTTTTTTAGTTCTATTTTTTAACTGTGAAAGGTGGTTCCTAAAGGAACCTTTTTGGGTGTTTTTTATTTTTTATTTTTTTGGCAGAAGAGGTCAGAAAGTAAGTTGGGGAGTGAAATGAGAGAAGAAGTACCAACCACAAATATGGAGAGGCAGGTGGACAGCGGAAGTTGTTGCGCTTGTGTTACATATAAGGTAGGGGGCAGTGTTTCCCATGCTGCTTGATTACAGCTTCAAAAGCACTTCAAAATGTATCCCTCCTGCAGAGTGGTGAGTTGCAGTATATACAGAGTACTGTTATCTTTGCAAGATATGGATCAACAGCCTCTTTTATCGCTTGCAAGTTAGCTGGTGGGATTTTGTGTCCCACAGACGTAGGCTGTGTGGTTACAGTATTGGTTGAGGAAGATGAGATGGAGGAAGACAGCCTACTAAGAAAGGAACAACCTCTCTGAGAGCATTGCAGTGGTTGCATTTGATATGGTGTTGCATGGAGATTATCCTGTATGAGTACTGTCCAGGTAGTCTGCGACTGAGTACAATGTTGCACTCAGTGCATTTCACTTTGGTAGCTTTAACCTTTGGTACATTCCCAACGGTGGTAAATAACTGCCACACCCATGATTCTCTCTTGGTGCTAGATAGAGGTATGCACTTCATCTACATCATCTTCTTGATCCTCTTCATTGTCTGAAGTACTGCAGTTTGTTTGTTGTGTGGGTCCTCCAGCTGGTGGTGGCTCTTGTGGAGGAGGGATGACAATAGCTGATGCCATTATTTTTTTTGTTTTTATTCACTAATAATCACATATTAGGGTACATTACAGACATCCTTGTTCTTTTAAAATTGATTCCTCAGGTTATACACTTAAAATATCTGGTGTCGCCGCTAGGCTCGTTACATGGCTTCTGTGATTATGAAGCTTTATATATTACAATCAAATAAGGTTAACAATAACTTCCCCCATCCCCCTCATTCCCTCCCTAACTCCATGTATAGTTTCGATACTGCTCTTCCGGATTAGATTCTGCAATTCCTCTCTTCCAAGGCCATTCCCCCTGTTGTCTACTTACCCATTGTACTCACACCACATGTATATTTTTGAATGCCATTGGTCTATGAAAGTGACACTCTCTGTCCTTAACATCCTTGTGGAAAGGGCGCCAGATTGTCAGGAACTTCTGGTATGTCCCGGCTCTCAGCGCGCATACCTTCTCCATGGTGAGCACTCCCCAAATGGTTACCCACCACCAGGCCATTACAAGTCCCTCTACTGTTTTCCACCCTTGGGCTAACGTCTTTCGTGCTGCCATCAGTAAGTGTGTAATGAGGGCAGCGGTGGTGCCATTTGAAGCATAAATTCCCTCTACTTCCGCCCCCAGCAGAATCACAATTGGTGAGTCTGGTAATCGTGCCCCTGTGATCGCCTTTATGAGACCAAGAACCTCTTCCCAGTATATTTTGTCTTTGGGGCATGTCCACCACTTGTGATATAGATCCCCTGTTTCCCCACATTGCCTCCAGCATAACAAGGGATAATTTATATTCATCCCATGTAGGTGGTAGGGGGACAAGTACATCTATAGCAGATCTTATATGCTGTTTCTTTAATAACCATACTTTTGGATATTTTTTTTGTGCTCACCACCAGATTTGCTCCAATTCCTCTACCGTAATAGGGACGCCAAACTCCCTTTCCCATCTATTCATGTATGCCCTGGGCGCATCGTAGCAGAACTAATTGTGGATACCGTCTCAGCCCCCATTTCGGCCCTGTAAGGAAGCGCCCCCCATTTCTCGCCAATCTAAAGGAAGCAGATGGGCGGCGGGACCTGGATTTCTGTGCATCTGGGGAGTGCAAGTGATCCCGGCATGCGAAGCGTATGGCGAATCGCCTGCGGAAGCACTGGAGGAAGCAGCGGTAGACAGCAAACAGAAGCACTGCTCCAGGTGACTCTTTCGATCGAGGAGGATCATCGGTACCGCGAGGCGGAAGGCAGCAAACATAAGCACTGCTCCAGGTGACTCAGCTGGCCGGGGGAAGAACATTGGTGTAGGCAGAAGAGGCAGACAAGGAGAGGCTGGCCTGACCGTGCCAGGGACAAGAAAGTAAGCTGCTGCTCCACGTGGGTGACAACCAACGCAGGTACCTGCTTGAACGCAGAGGGCCACAACGGACAGGAGCAGTTTGAAGAGCGGTGAACGAATGGTGCATAATAAAAGACGGTACGTCAGGGGGTCCTGGTCCTGAAGAAGTGCCCCCCGGCCCTGTGGTATAACTTTGATATACATTAAAAGCACAGAGAGTGGATGGGGGAAAATAAAAAAGGGTGTAACGCAGCCTGGACTTGTGTGTATTGTATTTATTTATATAGCGTGCCAAGCCCTGGGGCACCAGTGTGTGCTGGTGGTGCAGGGATAACGACCCTGGGGAGCCTCCACCCTCCTTCATAAAGGCTAATTCATAAGGCAGAATACTCAGGACCCTTCCCAACTGGGAATGGGGAAAAGGCTGCAGAGAACGGGCAGGATCAACAGAGCCCCTTTACAAGTGCCTAATTCCCACTCCAAGATACAACAAAACAAACTCAAGACACCAGAGGCGAAGCCAGGAAGCTGAGGAAAGTCCTTCAGATGCCAGGGGCACAAGACAAAAGCACTCTGGCTTGAGCTAAAGAGGGCCAGTGGAATGTTGTTGGAGACAACAACAAGACGAAACACAGTGACCAACCCTGGAGAAACAAACTGGAAGGGGAGATAAGGCCAAAGAAAACCTTAGCATGGTACTAAATAAGGAAGAGTTGCAAGAGTGCTTAAGGGGCATAATCATTTTACACACAGGTCAACAAAGGACAAGGTCTCAGTTCACGACCTCAACAAGTGGCCTGCAGGCAAGTTACATATTAGCTATGTACAGAGGTCAAGACGGCGATGTTGTATTCTAGAATGACATCGTCCACCATTTTAACTCACAGGGTGACTTTTACAAGCGAATCCTAAAATGGCGGATTGACCTAAAATGGTGGCTTACATTGAATTAAGGTCAGGACCTTGCAACACGGATTCTTTCGCAAACGACTTTCGAGCAGCTTGGCGTAGGCCAATATTCATATATTTATTGCATTAGGAGGCACGATATAATTTTACTTTTGACAACGGAAGATATGGGGAAATCCACTACAGTATTAATCCTCAAACCAGGGAAGGACCCAAGAGTTTGTGCCAATTACCACCCTATTTCTTTACTAAACAGCAATGCCAAAATCTATGCTAAGGTCCTAGCAGCCAGACTGACAAGGGTCCTCCCGCAGATAATCCATGAAGACCAAGCCAGATTCATCATCGGGAGACACACGCAGGATAATCTTAGGAGGGCAATAGACATAATGGACTTGGAGACCAGAACTGGGCAATTATTCTCCATAGCAGCATAGGATGCACGGCAAGCCTTTGACAGCCTAGATTGGCGGTACATGTGGAGAGCCCTTGAAGCATTTGGATGTGGCCCAGGGTTTACTAGGATGATATTAGCAAATTTACAAATACCTACAACAAGCTTCCGGGTTAATGGGCAAGCCTCAGCCAAGATCAGAATCCTGAGAGGTATGCATCAGGGATGACCTCTGCCCCCCCTAATATTTGCCATGGCCATGGAGCCATTGGCAGTCATAATTAGACAGGATAACAGGATCCAGGAGGTAGTCAGTGCAAAAGAGACACATAAAACAGCGTTATACGCAGATGACATATTGTTATTTCTGAAAAATACGAAACTGTCGCTCTCCAGGGTGATGGAGAGACAACAAGAATTTGCTATAGTCTCAGGGTTCACCATAAACTACACCAACTCTAAGGCCCTTAATATAACGGAGGACTGAGGAGAAATAATAGATCTAAGCAAGGGATACCCTCTGATCTGGGAAGATGAGAGCATAGATTATTTGAGGATACACTTAACGGGAGGGTATAAAGATATATATTGGGCAAACATAACCCCATTGTGGAAACACTTGGTGGAAGATCGCCATAGGTGGGATGCACAGGATCTCTCCTGGTTTGCTCATATAGCAGCAGTTAAAATGATGACACTGCCTAGCGAGCTGTATGTAGTGGGTTCACTTCCGGTAGAAATACCAGCTCATATTATCAAAACCTTACAGTCTGAAATAATATCCTTCATATGGCACAGGAAGAAACCAAGGATACATAGAACAGTCTTACTGCACCCCAACACTCATGGGGAGGTTGGGGGTCCCTGATGTGGAAATATATATCCAGACGGTGCAAATAGCTCCTATGTTGAAATGGGCGGCAGATGAAACACAAAAGGGTTGGTGCAAAATTGAACAGGGGGTCACATCTATCCCACTGGGAGTATTATGCACCATGCAAAATGGGGCTTGATGGGACAACTGCTAGAAGCAACCAAGACATTATTACGGGTATGGTACCAAGCATTGAAAAGGAAAAAAATATCCTAGGATTTTGGCCTTATACCCCAATGACTCATAACATTGACTTCACTCCGGGGCAGAAAGCATTCTGGGACTCATGGATAGGGTCGAGACCCCTTACATTAGGGGACTTCTTCCACAAAGGGGGCCCTCTGCTTTTTGAGGAATGTAAGCATAATTCTTTATAGGAGAGAGAGAGTGGTATAAATATATGCAGACTAGACATTGGATTTCCCAGAGGAAGGTTAAAGAAGCAGGCATAAGGGCACCACTAGGATTAGAATTAACCCTTTGAGAAGGCCTGACAGCTAAAGGTATAACAAGACTGTATAGACTGCTGGATATGGCATAGTCGGGAGACAAGCTGTTAAAAATGATGCTAGAAGGTGCGGAATGACAAAGTTTCTAAGGTGAAACTTTGTAAATTGGATGGAAATGTTGCTCTATTGGTGAAAGTATGATATTAGTAGGTTGAAATTAAGGGTGTTCTGGTAAAAACCTATGAAATACACTTAAAAAACTTTGTTAAGGAGACATTATGGTTAAGCTGCACTAATAAAAACATGTGGAATTCACTGAATCAACTTTGTTAAAGGGATGATATGGTTAAGTCGCACTAATAAAAACCTATGAAATTAAATGAAAACACTTTGTTAAAGGGACGTTATGTTTGCAAGCTAAACCAAAAAACCTAACTTGCGCCACTACCATACACTGCTAAGACTAATACCCAGGACATGAAAGATGACATTACAAATGTCATTGATTACATCACTGATGTCAACACATATTAAATTAATTGTAATAAACAGTCCCTACAAGGGATTGTGTTTATAATGTTGGCAACAAGATGTTAGGGGTGATTTGGAGACCTATGATTAACTACTTAATGTATTAAACACTGTGCTCTTGTAAACAAATCATTATATTCTAATGTTGTTATTAGCAGAGGAACCTAATCATGCATACATATAGGTAATGCTTGCAGCATGCACCATAGAAGTACAATAATTTTAATCTGGTCATTTCTGATAGTAAAATAATAAATTCTACCTTATGAGAGTTTTAAGTATTGTTAAACATGGAATACATAGGTAACAGTTGAAAACTTACCACACACTTGTGTTAGTAGAAAAAATACATATAAAAACACACAATGCATACAAATAAGAGGCACATACAGGGAAACTAAAGTAAAGAAGAAAGAAAAAACAACACCAAAAAATGACAATAACATTAGAGTTAATCATCATGTACACAAATTAATTGTGTGTTTGAGGCTTGCTTATTGTCCCATGTATGTGCACTATGACCTCAGATTAAACTCTAATGAAAGTACTTTTAGAGCATGTAAAAAGGTTAATGTGTAGATATATAGCACCTTTAAAATTTGGGAAATTCTCATTTTCAGTAAACTCAAAAAATTAGCCTAATCATGTCAGTAAACAAATAAATGGTCCAGATATTTGATCAGTGATGTCATCAATGACATTTGTGATGTCATCTTTCATGTCCTGGGTGTTAGTCCTAGTAGTGCGCGATGGTGGTGCGAGTTATGGTTGCTCAGTTTACCAAAATCGGCGAATATCTGAGGTTTTTCAGTTTTACTCGTAGCATAGCTTCACTCTAACAACATTTTTTCATTGAATTTCATATGTTTTTATTAGTGCAACTTAACCATAACGTCCCTTTAACAACGTTTTTTTAATTGAATATATATATACTAATTATGTACTATCTCACTTTCTACAAGTATATCTATATGATAGGTTAAATAAAAATGAACATTATGTCAAAAAATAACTTAAAATAATAACAGTTTCAAAGAGAAGGGATCTCTACAGTGTAATAGAGATAAAATAAATGCTGTATGATTACATCAACTACACCAACCATTTAGGTAACTACGAACTTAGTTTTGCATCAGCAAATTCCAAATCGAATTGCCCACAATATCAATAGTTTGTGCACCTATAAAGGCATTTCATTACAATGAAGATATGTTTCAATACTGTACAAACATTATTTAATATTAAATGACAAATTTGCAGATTAATTTATGCAATTTTAACCAGGAAATCAAGACATATAATGTACGTCTTCAATTTTACAAATAAATGTATGAAGACATGCCAACATTGTAACTTTATTTTGAGTATAAATCTTTTTAAAGTGTAGTCATACATATATTTCAAATAATAGGTAGACAATAAAAATGTTTGTGTATGTAAACATATTAACACTTACCAAAAGATACACTAAGAACTTAACAAATGTAATTTGCATACTTCTTGTGAAATCTGTGTGCGTCCTTTGTTTGGCCACATGCACACATGATAAGTTAATAATGACATTTCAAAATGTACACATCATATTTTTAAAGCTGGGAATTGTAATTTAAAGTTCTATTTGCACAGATAGATGTGTGCAGTGTGGAATCCTTTTTTATGAAATCAAACTTTATTTTCAATATATTATAATTGTCTCTACATTGCTATTAGAATACGTCTTTTTTAATTTGGTGGGCCTCCTTTTTTTGGCCACCTACAGACTTACCAAGCTAATGACAACATTTCATAAAACAACTATAAAAAAAATCATAAAATCCACAGTGTAATGCCACAATACATTGTATGACTTTTCTGAAAACTTCCACACTGCATATACAAGATCTTTAAATATTGAACAAACTAACACTTAAAGTAAGCTGTTTTCATTTTTAATTGAATTGGAATACTTTTTTAAAACATTGTGAGTGTCCTTATTTTGACCACCTACACACATGACAAGTAAGACACAGTATATCTAAATCCTTCCCTAATACTCATTTAAGTAGTTAGATGTTTTTTATTTTACAAACATTGTACTTTATTGTTTGTGTATCTACATCCTATTGTTTACTTGTTTCAAATGCAAACAGTCATAACCTTCTACACCCCTTAACATTCCAAATTATGTGCATGGAACCATTTATGTAATCTAACACTTATAGGGAACACTCGTACATATTACAATATACTGTTGTACACAATAAAACAGAAGTAGAAGATTGCAGAATGCTGTTTTCTAATTTATATAATCTTCAGAATATTATCTCTACATTTAATTCGTAAAGATTTTAAAATACATCCTAGTAACAATCCATCTTCTACTTTACATAAAACACTTATTACATTATCCTTCCATTTTAAGCTTTTATTTTGCCTGTTTATATTCACAAAGAATATAAAACATATATTTTGAAACTGGTTCTATCAACATTAAGAAGGCATTCTTTAAACCTTTTTGCAATCTAGCTTGGTGTGTGACTATAGAGTCATTACAAACAAGTAAATCTAATTCCGTACGCACCCATGCTGTGAAATGTCCACAGGGAATGGATGCTACCTCATAAAAAATAATTTCACACTTCTTAAACTGTTTCTTACTAATAGAAACTTGAAAATTTACAAAGTTCATTACTGGCGTGTTAATATTCCTACCATCTACACTGTACCTTTGAAACATAATCAATACATACTTATTAAAAACTAGATTTGTACAGTGAAGATTGTAAATTATAACCACAGTAGCTACATTGCATGTCATATATAAATCTTTCAGAAATACGCTGTGTAGTGTAATCTTTCGTACATTGTGGATACATATGATTCCACCTGTAACTAATTCCTACATAGCTATCTACACTAAGAGTTTCCTGCAGTAATAAATCGAACACAGTCACTACAAATTATTGACTACTACATTTCGGATTGACATTGCCGAATGTGTACTGTGTGGCTTTTCATCTACAGATATTTCAAGAAATGAAAGTTCCACACAGAGCTGCTTTTCTGCTGTGGAAGCTATTTCTTGCATCAATGGTGTCATTATAAACAACATACACAAAGCTGCATTAGAATAGCATTCAACTCCTTTTTCATTATTAAATCTGCAATGAGAGTATGTCATTGTTGAATGACTCGCCAACTCTATGAATGTAGTTTCACTGATCCTTATGTTTCCTGACTAAGTGCTTTGTAGGTACAGGTATAGGGTTCAGGTGAGGAGCATACAATACACATACACATAACCAATGATATTCTTCATTGCACGAAATGTCAGCTGTCACTTGTCTTTCATCAAACATTATTAAAAATAAAAATAAACCTTCAATATTTTTCACATGTGACAGAGCCACATATGACATTACTTCTTTAAACAGTGTATGACCAATGTCAATAAGTATTGCTTCTAAAGTCAACCCTTATGATTTATGAATAGTAATTGCATATGCAGAGCACAATGGAAATTGTGCTCTTTTCACAAAAGTATCCTTAAAAAGCATGAAACATGCAGAGGTCCGAGAAATTAAATGAGTTTCTTCTACACGATCAAACCTTACTTCAACATGTTCAATATTTGTACTGAGATGAAAAGTGTGAAATAGAATCACTCTTCCCATCGCTTCTTTTACTACACCAATTCCTACATTCAAGTTCCTCTTTAACATTAATCGTGCATTGATGCACAGCTTTAAAACTGCTTCTAGACTGCTGTTTTAGAAATTGAGTTCTCTAGTAGACGTAATCAAGCTTGTTCTCTGTTATCCAGATCTAATGGCATAACATGAGCATCTAAAACATCACACGATTTTATCTCCACAATATTTTGCTTCTCTGACAGTAGCATTATAGAGTTAAACTTGTTACACTCTGCAAGTGTGCACATCATATCAACACAATAAATGTTTCTTTCCTGAAGAGTCAAACTGACATCAGACAGACTGCAATCTGTATGAAACATGTTAGAAATATGTATTCCCTTTAAGACTGCTGACTGCTTTCACATTCTCTTCAAGAACACCTACACAAATCTTACTAAGCATTTCTGCATACTCCAAGTCTGCAGATTGCCTAATATTAATGGTAAGTTCCTGGAATTCAAAACAATTCCAAAGGTTAAAATTACCAATACTTTTTTATAGTTTTTTGACTATCCTTAGATTGCAGCATTTTGAAAACTGGTTGACCTTTCACAGGAATTAATTGTAACAAGTCTCTAAAACAAGTACTTTTTTTACCTCCAAACAAAAACTTGTAGTCAGTCTTCAAAACCTCTCGCAAGTGAATGAAAGCTAGCATCAAGTTAGACACCATGTTTACTTAATCTACAATAAAGGTATTTCATTTTCTAAGAACTTTTCCTACTTCTTGCACTGCACTTGATACAGGTTTTAGATACTCTAGTTTGTTGTCATGCTCCACTAGTAGCATCAACCATCGATTTAAAGTAACACCTCCTACACTGAATGCTGCTAAACCTGTTAGAGCAGTTATAATACATGACAAAGAACAATCAGTTACATTTTGGATCATAGCTCTTATTGCATGAATTTAAAAAAATGCACCTATTCCTACTTGTCCACTAACATACAACAATACAGATCTGTATTGGACACAAGAACATTTATTAATTTATTTTTATTGATTACATTTGTTAAACGCCCAGACCCTCGGGTATCACAGCATTGTTACTGACACCTTATAATGAAATATTCACAGTAATACAAGTATATAGACACAAACATAAATACAAAAAAGTTCACATGTATTAAAAAGATTTAGTAGTCATTTGCAGTGGTTGTAGATTCCGGTTTCAGCGGACCCTAGGGTGGTGGGTGTTTGGACCTCAATGTTTTAGAATATTGATTGATTTTGGTTAGTATCGGTTGAAGAGCCAGGTTTTTAAGGCCTTTTTGAAGCGAGGGAAGGAGTCTTCACTTTTTGTGTTAAGTGGAAGTTAATTCCAGTGTTTAGGAGCCTTGACTAAGAAGCTACTGCCTCCTGCTCTGGAACTTTTGAATCGAGGGACCGCCAGGAGCGACTTTTTGTTAGATCTAAGCAACCTCTTGGACTCTTTTTTGCTAATAGAGTTACTCAAGTAGATGGAGGCTTTCTTTGCGAGACATTTGTGGGTGATGCACAGTGTTTTAAAGATAATTTTTGCCTTGATCGGTAACCAATGGGTCTCCCTCCTAATAGTAGAGATATGGTCGAACTTTTTAATTCCGAATGCCGCTTGTAATGCTTTATTTTGCATAAAATGGAAGTACCTAATAGGAGTATGTTACAATAGTCCAACTTTGAGAGTATTAACGCTCTGGCTAGGGTGACACAGTTAGTAGGAGTGAGGTACTGGTGACTCAGGGCGATCAATTTGGAAGTGTGGGAAGTAGATGATGAGAGTGAGCTGACATGTCTGTTCATTGCAAGGTTGATGTCTAGATAAACTCGTAGAGTTTTGACTTGTTTAGATACTGGGATTTGGGTGCCGGCAATGTTGATGACAGAGTAGTCAGGGTGAAGGGTACTGATTTTGGTTTGGGAGCCTACAATGAAAATCTCTGTTTTCTCATTGTTGAGGCAGAGACAGTTTAGTGCCATCCAGTTTTGGATTAGCGTGTACATTTTATTAGTGATCAGGGTATCTTGATCATAGTCACCTGAGATTGGTATAAGGATCTGGGTGTCATCTGCGAAGTTGGTGTAGATGTCACCCATATCATCCAATGCTAAGAATAGTAGATTTGTATACGTGTTATACAGGGTGGGCGAGAGGCAGGATCCTTGGGATACCCCAATCAGGACTGGTATGGGGTCAGCAGCCTGTAGGCCGATGCTAACTCTAGATGTGCAATCAGCTAGGAAAGATTTCACTCAGAGTGTGGCATCCTTGGAGAAGCGGAAGTCATTTTCTAGAGTGTCACATAGTTTATCATGGTCCACTAAATCGAAAGCTGCGGAGAAATCTAACAATAATAGTATACCAAGTTTGCCTGAGTCCCTTATGGTGCCTATCTGGATTTTTAGGTCCAAGAGGGACGTTTCTGTACTATGGTTGGGTCTGAAGCCGGATTGTCTAGCACCTAGGAGGTGATTTTGTTCGAGATGGGCTTGGATTTGGTTATAAGCTATTTTGTTTATAATCTTAAGTAGAAACGGTACTGTAGGTATTTAGTAAGGACTATAGCATCAAGTGAAGGTTTTTTCAGCAGGGGGTTCACCCAGGCTTCTTTTATGCTTGCCGGAACTAAGTGTATGTTGAAGGATGCATTTACAAATTTAGTAATGGTAGGGGTGAGGAGCGGAGCACAGAGTTTAACTAGATGGGCAGGGAAGTTGTCACCTTTGCAATTGAAGGCTTTTAGTTTAGCGATGGTGTCTGCCACTGTGTCTTGGGTCACTGCGGTGAATTGGAATTGCAGATCCGGAATATCCCTAGTTTTATTGAGATTTACCATGGTTTCATTTTTTTCAGCTACATTTTTTCTTTTAGTGAGGATTTTCTTTTGGAGTAGCTCGATTTTGGATGCTAACGCATTTTGTATAGTAGTACACCATTCCTTGCTGGAATTTACAGGAGTAGTGACTGGGATTGGGTTTTCTAATTCCTTGAGAATGGAAAAGATTTCTTTGGAATTGGACATGGCGTTATTGATACGGGTATTGTATGCATTGGCTTTATGGGTGTTTATTGCGGTTTTGTAACGATTATCGGCAATTCTTTAAGCATTGGCCGAATCTAATGTATGGGATTTTTGGTGAAAGTGTTGGGGTGCTCTTTTGGTTCGTCGTAGGGCAACTAGTTCCTCATTGAACGAAAACCATGTTCGCTTATCCGCACGTCTTGTTTTGGTAGTTAAGAGGGCTGCTGTGTCGATAGTGACAGTGAGGCACTTATGGTAGTCCTCTGCCAAAAGGCTGGTGTTGTTGCTCGTGACCATGTTGGATGACAGTGCAGTGGTTAGAATGGGGGCTAGATTCTCGCTGTTAATTTCTGAATGTTTCATGATACATAGGTGTCCATTGCTTTGGTCGCTGGAGGGGTTATCTCCTTACTGGTGATGGAGAAGTTTATGCTATGGTGGTCCGTCCAGTCAAGGGGCCTCATTACGAGGTGGGCAGTAAGGGATTACCGGCACCGGTAAGGGCACCGGTGCCGGTAATCCCTTACCGCTCTACTACGAGTTCCCTTTGCGGGTCCTCCCTTAACGTCTGGTTTTTCCAGGCGTTCAGGATAGGACCCGCAAAGGGACTTTAGAGCTAATAACGGTACCGCAATTTGCGGTACCATTATTAGCGCCTTCCCCATTCCCATTGAGCCATATGGGGGCTCAAGTGGGAATGGGGAAGGGCCCCGGTGAATGGGGAATTACAGGTCCCACCAACCTTGGAGTGGACTGGTAATTGCTCCATTCACCAGGGCGGGGTCGGTAAGGTTTTGGAGGCAGCCATTGCGCTAATAGCGCCATGGTTACCTCCAACCTCGTAATGAGGCCAAAGGGGTACAATTGAGTCAATGGATATTTGTGAGTAAAGCGTGAGTATCCAGTTCAAGGTATGGCCTTTGATATGAGTGGGGGTATTCACTAGTTGTGTGAAGTTCATATCTTTGAGTGCAGTATATCATGCGTCTGCTTTAGTGTCATGCTTGTCATTGAACCCAAGGTTAATGTCGCCTAGGACAATGTATTTGGTGTTGGATTTGATATAGGGTGTTAGCAGCAGAGGTAAATCTATTTCCGGATGGGTATTACTATTGGGTGATCTGTATGTGACTAAGAAATTAACAGGGTAATTCATAGAAAATCGCACAAAAGTGGCGCACGCGACTGGCGCACAGCATGCCCGTGCGAATTTCTGCGCCAGCCGCGTGCGCTAAAATCGATTTCCGCGCACAGCGTATTCATGGATTTTCGCATCCAAAACCAGCCGTGGCGCAGCGTGGCGCAGCGACCCTGCAGCAGCGCCAGTTACGCCCCCAAGAACGCCCTCGCGCAAGGAAAAGCCTTCAAAATCCCCAAATAATCGCAAAGGGCTGCGCTAACCCTGGACCAGTTCACAGGCTGGCAAACAGCAAACGCCAAGCGGGGAACGTGTATTACAGGGGTTCGTGGGAAGTATCACACGCGATTCCAGCAGGGTACCTGTATTTCAGGGGTGTGCGGGAAGTTCCACACGTGATTTCAGCAGGGTATGTGTATTTCAGGGGTGCGCGGGAAGTTCCACACGCGATTGGCCCCTTGCAAGCAGGGTACGTGTATTCCAGGGGTGCGCGGGAAGTTCCACACACGATTTCTGCAGGGTACGTGTATTTCAGGGGTGCGAGGGAAGTTCCACATGCGATTGGCCCCGTGCGAGCAGGGTACGTGTATTTCAGGGGTGTGCGGGAAGTTCCACACGCGATTGGCCCCGTGCGAGCAGGGTACGTGTATTTCAGGGGTGCGCGGGAAGTTCCACACGCGATTTCAGCAGGGTACGTGTATTTCAGGGGTTCTGGGGAGTACTACACGTGAATTGGCCGTGTGGGTCCTCCCAGGTGTCCGCTCTACAACCTCCACGGCCCCTGCAGGCAGCCCACACCACGGGGGACTACCCTGCACCCCTGCTCATGTCCCGCACGCAGCCCATCCACCATGGGCATGCCCCCCAGCCAACCCACATGTCACCTTGCACTACTGATCAACAATGCATGTCTCCCACCACCCCCACCCCCCAGCAGTGCAGGGACAGCCTCCACATGGCCCCCACCCACGTCTACCAACACCCCCACCCCCCAGCCACCAGGGACAGCCTCCACCAAGCCCCCACTCATGTCTCCCACCACCCCCACCCCCCAGCAGTGCAGGGGAAGCCACCACCAGGCCCCCACCCATGTCCACCACCACCCCACCGCCCAGCCACCAGAGGCAGCCTCCACCAGGCCCCACCCATGTCTACCACCACCCCAGCCACCAGGGGCAGATTCCACCAGGCCCCCACTCATGTCTACCACCACCCCCACCCCCCAGCCACCAGGGGCAGCCTCCACCAGGCCCCCACTCATGTCTCCCACCACCCACACCCCCCAGCAGTGCAGGGGCAGCCACCACCAGCCCCCCACCCATGTCTACCACCACCCCCACCCCCCAGCCACCAGGGGCAGCCTCCACCAGGCCCCCACCAATGTCTACCACCACCCCCAACCCCCAGCCACCAGGCTCAGATTCCACCAGGCCCCCACTCATGTCTACCACCACCCCCACCCCCCAGCCACCAGGGGCAGATTCCACCAGGCCCCCACTCATGTCCACCACCACCCCCACCCCCCAGCCACCAGGGGCAGCCTCCACCAGGCCCCCACCCATGTCTACCACCACCCCCACCCCCCAGCCACCAGGGGCAGATTCCACCAGGCCTCCACTCATGTCTACCACCACCCCCACCCCCCAGCCACCAGGGGCAGCCTCCACCAGGCCCCCACTCATGTCTCCCACCACCCCCACCCCCCAGCAGTGCAGGGGCAGCCTCCAACATGCCCCCACCCATGTCTACCACCACCCCCACACCCCAACCACCAGGGGCAGCCTCCACCAGGCCCCCACTCATGTCTCCCACCACCCCCCCCCCAGCAGTGCAGGGGCAGCCTCCACCAGGCCCCCACCCATGTCTACCACCACCCCACCCCCCAGCCACCAGGGGCAGATTCCACCAGGCCCCCACTCATGTCTACCACCACCCCCACCCCCCAGCCACCAGGGGCAGCCTCCACCAGGCCCCCACTCATGTCTCCCACCACCCCCACCCCCCAGCAGTGCAGGGGCAGCCTCCAACAGGCCCCCACTCATGTCCCCTATTACCCCCACCCCCCAGCAGTGCAGGGGCAGCCTCCAAAAGGCCCCCACTCATGTCCCCCATTACCCCCACCCCCCAGCAGTGCAGGGGCAGCCTCCGACAGGCCCCCACTTATGTCTCCCACCACCCCCACCCCCCAGCAGTGCAGGGGCAGCCACCACCAGGCCCCCACCCATGTCCACCACCACCCCCACCCCCCAGCCACCAGGGGCAGCCTCCACCAGGCCCCCACCCATGTCTGCCACCACCACCACCCCCCAGCCACCAGGAGCAGATTCCACCAGACCCCCACCCATGTCTACGACCACCGCCACCCCCCAGCCACCAGGGGCAGATTCCACCAGGCCCCCACTCATGACTACCACCACCCCCACCCCCCAGCCACCAGGGGCAGCCTCCACCAGGCCCCCACTCATGTCTCCCACCACCCCCACCCCCCAGCAGTGCAGGGGCAGCCACCACCAGCCCCCCACCCATGTCCACCACCACCCCCACCCCCAGCCACCAGGGGCAGCCTCCATTGGCCCCCACCCATGTCTACCACCACCCCCACCCCCCAGCCACCAGGGGCAGATTCCACCAGGCCCCCACTCATGTCTACCACCACCCCCACCCCCCAGCCACCAGGGGCAGCCTCCACCAGGCCCCCACTCATGTCTCCCACCACCCCCACCCCCCAGCAGTGCAGGGACAGCCTCCACCATGCCCCCACTCATGTCTACCACCACCCCCACCCCCCAGCCACCAGGGGCAGATTCCACCAGGCCCCCACTCATGTCCCCCTGCAACCCCACCCCCCAGCAGTGCAGGGGCAGCCTCCACCAGGCCCCCACTCATGTCTCCCACCACCCCCACCCCCCAGCCACCAGGGGCAGATACCACCAGGCCCCCACTCATGTCTCCCACCACCCCCACCCCCCAGCAGTGCAGGGGCAGCCTCCACCAGGCCCCCACCCATGTCTACCACCACCCCCACCCCCCAGCCACCAGGAGCAGCCTCCACCAGGCCCCGACCCATGTCTACCACCACCCCCACCCCCCAGCCACCAGGGGCAGATTCCACCAGGCCCCCACTCATGTCTACCACCACCCCCACCCCCCAGCCACCAGGGGCAGCCTCCACCAGGCCCCCACTCATGTCTCCCACCACCCCCACCCCCCAACAGTCAGGGGCACCCTCCACCAGGCCCCCACTCATGTCTCCCACCACCCCCACCCCCCAGCAGTGCAGGGGCAGCCTCCACCAGGCCCCCACTCATGTCTCCCACCACCCCCACCCCCCAGCAGTGCAGGGGCAGCCTCCACCAGGCCCCCACTCATGTCTCCCACCACCCCCACACCCCAGCCACCAGGGGCAGATACCACCAGGCCCCCACTCATGTCTCCCACCACCCCACCCCCCAGCAGTGCAGGGGCAGCCTCCACCAGGCCCCCACCCATGTCTACCAGCCCCCCCACCCTCCAGCCACCGGGGGCAGCCTCCACCAGGCCCCCACTCATGTCTACCACCACCCCCACCCCCCAGCCACCAGGAGCAGCCTCCACCAGGACCCCACTCATGTCTACCACCACCCCCACCACCCAGCCACCAGGGGCAGCCTCCACCAGGCCCCCACTCATGTCTCCCACCACCCCCACCCCCCAGCAGTGCAGGGGCAGCCACCACCAGGCCCCCACCCATGTCCACCACCACCCCCACCCCCCAGCCACCAGGGGCAGCCTCCACCAGGCCCCCACCCATGTCTACCACCACCCCCACCCCCCAGCCACCAGGGGCAGCCTCCACCAGGCCCCCACTCATGTCTACCACCACCCCCACCCGCAGCCACCAGGGGCAGCCTCCACCAGGCCCCCACTCATGTCTCCCACCACCCCCACCCCCCAGCAGTGCAGGGGCAGCCACCACCAGGCCTCCACCCATGTCTACCACCACCCCCACCCCCCAGCCACCAGGGGCAGCCTCCACCAGGCCCCCACCCATGTCTACCACCACCCCCACCCCCCAGCCACCAGGGGCAGATTCCACCAGGCCCCCACTCATGTCTACCACCACCCCCACCCCCCAGCCACCAGGGGCAGCCTCCACCAGGCCCCCACTCATGTTGTCCCCCACCACCCCCATCCCCCAGCAGTGCAGGGGCAGCCTCCAACAGGCCCCCACCCATGTCTACCACCACCCCCACCCCCCAGCCACCAGGGGCAGCCTCCACCAGGCCCCCACCCATGTCTAACACCACCCCCACCCCCCAGCCACCAGGGGCAGCCTCCACCAGGCCCCCACCCATGTCTACCACCACCCCCACCCCCCAGCCACCAGGGGCAGATTCCACCAGGCCCCCACTCATGTCTACCACCACCCCCACCCCCAAGCCACCAGGGGCAGCCTCCACCAGGCCCCCACTCATGTCTACCACCGCCCCCACCCCCCAGCCACCAGGGGCAGCCTCCACCAGGCCCCCACTCATGTCTCCCACCACCCTCACCCCCCAGCAGTGCAGGGGCAGCCTCCAACATGCCCCCACCCATGTCTACCACCACCCCCACACCCCAGCCACCAGGGGCAGCCTCCACCAGGCCCCCACTCATGTCTCCCACCACCCCCACCCCCCAGCAGTGCAGGGGCAGCCTCCACCAGGCCCCCACCCATGTCTACCACCACCCCCACCCCCCAGCCACCAGGGGCAGATTCCACCAGGCCCCCACTCATGTCTACCACCACCCCCACCCCCCAGCCACCAGAGGCAGCCTCCACCAGGCCCCCACTCATGTCTCCCACCTCCCCACCCCCCAGCAGTGCAGGGGCAGCCTCCACCATGCCCCCACTCATGTCTACCACCACCCCCACCCCCCAGCCACCAGGGGCAGATTCCACCAGGCCCACACTCATGTCCCCCTGCAACCCCAACCCCCAGCAGTGCAGGGGCAGCCTCCACCAGGCCCCCACTCATGTCTCCCACCACCCCCACCCCCCAGCCACCAGGGGCAGATACCACCAGGCACCCACTCATGTCTCCCACCACCCCCACCCCCCAGCAGTGCAGGGGCAGCCTCCACCAGGGCCCCACCCATGTCTACCTCCACCCACACCCCCAGCCACCAGGGGCAGCCTCCACCAGGCCCCGACCCATGTCTACCACCACCCCCACCCCCCAGCCACCAGGGGCAGATTCCACCAGGCCCCCACTCATGTCTACCCCCACCCCTAATGCGACACCAATCAGGACCTTCTCCATACGGCCAGGGGTCCCCTCGTACGCAGGTGGAGGGGAGTCAGATGACAGGGACATCCCCCCTTCCTGCGGACGGGCCTGGGATGGGGCATCCCTGCTGGTGCATGGTGGTGCAGTCACAGTGTCAGGGACAGTGACATGCACAGGCCCCTCCACGGCGACCTGTGCTGCCTCCTGCCCCTGCCCCTGGACTGCAACACTTGCACCAGCAGGGATGCCCCCACCAGGCCCCATGTGCGCCAAAGTAGCGGCCTCCTCCTCCTCTGTGGAAACTACCAACCTGGATGGCTCCACCCCGTCTTCCGCCGTTGCAAGCCCCTGTGGGGGCTCACCCACCCCTTCCGCTGCAGCCGTGGGGGCATCCCTGCCGCTTTGCTCCACAGAGCCATTTCCTCCCTCTTCTTCACGTGGCGCTGTGTAGAGGGAGACATAGAACACAAGCATCAGGGTACTGTACAATGGTCCCCTAGACAGGACGCAATAGCAGATGAGTGGCACATCAAAGATCACTTCCATCATGTCCCTCCACAACACATGGCTCAGTGCAGGTAAAACACATGCGGTAACAGGCATGGTGCATGCTATGGACATTAGCATACATGTTCAAGTTATTCTTTAAACATACACTGTTGTTTTGGAACTCACATGCATCATGTGCCATGCCTATCACATGCACACACTTCACCCTAGTTTCATCCATCTGGCCTCGTACACCACAGACGCAGTGGATACAAGGATGACTAGGCTGCATCAGTGAACCGGAACATTGCCACAGACATGTGTCATGCATCCCAGGCATTCACAAGTCACAGACACGCTGGTCAGACACACAGACATGGACAGCATATATGTACATGGCATCAGCACCCATCCCTCACCCATGTCCATGCTTTCATGTGGCCATTCCGCATAGGGCAACCCATGTTGCATTTGAACACATGCACCAACCGTGTGGTTCACACATTACTGGTCTCACATGCATGACGTCCCTGCACACACACATGCATACATGGGCTATGTCACACATACAGGCAAGTATCAGACAACCAGCACACTGCGACATGCCCTGTCTCACACAGCAATGCTTGGCCACTTACCGCTCAACTCCAGACGGGTCTGCCTCTCAAGGATCTGGCCGTGGAGCGCTGGGCCTACGCATTCCAGGACCCTCATCTGGATGGTACTCATACGGCCCTGGCCCCCCTCCATGAGGCGCCGGGCCTTCAAGAGGGTCCTGGACCTGCAGTCATCCCAGCACTTCTTGACATGTTGGTAGTCGCAGACTGCCACCCCCTTCGCGTTGATGGCAGTCACGATGTCCATCCAGATCCGAGTCCGTCCTTCCTTGTTGGCGCGCTTACTTCCGAAGAGGGCATCATACTGCCCCAGGACTTGCTCCACCAGGACACCAACTTCGGTAGCACTGAAGCTGGTGCCCCTCTGCCTCTCTGGCCGGGGGTTGCCAGTGGTGCCAGATGTAGCAGTGCCCGACATGGCAACCCCAGAGGCAGGAGTGGGTGGGCAACTGGGTCCTGGGGCTGGGCTGTGGAGCGATGGTATCCCAGTCGGGAGTCTTCTGTTCCAGCAGGGGTGGACACAGCAAATGGACCCTTGCAGATGGCTGATGTGCAGGCACCAAATGGCAGGGCACGGTGGCAGCAGGCAGGCAGGTAGGCAGGCAGCAGCAGATGGCTCGTGGGAGGCTGCTCGGGGCTCGGGGGGGGCAGTAATTCGGCCTTTTGGGCAGGAGTGTGGTCTTCCATGTGCTTACGCGTGGCCAGCTTGATACGGAGTGATTTGGCACGTGAAAATCCTGCACGTCTGCGTGTAAATCGAGGAAAGGCCCTTAGCGCGTTTGCACGTCAGCACGCATATGCGATTTCATTGGACCAAAGGCCCTTAGCGCGTGAGCACGTCTGTGATGTGAGGCGCGCGGGTGTTTCCCTCATTACACGTGATGATAGAGCACACGTGGATTTCCACCAATCGCGTGCGGAACTTCCTGCGCACCCCATAAATACACGTACCCAGGCTCACTTCCCTCCGATTACACGCGATGACACTCGGACGTGCAGTTTCATTTCATTGGCCAAAAGGCCACCATGCGCAGCTGTGACGTCACGCGCATGGCCGTAGAGAATGGCGCGTGAAAAAAAATGAAGAGATACATGTCCGAGTGTCAAAGCGTGTAATTGGTGGAAATGGCCTCATTGCGTATGCGCGTCTGTGACGTGTGTATAAAAGGTACGTGTAGGACACCATTTCCTTGTACGTGCTTTTCGTGGAGAGCGAGTGGGTGAAATCTGTACTTCTTGTCGGTTCACACGTGATTTACTTAACGGCGTTTCCAGTTCGTACTCCCTGTTACCTCTGACAGTTTTTTCTCTTTTCCTCTTTTTCCTGGGCCTGTTTTCTCAAACAGCTTCCCTACTACTGTTGTCCTGTCTCCTCAGACAGCGTACAATTCTTCTTTTGGCGGGGGTGTTGCCAACGCGCACACGCGCATATTTTTCACGCTTTTGTTCCTGGCAGATGGTGAGTCGCGCACGTATCTAACATCTGTGCTTGCCTGTGTGTCGCGTACCCCTTCAGAGGTCATTCTAGGCTGCGTGTGACACGCATACGTTCATTCTTGTGTTCCTGGGTGCCACAGCGTAGTGCAGGTTTTTTTTTCCACGCACGTGGTCTAGGAGGGGTTGCGTGCACCTTACTTTCCTTTTTTCGGCTTCCTGTGCGTTGCGTGACCTGTCATCTTTCCCTAGGGGTGACATACAGCCTTGCTAGAGCACTAGGGTACGATTACCATCTGGTACCCAAGCCCTTTGACCCCCAATTGCCCAGGACAATAGTTCACATCAACTCCCATACGCACAATAACATCAGTGCCATGGCTGGGAGGCGAACAAGCCGTAAGGGTGGCAAAGGTGGCCGAGCCCCAAGTGGTGGCCGTGGTGGATCCGGTAGGGGACGTGGCCGTGACTTGCAGGGTGCCCCTAGCCCCCCATGTGTGGAGGAGCAGTCAGGGACACCCATGCCCCCCCCCTGGTTGAGGTTATCGTGGCTGACACCATCCATGCTCAGCCCTTGTTGGACCTGCCCACTGTGGAACCAGCCCTGGCACAGGGTGACTCCATGGCTGACTTCCAGGTCAGCAGGTCTAGGCCACGTGCGCCGGTGAACGTTGGTGTCATCAGGCCACGTGGATCAGGGGCAGCTAGGTCATCTGCTGCCCCGCGTAGGCAGGCTGGGGAGGCTGCAGGGGCAGCTGCGGCTCCATCCACCCCACCTCTCACACACCCAGCCAGGACAGTGTCGGTCCAAGTCCATCATGCTGACATTCCCCCTGACACCATCACACTTGAGATAATGCCTGCACCAACTCCCATGCTGAGTGTGCAATCCCACGCTCCTGCCCCTAGTGTCCAGAGCGGCGCAGGACACTCCGGATCCCCACCACCTTCCAAGCGGAAGAGGGAGAGTGCTCATCCAGTAGAGGCTGATGCCCCAGACACGGCTACACAGTCCGGCCCGTCAAGGAAGCCCAGCTTCAATGAGGCCGAACTGAAGGCACTTGTAGAGTATGTGTCCGCACATGACTGCGAAATGGTGATTGTTGCAGGATCCAAGACCACACCTGCACAACGTCAGGCACACTGGCAGACCATTGCGGACATCATAAGTGCCCTTGGAATTGTGAGGCGCACAGCTAATGATTGCTACAAGCGCTGGAATGACCTGAAGCGCAGGCCAAAGAATAAGCTGGCCTCAAGTCATGCCGCAACTCTAGTGACTGGAGGTGGGTCTCCAGCAGACGACACAGAACTCACTCCACATGAGCAGGTTGCTGGGACCTACGTCACGGAGGAAAATATCCAAGGCGTGGGAGTAGTGGCAGATTACGAGGCATTGTCCAGTGAGTGCACATGCATGTTTGTGTCATCCATGTGCATGTTGTGTGTGGGAGGGCTTCTGTTTGTGTGCCAGGGGAGGGTGTGTGTGCCTGAGTGGTTCGGCTCAACCATGTGCCTCTTCCTAAACATTCTTGGCACCAGCATTTGGGTATAGCAGCATCCCTTCGGCCAACATTAGACATCCAGCCCAACACCACGCCAGTTGCCCTTGGAGTGTCATCTTGCCACTACACTGTTGCTTATTTACCTCTGCTTATTCAGGCAGATTGTTTGCATACCACCACTTTTACTCAGGATTTCTCAGTCCTATTGTCACATGTCTGACATGGCTATGGTACAGTGGACTGGCTCAGTTTCGTGGACATGATTAGTTTGGACATGTCCCTGTGCTATAGGACCGTTTTTGACTGGCAGCTGCATGTTAAACATTAGAACCATTACAATGAAAATAATCAATCATATGAGCAAACTGGACTGAATGAACAATTGGTGACCTCCTCTCCCTCTTCACTTCATGGCTAGGGTACATGCCATCTGTGTGATGGCATCTGTATTTGACCTGCCAATCACTGGCCAATGTGTGATGGCACTGGTAGGCAGCATGCAGCAAATGTGTTCATCTTCCATCTTGGTGTCATCAATGTGTGGCATCTGCCTCCCCATCACACGCAGTGACGGTGCATGCATGGGAGTGTTTTAGTCATGTGGGACATGTGTCAATCAAGTACTGTTTCTGTAGCCTCTCAGCCCTCATTGTGTGCCATGGTGCTAATGCCTGTTTCCATTTGTTTTCTTTTATGTCTTTGCAGGGGAAGACGCACCTGATACTGCTGGGGTTGTGGAGATGGTGCAGACCCAGGGGGGTCTGAGGGCCGACCGACCACCAGTGAGGGACGTGGTGTGGTGGTGGGTGAGAACCCACAACTGCTGCAGGTCGTGCTCTCAAGGGGTGTCTCTGGCTGCACCTCCCCCGAGCTGTACTCAGGTGTTGATTCTGATGATGAGACCTACGTGCCGTCGCAGGTGAGTGTTCCTGGGAGGGATTCTGTTCTGTCCGACCCACCTGCACCAGGGTTAGAACCCTCAATGGGGATGTCAGTGTTGGCAGGTACGCCTTTGGTGGTTACGGATGCAGGGTCACACTCCGCGAAATCTGATCCTGTTCCTGGGCCAGCAGATCAGAGGGGGAATGCAGTCCTGCAGCCTCAGGCAGTGCCGGCACAGCAAGGCGCAGTTCGCCTTGCCCCAGACAGGTGTGGTGCCCGCCGACGTGGTGGCCGTACGCCACCTGGCAATACCGCATGGGAGCAATCCATTTACGGTATGGCAACCCAACAGGCAGCATCATCAGAGATGATGGCTCAGGCCATGGATAGGGTGGCCACTTCCATTGTCCCCCCCGGAAGGGCTGATAGAGCGACTACAGCAGGCAACCAACTCCATCTGCCAGTCACACAGGGAGGACATGTTGGCGTCCAACAGGGACAGGCGGGCGGCATTGGCGACTCTGCAGGAAGCCATCTCCATAGAGTCCCATGGCCACAGGGAAGCCCTGAGGCTGGAACTCCTTCACCTCAGGACGACTCTTGTTGAGCTTGAGGCTTCAACAGACCGAAGGACAGAACAGCAGCTGGAGCGTCTCACCCGTACGCTCTCAGCTGAGATGCAGGCAACTAGGGCGGAGGTCCGGGCATCCCGTGAGTTGTTGCATGGGGACCTCCGCACACTCATCCTCCAGAACGAGACCTACCACACCCGTATGCTTGCAGCCATGGAGGAACAGACTAGGGCCTTGCGTGGGCTGCCTCCCATGGTGCCACCACCTCCGGATGCAGCTGCACAGGGTGAGAATAGCGACAGCAGTGATACTCCCACAATAGGGTAGCCGTGTGGGCCATGAGCCCATGGAGGTGTTTTTTTTTTTTCGCAAGATCCACACAGGTGGGTTTTGGTGTGCACCCTGTCCTCGGACCTCCTGGGTGGCCTCCCCAACCCCCCCGGGCCCATTAATGGCCATTTTTATTTTTTTTTTATTTTTTTTTATTTTTTATTTTTTTATTTTTTTTGGGACAGTGTGTTGCCTTGTGTGGCTCCCGTGGGCATACGCTGCATTGTGGCTGGGCACATGCAGGCTTGTCATGGATTTGGTTCAGATGCTTGGGTTTTTGTCACACACACCCCTCCTGCTTCCCATTTCCATGGGCTTGCAAAGGGTGTGCCCAAGTGACATTGACATACATGGTGACATTGGACTCCCATGAGCTGTGTGGGCACTCTGTAGTCAATACTGTGTATACATTCATAGTGCATATTGTTGTTGTATTGTACACTGCGTGGTGTATTTATATGTGCCTCTGCATCCATCTCCTCCTCCATATTTACAGGTCCATTCCTCACGTCTTCACAATGCGGTCCACCTTGGAACTGGAGTCCATGTTGTAAGCAGTGCACCTACACTCTTGCGTGGCGCTAACACTGTATACTTGCAAGTGTTCGGAGGGCTGTCATCATCAGGTGGTGAGGCTAGCTAATTTTTAAGTCTGTAATGTCATGTTTAAGGTGGGTTGGAGGTTGTGTAGGTGATTGGTATTATTGGTAAGTATTTGGTAATGTGGGCTGTAGGTCCTGCATTACTGTGAGCATTTCATGTGTGGACAGGTTTCCATTAGGGACACTGTAGCTGCTGACACTTGGGGCATGTTGTGGGGATTCATTTCTTTCCTCTCACATTGCATGACATGCCATGGTGTGTTGTGTGGCCGTGCCGTGGAGGGGGTGGGTGACATGGCACTGTTTTCATGTAGTATTTTGCAAGTGGGTATTCATTTCTGCAGCATGGAAGTGTCTTTTCATGACACTGCATTGGTGGTGTTTGTGTAGGTAGGGATGCACACATTGTGACACTTCCACATGAACAATCTCAGGCTGCTATGGTTCTGACAGTTGACAGTCCCTTTGTTCGTCTTAATTGTCAGGTCGAGTCATCATTGCTTATCAGATGGTATGTGCCAGGCCTGTGTGCACTCAACTAGGGTGTGATTTCTATGTGAAGTAATTAGCCACCAGCTGCGTACGGGCTGCCTCACCCCGTGCCCTCTCCCCTCCCATGCGCAGCGGCGTGCATGTGGTTGGGGATGTGGGGGCACCACCATGTCCACGGCCAGGCCCCGGCGTGTTGCAACATTGTGCAGGACACATGCTGCCACTATGATCCTGCACACTACTGAGGGCGCATATAACAGCTGCCCGCCAGACCGGTCAAGGGAGCGAAAGCGTGACTTGAGCACTCCGAATGTGCGCTCCACTATGCCCCGGGTTGCAATATGGGCTGTGTTGTATCTTACCTCTGGAGGCGTGATGGGGTTCCAAATTGGCGTCATCATGTGGGTGCTCAGAGGGTAGGCACTGTCCCCTGGTGAGGAGGTGATGGGTATCATTAGTGGGGTAGTGACATTACTCTGCATCTGACATGCATGCATGTGCAGTGGCATTCATACTCACCAAGCAGCCATTTATCGCCATGCCTCCCAGCTTCTAGGTCCCGGCTTAGGGTAGACATTCGGTAAATGAAGCTGTCGGGGGTGGACCCTGGAGAGTTGGCATATACTGAGGTGATGATTCCCTTGGCATTACATACTACCTGCACGTTGATGGAATGCCAGTGCTTGCGGTTCCTATAGATGTGCTCAGATGCCCTGGGGGTATGTAGTGCCACATGGGTGCAGTCAATGGCACCTAGCACTTTTGGAAATTGTGCCACACCGTAGAAATCGAGGGTGGCAGCCTGCCTTTCTGCAGGTGTCCTGGGCAGGTATATGTGCCTACGGACTGATGGGCGTGCAGTGATGATGTTCAAGACCTGGTGTAGGCAGCGTGACTGCGTGGCCTGTGACACCCCACCCACTATGGCACTTGTCCGCTGAAATGATCCTGTGGCCAAGAAGTGCAGTACATTGAGGACCTTCTCCAGGGGGCTGAGTGCTTGGGAGCACAGGGTGGGTGATGTGAGGTCATCCTCCCACTCACTGACCAGGTCCAGTATTATGTGTGGGGGAAACCTGTACCTCCCATACACCTGGTCATCAGGCATCCCAAAAAGGCTTGTTCTGGGAGTGAAAATTCGGGCCCTCACTATCCTCCTCCTCCTCCTTTGGTAACCCACGGCCACTGCTCCTAGGAATGGTATATTCATCCTGGCGTATGAGCTTGTTTGTGGTTTTTGCGCACTTTTATGCTGCGCGGGTTGACGTACGCCTGCTTCATGCTGGCGTACGTGTGTCAGGATTGGACCCTTTTTCGGCACGTCCACACCAGGAATACACGTAGCACGCTCTCACAGGCACAGTCGCGGGTAAATATTCCCGCCCACCCCTGTAATACATGTGACCCACTCTCACAGGCCCAATCGCGTGTGGAAGTTCACGCGCACCCCGAAGTACACGTACCCAGGCAAATCGCGTGTGGAAGTTCACGCGCACCCCCAGTAATACACGTACCCAGGCAAAATCGCATGTGGAAGTTCACGCGCACCCCGAAGTACACGTACAATCGCGTGTGGAACTTCACGCGCACCACGAAGTACACGTACCCAGGCAAATTGCACGGCTGGGGGGTGGGGGTGGTTGGAGACATGAGTGGGGGCCTGGTGGAGGGTGCCCCTGCACTGCGGGGGGTGGGGGTAATAGGGGACATGAGTGGGGGCCTGGTGGAGGCTACCCCTGGTGGCTGGGGGTGGGGGTGGTGGGAGACATGAGTGGGGGCCTGGTGGAGGGTGCCCCTGCACTGCGGGGGGTGGGGGTAATAGGGGACATGAGTGGGGGCCTGGTTGAGGCTGCCCCTGGTGGCTGGGGGTGGGGGTGGTGGGAGACATGAGTGGGGGCCTGGTGGAGGGTGCCCCTGCACTGCGGGGGGTGGGGGTAATAGGGGACATGAGTGGGGGCCTGGTGGAGGCTGCCCCTGGTGGCTAGGGGGTGGGGGTGGTGGGAGACATGTCTTGGTGATCAGTGGTGCAAGGTGACATGTGGGTTGGCTGGTGGGCATGGCCATGGTGGATGGGTTGCCTGTGGGACATGAGCAGGGGTGCAGGGTAGTACCCTGTGATGTGGGCTGCCTGCAGGGGCCGTGGAGGGTGTAGAGGGAACACCTGGGGGGACCCACATGGCCATATCACGTGTAGCATTCCCCCGCAACACCGAAATCCACGTACCCGGCCAAATCGCATGTGGAACTTCCCGCGCACCCCTGAAATCCACGTACCCAGCCAAATCGCATGTTGAACTTCCCGCGCACCCCTGAAATCCACGTACCCGGCCAAATCGCATGTTGAACTTCCCGCGCACCCCTGAAATCCACGTACCCGGCCAAATCGCATGTGGAACTTCCCGCGCACCCCTGAAATCCACGTACCCAGCCAAATCGCGTGTTGAACTTCCCGCGCACCCCTGAAATCCACGTACCCGGCCAAATCGTGTGTGGAACTTCCCGCGCACCCCTGAAATCCACGTACCCAGCCAAATCGCGTGTTGAACTTCCCGCGCACCCCTGAAATCCACGTACCCGGCCAAATCGCATGTGGAACTTCCCGCGCACCCCTGAAATCCACGTACCCAGCCAAATCGCGTGTGGAACTTCCCGCGCACCCCTGGAATCCACGTACCCAGCCAATTCCCGTGTGAAACTTCCCGCGCACCCCGAAATACACGTACCCGGCCAAATCGCGTGTGGAACTTCCCGCGCACCCCTGAAATCCACGTACCTAGCCAAATCGCGTGTGGAACTTCCCGCGCCCCCCTGGAATCCACGTACCCAGCCAATTCGCGTGTGAAACTTCCCGCGCACCCCGAAATACACGCACACGTTATTTTTCAGTCAGCGGGTGTCCGTGTTTGTGGGTACCCCTTTGCACGTCATTTGTCCTGGAGGGCCACAGTATAGGACATTCATCATAGCTGTATATAGGTGCTATTTGTTGGCGCACCTTTTGGCGCACATTTTTTACAGGCGCAGGGACGCTACCGCCTGCTTTCTTGTGTCGGTCGTGTTTGTGTCTGTCGCTGGTTTGACCGTGCGCTGTTTTGCCCTATTCGATTCCATGAATACGTGTTGTAGGCGAGCGTGTGGGCGTTCCGCGCACTTGCCCCCTTTACTTCCCCCGTGACGCCCACATTTTGGCAAGTTGTTCCCCATTCCGAGTGTTACGCCCCGTGTTACGCCTACTTTTGTTGCGTGCGCCGGGCTATGTGCGATTTTTATTTGCACGTCATTTGTCCTGGAGGGCCACAGTATAGGACATTCATCATAGCTGTACATAGGTGCTATTTGTTGGCGCACCTTTTGGCGCACATTTTTTACAGGCGCAGGGACGCTACCGCCTGCTTTCTTGTGTCGGTCGTGTTTGTGTCTGTCGCTGGTTTGACCGTGCGCTGTTTTGCCCTATTCGATTCCATGAATACGTGTTGTAGGCGAGCGTGTGGGCGTTCCGCGCACTTGCCCCCTTTACTTCCCCCGTGACGCCCACATTTTGGCAAGTTGTTCCCCATTCCGAGTGTTACGCCCCGTGTTCCGCCTACTTTTGTTGCGTGCGCCGGGCTATGTGCGATTTTTATTTGCACGTCATTTGTCCTGGAGGGCCACATTATAGGACATTCATCATAGCTGTACATAGGTGCTATTTGTTGGCGCACCTTTTGGCGCACATTTTTTACAGGCGCAGGGACGCTACCGCCTGCTTTCTTGTGGCGGTCGTGTTTGTGCCTGTGCGCTGGTTTGACCGTGCGCTGTTTTGCCCTATTCGATTCCATGAATACGTGTTGTAGGCGAGCGTGTGGGCGTTCCGCGCACTTGCACCCTGTACTTACCCCACCGTGACGCCCACATTTTGGCAAGTTGTTCCCCATTCCGAGTGTTACGCCCCGTGTTCCGCCTACTTTTGCTACCTGCGCCGCGCTATGTGCGATTTTCGCTGTGGCCTGTGCGATTTTCGCTGTGACCTGGCGCACGCCGTTAGATGGCCTGTGCGCCAACGTGCGCCGCACAGTTTTTTAGCGCGATTTTCGCACTTGCACTGCGATTTTCGCAATTCCACTGCGATTCGCACGTTTTTGCCCACTTGCACCGCGCTAATTATTCCATGAATCGGCCTCTATAAGTGGTTTTATGATCGGTGGCGAGTTTGGCTGGGAGAAGTTCATAGCCTTTTATTTCTTCGATATGACAGGGTGTGTAAGTTGTAGAGTAGTTTTGGCTATTATGGCTGTCGTACCTCCTTGTGCGGCATTTCTATCTGATCTGATGATATTGTATTCTGGAGGGATGGCCAGTGCAAGTAAGGGACCAGAAGCTGGATGAAGCCAAGTGTCTGTGACTACAAGTAAATATAACTTTTGATCGATAATGAAGTCGTGGATTTCAATGGCGTGGGCTCCTAGAGAATGGGTATTTATAAGGGCACCTTTGATATTATGTATTACCTCTGTAGGTGGTTCTAAAGGGGTGTGAAGAGTCTGGTTGTCAGTGGTTCTAATATGGAGTTTAGGGGTGGTTCCTAAAAGTTTCTTATCTTGTTTGATGTTAGGCAGAGCCCACGCTGAATTAAAGTAAGAGTTGGTCACATGGGTTAGAGATCTTAATCGGCGTAGTCTGGAATTGCCCAGGATTGGGTGAGTACTCACATCAGTCAAGTTGTTTAATAGATAAGTATGATCTGTCAGAGATATTGGCTTATTGAAAAGTGCAGATTCCGGGTTTTCCACAGGCTTTGGGAAGTTTGGGTTAGCCAGGATAGGCAGAAAAGCAGGTGTAGAGGGTAAAAAAGGAGTGGGGAAAGGGATGGGGTGATGCTGGTAGCAAGCTATTCTAGACATTCCATTTCCATGGGAGAAGTAAGCACCGTCTGAACAGGGTAATCTCTCTGGTACGAGGCAAAATGGGAACATGGTTATGAGCAACAAGCCAAGCATGGCTGTGTGCTTGATGGGAGAGCAACTATAGGGGATGCTGTGGAGTATAATTTAGCGCTGGGTGCTTAAGTTAAGGCGAGTGTGCTCTGTGGTAGGTAAATTACAGTTAGTCTAAGAATTAACAAAGTAGCTAGCAGCGTACAGTTATTAAAAGCACTGCGGGTGCACAATATGTTACGTGCTGGCTAGATGTGTGAGCAAACATTCATTTCAGACATCATATGCGCGCAATACAAAGTGTGTTGTGTAGACACATCAGGCAATCCATGTTTTAAAGGCACAGTGGATGGACTAAACAGTATGTGTTGGCTAGACGCATCAAAGCAAGCCAATGTTATCAAAAACACAAAGGGTTATGCAATACAATACCAATACCATACATACTGCATATCAAGACATTCAGTATTGTTGAGGCACAATGGCTACGTTAAAGCAGCACGTGCAGGCGAGGCACATCAAGCAATGCAGTATTATAAGGACACAATGGGTGCACTATGCTATGCATGCTAGTTGGGCGTATCAGAGCATTCAATATTGTTGAGGCACAAAGGATACACTGAGCGGCACATTTTCAGAAGCATGATAGGTGTGTAATACAATGCAAGCTGGTCGGGCCTATCAAACATCAAGTATTGTTAAAGGCACAGTGGGAATATAGTAGCAGTACATGTTGACTTGGCACGGTGTGCCGAATCTAAGAATAAATGTTACGGGTCTATTATATAGCTCTATGGCAGTGGTTAAAAGTTAGGTGTAGAGTATGGTGTGAGTCAAAGTGGTCATACCTGCATTGGAGGATAAGAGTCATGGAGGTGCTCCAATGCGCGAACAGGCGCAAACAGGGCCTTGTCTTTCCGGGGCTTTGCTGCACGGGCCGGCTTCCGCCTGCCGGCGGACGTGCATGTAAACAAATTCAGGCTCGTTGCTTAGCAATGTGATGTTAGCCTATCCGAGTGCTAGAACAGGCATCTTAGGGGCAAGTTGTTTGGACCTTGTAAACAGCGTGGATCGCTGCATGGATGATCAAAATTCAGACTCAGGTTGTACTGAAAAACAATAAACTCATGATCGTAGCACCAGCGTGGTCACCTGATATGAATGAATGAGCGTTGAGTTGTGCACGAGTGGAGCCAGCTGCTCCTGCAGCGTAGTCAGGGGTCGCTGTAGTTAGATAAGGATCTGGGCTATGGGGAAATAGTTCCTGCCCTCTCCGTGCTCCTGGCGAAATGGATGGAGGAGGCGCAAACAGGGCCTTGTCTTTTCGGGCCTTTGCTGCACGGGCCGGCTTCCGTCTGCCGGCACACGTGCGTGTAAGCAAATGCGGGCTTGTTGCTTAGCAATGTGAAGCTAGCCTATCCGAGTGCTATAACAGCAATCTTAGGAGCAGGCTGTTAGGACCTTGTAAACAGCGTGGATCGCTGCGTGGAGGATCAAAAATCAGACTCAGGTTGTACTGGAAAACAATAAACTCATGATCGTAGCACCAGCGTGCTCACCTGATGTGAATGAATGAGCGTTGAGTTGTGAACGAGTGGAGCCAGCTGCTCCTGCAACGTAGTCAGAGGTCGCTGTAGTTAGATGAGGATCTGGGCTATGGGGAAAGGGCTCCTACCCTCTGCATGCTCCTGGAGAAATGGATGGAGGAGGCGCAAACAGGGCCTTGTCTTTCCGGGCCTTTGCTGCATGGGCCGGCTTCCGCCTGCCGGCGGACATGCGTGTAAGCAAATGTGGGCTCATTGCTTAGCAATATGAAGCTAGCCTATCCGAGTGCTATAAAAGCCATCTTAGGGCAGGCTGTTTGGACCTTGTAAACAGTGTTGATCGCTCCATGGAGGATCGAAAATCAAACTCAGCTCATACTGCAAAACAACAAACTCATGATCGTAGCACCAAAATGCTCACCTGATGTGAATGAATGAGTGTTGAGTTGTGCACAAGTGGAGCCAGCTGCTCCTGCAGCATAATCAGGGGTCGCTGTAGTTAGATGAGGATCTGGGCTGAGGGGAAAGGGCTTCTGCCATCTCCGTGCTCCTGGAGAAATGGATGGAGGTGGCGCAAACAGGGCCTTGTGTTTCCGGGCCTTTGCTGCACGGGCCAGCTTCCACCTGCCAGCGGACGTGCATTTAAGCAAATGCAGGTTTGTTACTTAGCAACGTGAAGCTTGCCTATCTGAGTGCTAGAACACCCATCTTAGGGGCAGGACCTTGTAAACAGAGTGGATAACTGCATGGAGGATTGAAAATCAGACTCAGCTCAGACTGGAAAAAAACGAACTCATGATCGTAGCACTAGCATGCTCACCTAATGTGAATGAATGAGCGTTGAGTTGTGCACGAGTGTAGCCAGCTGCTCCTGCAGCGTAGTCAGGGGTCGCTGTAGTTAGATGAGGATCTGGGCTGCAGGGAATGTGCTCCTGCCCTATCCATGCCCCTGGAGAAGCATGACAAGCATTTGTGCTTGTCATGCTGTAAACCATGGAAGAACCCATATTTGATTTTATAATAAAGTTCTTTTTGTCCTATATTAAGTTTACAAATCTAAACTGTTGCCCATGACTTCACGTGAGTGTAGAGGATAAATAGTGTAATGTTCATACAAACTATTCCCTTTTGCAACAGATAGACATTAGAACTGACCTTCACTGCTTTTGTTTTTTGACTCAACATCAAGCATAGACAAGTCTGGCCCAGCCACACTGCCTTTGTATAAATCATTGTGCTCCAATAGAAACACCAATACCTTTTTCACCTTTCCAATATCTATAAGATGTTGCCAAATGTTCTCATCTTTTGTGGCAATACCATTTACTGAAACAAAGAATCTGAAATGTTGCGCTTCACTCCTAGAGTGTTGACATTTTCTTCCAAAATGAGTGGTAAATACCCAACTTTGCCTCTCACAACTTGCACTAATGATTTTTAAGCCACCTTTGACATCTTTGTTTACAGTCTAACAATAACTTGAAAAGGATGAACAGTTTGCAATGCAATCACTTCAAAAATGTTCAATATTTGAAGCACATCAGGGATATCAGGCACTGCCATGTCGATAAAGAACTTCTTGGAGGAAAACTTGTTTGATTATAAAACCGAACACAGTGTCTACAAAAAAAAGTACCTCACCTGTGTCAAATTGTTCTTCTGCATAAAAAATACAGATAAAGGTATTTCCAAACATTTTCTACAGTCTGTTTAATTCTCCTCAATGTACACTTGTTGCGCTTGAGACTTACGAAAAGTGTTTCTACAAGATACGCAAACAATGTCAGATCTTGCAATAGAAGACAACTCAAACATTACAATACTTTTTTTATACTGTTCAAAAATCAAATCATTTGAAAGCATAGACTCATCATTTCCACTTCTGGTAAGTGTTTCATCTACATGCACATAATCTTTTAAATGCATTATATTTATCATTTGTAGTGTACAAACTGAACGTTCTACCAGTCAAAATTGATTTAAAAGTGCAGGAGACATACGTGGTGTTTTGCACTCATATAGTTTAACTAGAAGATATCTCATTTTAGTATGATGTGCAGCCAGCATCCGTATATGATTAAACTAACTCTTACATCTAGTTTTATCAGGACAAGCTAGAGAGTGACCCAGAAGTCCTCTATTTTTTCATCTATTCTCTGAAGCATCTTGATGTGTCTCTGAACATGATTTGTGTGCAAAATGTGCAACAATCTCTTTAAGACTTTACAAGGAAAAGTATCAACATTGCACAAAAGATTACAGGTCCATACCTCACTTTGCTTTTTAGGTTGTTTTCTAGACTGACGTAAACTTTAAATTTCTGTATAATCAGACCTTAGGATTTCTTCTTTTTTTAGAAATTACACAGTTTTGTAATTCATAGCTATGCCCACTCTCATCAATAGCAAGGGGCACATTCATTCCTTGAATGTAACTTTCCTCATGAAAACATCTTTCTGTATGAGAAGTGTGTTTCCACTCTGTGCCAAACACGTCACACAAGTTGCCAAGTGCAAGTACTGTTTCTATTTTTCTAAGCAATGGTGTAGTCGCCTTAAGTAATGTTTTATGTTTTTTAAATACAACAATGAACATGTTTCTTTTCATATGAAGCTTTTCTAATTATTACATCTACTTTTGTCTTTTGCAAAAAAACTCTCTACACCATATTTAGATTTTGGTTTCACACTTCTCCAAAAGTTTGTAAAAATTCGAGAGTGGTAAATCTAACTACTGATCACCAAAGGCTTCTGCAAGGTCTCTTGGAGGCTGGAGTCTCTGGAACACCTTTGAAATGGTTTGCGTCATTTTTAGCGGATCGTACTCAGGTGGTGTCTCTCCCCCCTTTCACCTCACCCCCAATGGTGTTTGACTGTGGAGTTCCTCCTGACTCAGAACTTTCCCCCCTGCTTTTTAATATTTACATGATGGCTCTTGCGAAGCTCATTGCTACTTTTGCATTTCTCTATGTATGCAGACGATACGCAGACCTGTTTTTGTCTAAATGCCCCAAGGGATTACCCCTCAAATATTTTGAGAGACTGTCTCTCCTCTGTGCACCAGTGGATGTTAGCCAACTGGCTAAAGGTGAATGGGGAAAAAACCGAGATACTGGTTATTGCCCAGGACCTTAGCAGCTAGACCCCTGAGTTCTGGCTGGTCTGCTTGGGACCTTGCCCAAAACCCTGCACTGTGGTGAAGAGCTTCGGGATTAAGATCATGTCCTCAGGCTCGAGAGAGGCACAGATCTCAGCGGTCTGCCAGAATGGGTTTGCAAAGCTGAGGGTTTTAAGGAAGGTGCTTCCATTCCTCCCTACTGAGGCAAGGTGCAAAATTGTCATCATGGCTGCAATTGATTATTGTAATGGCATATTTCTTGGCCAGCCTGAAGTACTCCTCCAACGCCTCCAAATCTTACAGAATGCAGCAGCTAGGCTCATTCTTGGCGCCCCAAGATTCTCCCATTCTCACAACCTCCTCCAGCGCCTCCATTGGCTACCCGTGAGAACTCGGGTAAAATTCAAGGTCCTGTGTACGGTCCATCGGGTGATTCACTCCATGGCAGCTGTGTTTTCGCAGACCAAGCTCTCTCGTAATCAGCCAATGAGAACTCTTCGTTCTTCTAACCAATTCTTGTTGGCCTTGTCGTGCTGCAGGTAGATCTTTTTCTGTACTGGCTCCCTCTTTGTGGAACGCTCTCCCTTTTCCCATTAGGAGCATTGACGTTCTGTCCATCTTTCGCAAGCAGTTGAAAACTTTTCTGTTTTAAAGGGCTTTTTTTCCTCTCTCCTCTCTGTTGATGTTTTTCCCGCTAGCACCTTGATGCCTCCAGGACGTTGTTGTGCTTTATTAATTCAATTATATTACATTATATATATCTCTATTCCTCTGTTTTAAATTGATAGCACATTTGCTATATTTTCTTCAAAAATTCTTAATAACTACTAACGGATTTGACACATTTTTTCTTTTACATGTTCACTTCAAATATTTTGGGTTCCCTTAATTTGTTCAGTTGGCACCTCTCCTATCTGAAATTGCAAGTTTTCAATAGTATTATCAATAAGAGCTATAGATGTATTATCAGCACTATGCATATGTATAGATTTGGAAACAGTGCTTTTTAAATATTATATTGTAAAACTTTACTTCCCTGCAGTCAATCCCTTCTTCTAGCACATTGTTCACGCTTCTTCATAGGCATTATGAAGGAATGCTGTAAAGAATAAGAATATAATCAGTATATGCACACCTAGGGCCTCATTACGAGTGCAGCGGTAAGGGGTTAACGGCGCCGGTAAAGATGCCGGTGCAGTTAACCCCTTACCACCGCATTCCGAGGTCCTTTAGCGGGTCCCGCTAAGGGCAGCTGGTAAAACCAACCTCCCTTAGCAGGAGCCGCTAAAGGACCAGGGAGCTAATAACGGGCCCGTTATTAGCTCCCTCCCCATTCCCATTTGATCCCTATGAGGGCTCACATGGGAATGGGGATGGGTAAATTGAATGAAGAATTACTGGGTCCTCCAAGGTTGGAATGGCCCGGTAATTCCTCATTCAAGGAACTCGGACCCGAGTTTGGAGGCAGCCATGCCGCAAATAGCGTCATGGCTACCTCCAAATTCGTAATGAGGCCCCTAGTCTTGTAAAATAAAAAACGCTGTTAAATATGGGCTACAATGCAATACTGACGGCAATAGTGCTCTTTTGGCAAATTCACGTAGAAAAATGATTTGGGGACTCTTTCACATAATCAGAGATTTCACTACTAAGAGCATTCTAATGGTGATTATGTGTGTAGATTTAACTGATACGCCCATTGCTATATACATTTTATGTGACAGAAGTGTGGACAGTTGACATGCTCACTGAACCCATTCTAAATGATGAATACTACTCATGTTTCTATAAACTGAATAGATGGGTACATATTGCTCTGATAAAACCTACAGTAACCTATTCTACATAACTTGACCAGGCGAAATCAACCCATACTCCAACTGTTAAATGAGGGATACATTGCACTGCTGACAACCATATGGTACCTCTTCCTTTGGGAAAATTCATACAGAAAAATGAATCAGTGACTCTTTCACCTAATCAGAGATTTTACTACTGAGAGCATTATAATGGTGTTTAGGTGGGCAGATTTAACTGCTTGGCCCATATCTATATACGTGATATGTGAGGCAACTCTGCACAGCTAAGGTGCTTACCAAAACCATTCTAAATGATGAATGCATCCACATGTATCGCTAATGCTTCTACAAACTTAATAGATGGACAGTTACATTACACAAATACAGGCAACAAGACTCATTCACTTGACATAATATTTTAATAGTAAGAGCAACACTGACTTCGTCAATGACAGTGTTTCCATTTCTACAACCTTCACTGCAAACGTCTATATTAAGGGAAGGTTTCCTTTCACCACTATACCTCACAGGGGTCTTTTCAATTTCAGGGAACTTCTAAAAACGTAGTGCACATCCTACATGACATAACCAAGTAAAATCAATTCTGACAGAATGGGGAGCCACTAATGACGAGTAAGAGGTGAGAGCTTCATATCCAAGTCAAATGTGGGTGTATTTTGCATTGAACTTTGGCCAGTGATTGTAACCTACTAGCCCAGTGACTGTTCCTTTTTTATGCTGTACTTGCATACTCATCCCTCTGCCTCCTCTCTCCTCTCACCCATGACCCTTTCTGTTTCTCCCATCTATTCCAACTGTGTCTTTATCAACTATCCTTCCCTTCTCATACATAAAGTCTGGAAAGAAGAAGCTTAAAAAGGATATCCTGGCCTCCAACCCAGGTCTCCCTATCGCCGATACCTATTCCAGACAAACCCCCATTGACATCCCCTTTGTCGTCCCTTTTCAAGATATATGGACCCTGCATATGATTGTTGTGCTCTGTCCTGTCTCCTGGGAAGTCCTCATGGATTCCTTCGACTCCTGCAGAGACATACTTAATGTCTACCTAAATGGCACTGTCATGGTCCGAGGTCCTCTGGTCAATATCCTACTCTTTGATAGGTGGTTCCCTCGCTGCATAAACTTCTTATCATCTCCAACTGTCCCCTCCTCCCACTCCTTGGCTACCTTGTCCACACTTCCCTCCTCCTCTGACCCATTTCGGGCTCCCTCCACACCTCCGCAGGGAGTACCTCTGATTTGTACCCCTCCCTGGAAGGTCTTTAAGGCTGGCAACCTTCTTCATCTTGCCACTCTCAACTCTTGCTCTGCTGTCAAACACTCCTCTGACATCTGCCGCCTCCTTGATGAATTGGGCCTTGATGTCCTTGTTCTTATGGAGACATGGTTCACGGCCAGCTCAGTCACAAGCTTTGAAACTATCCTCCCTGATGGCTACAAGATCCTCTCCACATCCAGATTCACCTGGCCCGTAGGGGATGTAGCCCTGATCTTTTAGTGGATTCTTGCCACTATCATTCCCACTCAGATATACTCCTCTTCCGAATGCTTTGTATGCAGGCTCTCCATCTCTCCTAGCCACTCTCTAACTGTTGCTACTCTCTCCTGGCCCCCTGGTCAATCCACGTCTTTCCTCTCTGAGTGGGCTGACCTTTCCTCCTCCCTCTTGGCCTTAACCACTCAACTCCTCCTTCTTGGTGACTTCAACATTCACCTTGACTCTCCCTGTCCCTCATCCTTGCCCTTTTGTGACCTCTGCGATTCCCTCTCTCTCTCTATCCTCCCCTCTGGCCTAACACACTCTGCAGGGCACACACTTGATGTCTTGATCTCCTCTGGCCTTCCCTCTCTATCCCCCTGTGCACTCCTCCCTCCTGGAGTGACCACTACCTCCTCTCCTCTCATCTCTCTCTCTCTTTTCACTAAGCTAAGCCTACCACTACACTGCCACCTACCTTCTTGGACATCTGGCCCATGAAGCATGTGTCAGTTGAGGCTTTTACCGCCATCTTCTATCCGCCCCACATCCTCTGGCTGACTCACACCCTGACAGAGTCCTGTCTCTTCTCTACTCTTCTATTTCTGATACTCTTGACACTCTTGCCCCTGTCATGAGGATCCGATTGAAGTACAAAGCCAAGTGCAATTCCTGTTATGACTCCAACCTAGCTACACTTAAACGTAAGTGTAGGGTTCCTGAGAGAAAATTGAGGGATTCCTGTTCATTCCTCTGACAAACTGGCCTGTCGCCTACTCCAAAGACAGTACTGACTCTCTGTTCGTACCAAGGAGAGAGTCCACATTCAAGCCTGAGTCTCTACAGCATCTAACAACTCGACCAAACTCTTTAAAGTCTGCAGGGAGCTGGCCAACCCAGCTGCAGCCTCTACCCCTCTTCTTAACTCCCAGGCTCTTTGCAATGCCCTTGCCTCTCACTTTATCTCAGAAACCGAGGACATCCTGTCCACCCTCTCTCCACTCCCTCTTCTCTCCCCTCTCTGTCTGTACTTGCAGACCCTCCTTCAGCCATCCCCCACCCTCTTTCTCGTCCTTTACTCTTTTCTCTGCTGATGATGTCGCTAGACAAGTCCGATCTATGAAAGCCTCATCAAAACAGGTCCATCCCTGTTCCTCTAAAACTATCAAGGACCACATTGTTAACCTTGCTCCGGCCCTTGCCGATTTCTGCAACCAGTCCTTTTCTTCAGGATTCTTCCCCTCTCCTCTTAAGCATTCCCTTGTGCATCCTCTTCTCAAGAAACCCACAGCTAATCTTTTTGTCTGGCAAACTATCGCCCTATTTCCATTACTCCCATTCTAGGAAAACTCCTGGAAAAGCTGGCCATCTCTCAGCTAAACCTTCATTCCGATTCTGTTGGCTGTCTCCATGACCATCAATCTGGCTTCAGAGTTGACAGAACATGGAAACTGCTCTCCTGAACATCTGTGAGGATCTGCTCACCAATTTTGACTCTAGCATTCCCTCTGTACTCATCCTACTCAACCTCTTCTCTGCCTTCGACACTGTCAACCATACCATCCTGCTCAACTGTCCCCGTGATAACTTGAGTATCACAGATCAGGCTCTGGCTTGGCTGACCTCTTTCCTCTCTGATGGACTCTCCTAGGTCCAACTTGGATCCTTCCTCTCATCTATCTTCTTCTCCACCTGTGGTGTTCCCAAGGGGTCTATCCTCTCGCCCTGGCTCTTCAACCAATAGTTGACAACTCTTGCTCACTGCATTACCATTTTCTACTCAAACTTCAAGTACTATGCGGATGACACTCAACTCATTTTCAGGCTACCCTCGGCCACCTCCTCTACCTCTCTCATCTCCGATTACCTAACTGCCATTCAAGATTGGTGTGCCTCCAACTATTTTTGTCTGAAAGCCAGCAAGACGGAGATCCTCCTCATCGGCATACCATCACCATCCTTTCCCCTCACTCTCTGGCCGGCTTCCCTTGGCCCCCCTCATATACCCACCTCCGAGGCTAAGAACCTCAGGGTCACCTTCAATTCCACACTTTCTTTCTCCGCCCACATCGCTGATGTCTCTAAAAAGTCAAACTTCCTACTGCACCTCCTCAGAGGTACTCTGCCTTTCCTCTCCTTCCCCCAGAAGCTCACTGTCTCCAAAGCTCTGGTTCTCTCTAAGTTGGACTATAGCAACAGCCTCTTTCTAAATCTACCTGCCTCTACTCTCCTCCCTTTGCAACTTATCCAGAACAGGACTGCGAGACTTATCCTTGGCCTCAAGCCCTGGGATCGTATCTCTCCAGCTCTGAAATCTCTCCATTGGCTCCCTGTGGATGCAAGGATTCAATTCAAAACCCTCTGCATTGTCCACAAGGCTTTCTGGGGCATGGGTCAAACATACCTTCAGCTATCCCTCTGCAAATACCTCCCCTCTTGAGCTCTCTGCTCCTCTGCCTCTAATTCCTTCCGGGTCACTCGTTTTTCAAAGAAACATGCTGGGGGCTAGATCTCTGTCGTCGGCTGGGGCCTCCCTCTGGAATAGCCTCTCTGCCACCCTAAAACTTGAGGAGAACCATATCCAGTTCCCAAAGCACCTCAAGACCTTCCTCTTCGCTTCTGCCTTGGCCCCCCTTGCCTCTGCTGATCTCTGTTCTCACTTGGCACTGTGCACCTGGCTACCCTCTGTCCTCCGGGCCCAGGTATCTGCTCACCCTGCCACCCTCCCGCACCGCCTCCGGGCACCCCTGGCACTGTGGTCTGTATCTGTAACCATACAGTTCACCCCTTTTTCTTCCTGCACTTATCAGACCTACCCAGTCTGCTGCCTTAAACCCAGCACCTGCCACTTGCTGGCTGCACTACCATTGTTTGTTGCCTTTATCATTTATTAATTTATTATGTATCTGTCCCTTTGCTCCGCACATTTCTTTCTTTTCCACTTTCCATGCACTTTTCCCCCTCACCCTCTCCCATGCACTTGTGCGTTCTCAATGTCACTGGGCCTAGTAAGATCCTTGTTTTGTTCTCCTCTGTTGTCCTTCCCCTGCCTTGTCGCGCTCTGAAACACTTGTGTATGAGCACGATAGAAATAAAATATCAATTCAATATCAATTCAATTCAACTACAAAGCACATACACAGGTGCAATATTTTCTAAAATAAAGGTATACTGCTTGTTTGATGGTAAGGGATGCACCCACATTCATTTGACTTCTTTCTATGTCTGTGCATTGAATAGCAAAATATGTTATCCCTGCCCTTTCAAAGCACGCCATTTCCAAATATATTGTGAAAGTGCCAAATATGGTTGCTGTTTATTCTGTATGAATTAGAACCAACATTTTCTTCTTTCTAGTACGGTACCCATGGTGTTCTGAATACAATGCAGTGATGCAATGTACTTTGAAATCTGTGACAGAAATGCCACACTCAATTTCACATATATTCTTAGTGAGGAAACTGTGGAAACCTAAGGTAAATAATGCAACAAAACTATATTACAAATAATGTCTTGGAGTTCTGATGATATAGTTCTTACATACAAACAGCATATTATTTTTAACAAATAAGGAAGATAAAGGAATAATTCCCAAAGCCACATTATCAACAATTTATTAACTACGTCCTTCAACAAAACAGTCAGAAAGAACTTTTAGTGAGAATTATATTTTTCTCACACATAACCTAGCATGTACTACTGGTTCATCACTCTTCTGAAAACACTGAAATACAATATGGAAAACCATAGGTTCCAAATAATACCTATAAACTGTACAAAATTGCAAACCTGAACATGCTTAATATATGTTTTATAAACAACAATTCATATTATACATACACTATAAAAACACACAATCACTGACTTTCAATATTTCCAAAGAATGAATAGGTCTTCACAATAGCCAAAAACAGAACATCTGCACACTCTAAGGTCTGCAATCAGAATACAAAAAGTTCACAAAATGGTCACTTTCATAGGTTCACTTTCATAGTTTTCAGAAATCCATAGCACAAAAAGAGGACTGTACAAAGCAAAGTAAAATGACAACACAATTTTTGCTACAACCTATTCCAGTCAATGAACCTCAAAACAGTCCTTCTAAAGACTATTGTATAGAACATGGACAAAGGCAATTAAATGATACCTCATTTCTTTTTTAAATTAGACAAATTCCATAGCCAAGTTTGTTCTTTTCTCATTTTCGATGCTACTAAAATACAGATATCTTCTTTAATTTTCTCACGTCTCCTTTATTGTTCCACTACCCCGTTTGGTCTTCCGTTTTCTCGTCTTGTTCCTCTGAAATCTGTCTTCAATGCTTCTATTTGGGTACTTTTTTGTCTGACTTAGCATGATTCTATTTCCCGGCTCTTCTCACTCTTGGTTGGCTTCTTTTCCAGGTTCAATTTAAATTCAATTTCTTATGTCTTGTCTTCAAATCACTCTATCATCTTGCCCCGGATTATCTATCCTTGCTTGTCTCATTTTATACCCCTTCCACTCTCTTCATTCTGGCTCTCAATTTCGTTTTATAGTGCCAGCCCCTCCTTGTGCCCAGTCACACTTCTGTAAATTCTCTCTTCCCACTCCTCTGCATTGGAATGCTCTTCCTCTTTCACAACACTCCATCTCCGGCCAGCTGCTCACATAGGCATTCTCAAGGCCTAATGCAGCCAGATCCCAGTCTGGTTGTCCACCCACCAGACTGCACACATCCAACTGATATCTTCAGCACCACACCTATCGCTAGGAAGCATCTATCATCCGACAACTACACCAGCTGCACACATATCTGGTGCACCCACGCACCATACAACACTATCTCTCTCTACTGACCTGAACTATGGTTCCCAAGGGCATTCAACCTACCAGCGCTTTGAGGTCATACCAATGATATGTAAGATGCTACATAAATGCCAAGTAACAGAACATAACATCACTGTCTACTCTCTCTTTTGTAAATCATTAAAAATCCATCTTATCTTGCTGGGTTGATTTTGGCTTTTTATGCAACTTCTCACAGTATTGTACTGTTTTTATATATTGCTATCTAAAGCGCTTTGGGTTAAGGCACTATAGAAATCATAAATAAATACAAATACAAAAAAGAATGCCAGTTACACTGAGAGGACCCGCCCATAACCGCAGAGACATGTACATTTTTCCATACATTGAAAAACACATATTGCAAAGGTTTCAGATTTAAATGACACATGCCTTGAGGTGAGAACATCCAAACAGAAAGACATGTAAAATGATGTGCTAAAACATCCATACAATAATATGATTTCTGCATCAAAATACAAACAGTTGTAGCCATAGGTAGGGCAGAGGGGCTCATACACGCGGGTACACCAGTCCACCAAAATGCTTGACGTCCAATTCGGAGCACTGATAAGCTGCAGGTGTGGACAACCGCTGGTAGCCGTGGGTACCAATAACATTTTTACAGATTCAAAAAGACATATTAACAAGGTGTAAAAATTCAAACAACATAAGGCTACACACAAGGGCATAGAATCAGAAACACATGTAAAATTGTGTACTGTAAACTCCATGAAATATCATGATGAATGCACAAGAATTGGTATCGCTATACCCACGGCTAAGCCATAGTTGTTACCGCATCTGTGCCTGCCAAAAAATTGCATTATGTCCCATTGGCTTACTGGTTCCCCTGGCTATACCCCCGATAGGACAAAACATTTCATTGGCTGCAGTCGTAGACATGGCTACTTATAAAAAAAAGACAACAAAGGTTTTTTCCTTTTGCAAAGTACTTAAAATGTTTTCTGGGTGGCTCTTAAAATAGTCTTTTTACTTAGGTTTAGGTACTTTTACCAATATATAACCAACACATATATTTTCAATCAAAGAAATACTTTTGACCTCTATTACAATTCATAACATCTTGGAAAATATCTCTGTACTCTTTTTTTTTTTGATGATTAGATAGTGTTCTTTTCCCGAAGAGAAAAAACATGTTCCCCATCAAAAATATTTCTCTACAATTGCAGCATAAGCCTCTGATTTCAAACACTCTGTCTAAAATAATATTTTAGAACCAAAAAGATATTGTAAGCCAACGCTTTGACAACACATCACCTATGTCCTCAACATCACTATTAACCCCATTCTTAAAATTATGAAATTCTCCACAGTCTTCTGAACAATTAAATGTCTCTCCTTCTGAAATTGGCACCATGTTTAAAATATCCAATGAAACAATAAATATACCCCAAACATAGCACAATCTCCTAAAACTACACCTCACTCTCAAGCAATGAAATGTACTATATAGAAAAACTATTAATATAATGATACAATATAATCTACAGTTATATTGACACATATAAACATCATTCAAAAAAAGTACATTGTCTGATAGGTTCAACAGTTGAACAGCATCTGAGGTATTTGACATCCTATTGGCAGCTACCCACCACAAAAAAACAATAAACAACCAATCAGAAAATAAATACAAGAAATTCCACCTTCTCTCCTCATGTAATCTTCCTCCATTTCTAATTCTAAAATCTGAGATGACAAGCAGTATTATTTTCGATTACAGTAGAATGGAAAACTACATGGAATGGCTGGAGGTGAATTATCCTACAGAAGAAGAAATTTTAAAAAAGATGCTCAAGAAAAGGAAACGGAGAAAAATACATCACATTCAGGAGTCCATTGTTTATATTTATGTAAAATGAGACTAACAATGATATGTTATTGAACAAATACCAGTCACCAAAGAGACAGGATGGGATGGGGTTGGGTGTTTTAAATATCTGTGCAACCGACACAAATCATTTTTACGTTTCAAATATTTTCAAACAGATGAAGGAGTCTCAAGTATCACAAAGAATTCAACAAGAAGCACAACACGAACTACCCACAAAACGAATCATGTATTCATTAACAGAATTCAAACTATTATTAATTAATGTTCAAAAAGAAGTACAATCAATGAAAAAGGTAATTGACAATTTGAGACAAATCGTGGACTGTAAGAATCCAGATAATTGGGCTAAGCAAGAAGATTTATCATGTGTTCTAAATAAAATAAAAAGAAAACCCACAACCACATCCCTCCAAATAAACCTGTTTTTAACAAACTTTGTTTTCATTTTTGTTTACCTTTTTCAAGTATATACACTTATATTATTAATGAATAAAAAGTATAAACAATGTTACAATAACTGTTTACAAATACTACAATCAATACATCCTACAAAACCTTCCAAGATGTCTACCCACACACATGTATATATTCTTTCAAATAAATATGTATAGCCATGGCTACACAACGCATGACATGCCGGTGCTGCTTCCTAGCCGTGGCTGCACGGTTTACCCGCGGGTAACTACCCATTGTGTGGGACAGGTTTGGAATAGCTGCGGGTAAACAACCCCAGTCATTGCTGTTCCTAGGCATGACCCTCTATAAACCAATGATGCCCCTTTTTGATGTAGTCCCAGCTATAGAATGTCTTTTGGATAAAGTATGAGTATGGAATATGAATGGCAAAAGAGACAAAAGAGACAGTAGTGATGCAATGGTAGTTAAACAGAGTTATGTAAGGTAGATGATAGTAAAGAGAGCATGCCAAATGTGCCAAAATACTACACTCAGTGTACTCCAAAGCAGTCCTTTTAAGGAATACTTATCACTTATAAACGCACAAATACAAGGAAATAACATCCGAAAACCTTTTCTAAAAAAACACATCAGCTAGAGTGAATTGACTTTTTTTTCTAGTTACAATGTGAAACTTTTAGGGGTAAGTCGCAGAGATTCTAATACATATCGTTTACAAACGATCATTCTTACAAAGGACTCTTTCGGGGTACAAACAGCATACTTGTTTGCACATTGAGGCCTATAGCCACGGGTATGGTCCAACAAACCCGTGGCACCAACCTTCCTCAGTCTAATTGCTGCAGTTAACCACAACTCCAAAATTCAACACCCCATTGGGCGATACTGTAGCCGCGGTTATTCATCTATGTTTAAAGAAATAATGTCCTTCTCTCTGTAAAAAAATAAAACATAATTAGTTAAATAATACACACATTTTTATGACTGTCATATCTTGTATGCAGTGCATCACATGCACTGTATAAGATACAACATTTGTGCAAACAACATTGTTGTTCTCTATGCACATACTAATTGTTGGGTCATTGGGAAAAATAATCCAACTTGGATAAAAAAAACATACAATATTTAAAAAAAAAGTATTAAAACTGTCACTACAATAAATGAACAGCAATATATAAACTGAATAAGAATAAACAGAAAATTATACTAGGTATTTGCATAGAATGGATGAGGTAGGGTAAGTAAACTTGAACAGCAAGAGAATATAGGGTGGGGTAATTAAACTTGGAGACTGGGCTGCTATGATTGGCTTCAGCTTTACCTTCATAAAAAAGCAAGGTACGCAAACAACAATTGCTGACAGTTGTCACTCTTACTGGGTGAAGGACCAACACAGCAAAAAGGAGATTGAGAAAGTGATATACACTTTCTGTGGAAATGTTTTACAGAGGGGTCCTTCAACCAAGCCGTTGCACAGTTTGGGAACCTCAACCTTCATTCAACATCTTTTCGGCGTACATTGGAATGAAGTGAAAGAATCACATACGAAGGCTCATATGAAACATAAAGTCAAAGTGCATGGAACAAAATCAGCAAACCAGTATTCATCATCTGTACCATAGTTTACAAATACTATCACTATTTTTCCACCAAACAACACCCAACTCCATCCCATCCTTTCTGCACCCAAACTCTTAAATTGTTTGGTAATATGTAAAAACCTTTCACAGCTGGATCAAGATGGGAGATGCGACCCTAGATGGTTTGGATAAGGCTGCTTCAGAACACCAGGAAAATTGCCAGCACTGGGTACAGCATCCAAAACTAGACTACAGTGGCTGAAGTTAAAAAACAAGGAAAGGATGGGTTGGACACACAGAATAACAGTATAGTGCACAGTGAACCAGAGGATAAGGGTACAATGCATAGGGCACATTACAGTAGGAGATGGTATGTGTGCCCCAACTGCCGGAGTCACCACAAAATAGTGTAGGTTCCCAATCCATCACCACCACATAAAAGGGCTACAGGAATGAAAACGTGTGCACACATGGATAAACTACACAGACCTGTACAAGGTGTGCATAAACTACAACTACAATAAAAAATGCAACAAAGTAATAATAAAGGTATACAAACTACCACTACAATAAACAAACAGGGATATATAAACTGGGCGAGAATAAACAAAGGACATTACACTGGGTGGTTGCAGGACAGAGGCGTGGGATAAATAAACTTGGAGCACGAGGGATAGAAGACAATCACACAGGTAGAAATACTAGTACTATCATTTTTTTAATGTCGTTTTCACCCCACCAAAATACAAACTTCAAGATGACCACTGCAGATAGTTGGAAATATTTCAAGATAAAAGAACACTATTTTAAAGAAATTTGAGAAAATCCTATGCACGTTATGTAAAAAGATGTGGACCTTCAAATGTTTAATTTCAAAGCTTGGAAACATCCAGTTTCAGTGGGACACCCCCGACAGTGAATGAACCCTCAACTTCTGCAGCATTGCACTGCTCCCAATGTTTCAGTTATGAGAGTAATGTGTTGCCTGTGCCACAATTGGCTTCTCCCGGGAGATGCCACACTAGCCCATTGAGAAATGACTCTCTCCAAACATAATGTGCATACCCATTACTAATTCACTAGCACAATAGAAGTACAATAAAAGTATAAAAGCTGTTGCTATAATCAATGAACATACATATATAAACTGGGTGAGAACAAACAAGGGACATTATGCTAAGAAATTACAATAGACTGCATGGGGTACGTTAAGGAAACATGCAAACAAGAAAGGATGGGGTAGGTTAACTTGGAGAACATGGGAAACAAAGCAGTCACACAGATAGAAACAGTACCCATGAACAATCAGGAAACCCGAGATTCCATAGATGAGATATTAACCACATCCAGAAAAACAATTTTATATTGATCATTGCAAACAGTCCTTTTTAGTCAACAATGTTACATCCCAAAGCTCAGGAACATCAGTACTGATCAACCCACTGATGCATTAGGACAATGAATGTAGAAAAGGAATACCTCCTCCACCACCACCACCTCCATCCACTCAAATGTTTTGAATATGGGTTAGCCTTTCATGGGAGTTAACTGTACAACATATGGTGCAAATCCACTAGGATGATAAGAGCAATGCATATCGGAAATCACATGAGCACCAATAAATCAAGATGCATGTGCCTCATGCATTACATTACAGACAATCAGCACATCATCCAGCAAGCCCATCCACTAGTGGGAAACCTTCAACACACAGTCAACCCTCAACTTCTGAGGGTACTGCTTCAATGCGACCTCTTGCTAATCTACCAGCAACCGATTTATCTGTTAAGAAATAAAGAGTTCCATAAGCCAAAAGTTGATTTCCATGAAAGATGCAACAACATAAGATTCACACAGAGGCACATGTACTTTTGACCTAATCCTCTTTTTCCTTGACAAGTTATTTCTTCAATTTTTCTTCATCCACGCCTACATTTTGAATACAGGTTGACCTTTCATTGGAGTTAACTGAACAACCTGTTCAGTAGCCGCAAAGCACCTCAAGTACTTGAATCCTATCAGCGCCTGCCCACCATAAAAACAATAAAGTCCCAATCAGAAAAGAAATGAAAAGAATCCATCTTTCTTTCAACAGTTACTAAAAAAGCAGCCACAAGAAAATAAAAAATAAAAAAATGGACTAAAATGAATTTGAAAAACACCATCAATTGTTCTATGTCACAGAAAACGCAAAAACAGCTAAGAGTACTGCGTAGCTGAAATTGCATTAACATTACAACAAATACAATCAAATAAACCTTTAACCTCACTAACATGAATGCAAAAAAGAAATGCCTACATATAAATGCCATTGATTGACAAATCTAAATTTGTAGGTCCATGTTAGTGAAAGTTAAAAGATACATTTAACCATACTTGCCACACAATCAAAGCAGATGAAAAAATTATAATGAACGCCATCTGATAGAAGTGGTTAATATAACTAACACACACAACACTTCAAATAAACCTTCAAATATGTAAATATGTATTAACACTTTCACAACTGCCACACTCTTGCATGTGTACAGTGAGAGTTCTGGAATCAAAATGATAAAACCACAGAAAATTGCGGCTTTTATACTTTCCAAAATCAATACCAAAAAAACAGGACTATATACTCATAAAACTACTGAAATGGATGACACATTTTCACTGCAACCTATCACAGAGAGCTACACAAATAGAACAGTAACAACAACCAATAACAAAAAATCAAACTCCCGTAAATCTTTTTTTTTCCCCACCCAGCATCTTTCATAATCACGGCTATCCGATGCGGATGCAGATCTTGCTTTATAGCCATGGCTACACAGAAATTGTTTTGCAAACTCAAAAAAAAACTAATCCAACCTTTAAAACTACAAATAAAACAAGGGAACACCTAAGCACATCAAATAACACACACAAATGAAATTCTGTGCTGTATAATCCACATAACAATATGACTATTGTACAGAAAATGTATGGTTTAATAGATGCGGCTATTACCACAGCCGTGCCTACAGATACAACTAATGAAATGATGAAAATCGTTGATGCACCTACGCCCATGCTTTTTTATAGACACGGTTATAGGAAAGCCCCTTCATGGCTGTTTGCTGTTGGACGCAGTGATATGAAAAAAACTCAGGATTAAAAAAGGATAAAAAAAGGATTACAAAAGTATTTCCACTCCCCCAAATACCAAGCAAGTGTCCCTAAAACACATACCAGAATCCCTTTAGTCCCCTGGTCTCTCCGAATGCCTCAAAACACTCAATCTATCTATGATGCTACTCCACCCAAAATGTAGGAAGGCCGCAGCTACCAGACATCCACAAACACACAACATACCATTTGCCAGTATACAGCCACGGCTCCACAGGGCGCCACCTATACCCGCGGGTAGTAAAGCAGTGCACTAGGTCAGCGTGGAATAGCCACGGGTAAACACACTGCAGCCGTTTCTGTTGCTAAGCGTGGTCATCAGTACTGCAATCACTCCCCTTTTTTGTATAGCCGTGTCCCCTCCTCCCACTCCTTGGCTACCTTGTCCACACTTCCCTCCTCCTCTGACCCATTTCGGGCTCCCTCCACACCTCCGCAGGGAGTACCTCTGATTTGTACCCCTCCCTGGAAGGTCTTTAAGGCTGGCAACCTTCTTCATCTTGCCACTCTCAACTCTTGCTCTGCTGTCAAACACTCCTCTGACATCTGCCGCCTCCTTGATGAATTGGGCCTTGATGTCCTTGTTCTTATGGAGACATGGTTCACGGCCAGCTCAGTCACAAGCTTTGAAACTATCCTCCCTGATGGCTACAAGATCCTCTCCACATCCAGATTCACCTGGCCCGTAGGGGATGTAGCCCTGATCTTTTAGTGGATTCTTGCCACTATCATTCCCACTCAGATATACTCCTCTTCCGAATGCTTTGTATGCAGGCTCTCCATCTCTCCTAGCCACTCTCTAACTGTTGCTACTCTCTCCTGGCCCCCTGGTCAATCCACGTCTTTCCTCTCTGAGTGGGCTGACCTTTCCTCCTCCCTCTTGGCCTTAACCACTCAACTCCTCCTTCTTGGTGACTTCAACATTCACCTTGACTCTCCCTGTCCCTCATCCTTGCCCTTTTGTGACCTCTGCGATTCCCTCTCTCTCTCTATCCTCCCCTCTGGCCTAACACACTCTGCAGGGCACACACTTGATGTCTTGATCTCCTCTGGCCTTCCCTCTCTATCCCCCTGTGCACTCCTCCCTCCTGGAGTGACCACTACCTCCTCTCCTCTCATCTCTCTCTCTCTTTTCACTAAGCTAAGCCTACCACTACACTGCCACCTACCTTCTTGGACATCTGGCCCATGAAGCATGTGTCAGTTGAGGCTTTTACCGCCATCTTCTATCCGCCCCACATCCTCTGGCTGACTCACACCCTGACAGAGTCCTGTCTCTTCTCTACTCTTCTATTTCTGATACTCTTGACACTCTTGCCCCTGTCATGAGGATCCGATTGAAGTACAAAGCCAAGTGCAATTCCTGTTATGACTCCAACCTAGCTACACTTAAACGTAAGTGTAGGGTTCCTGAGAGAAAATTGAGGGATTCCTGTTCATTCCTCTGACAAACTGGCCTGTCGCCTACTCCAAAGACAGTACTGACTCTCTGTTCGTACCAAGGAGAGAGTCCACATTCAAGCCTGAGTCTCTACAGCATCTAACAACTCGACCAAACTCTTTAAAGTCTGCAGGGAGCTGGCCAACCCAGCTGCAGCCTCTACCCCTCTTCTTAACTCCCAGGCTCTTTGCAATGCCCTTGCCTCTCACTTTATCTCAGAAACCGAGGACATCCTGTCCACCCTCTCTCCACTCCCTCTTCTCTCCCCTCTCTGTCTGTACTTGCAGACCCTCCTTCAGCTATCCCCCACCCTCTTTCTCGTCCTTTACTCTTTTCTCTGCTGATGATGTCGCTAGACAAGTCCGATCTATGAAAGCCTCATCAAAACAGGTCCATCCCTGTTCCTCTAAAACTATCAAGGACCACATTGTTAACCTTGCTCCGGCCCTTGCCGATTTCTGCAACCAGTCCTTTTCTTCAGGATTCTTCCCCTCTCCTCTTAAGCATTCCCTTGTGCATCCTCTTCTCAAGAAACCCACAGCTAATCTTTTTGTCTGGCAAACTATCGCCCTATTTCCATTACTCCCATTCTAGGAAAACTCCTGGAAAAGCTGGCCATCTCTCAGCTAAACCTTCATTCCGATTCTGTTGGCTGTCTCCATGACCATCAATCTGGCTTCAGAGTTGACAGAACATGGAAACTGCTCTCCTGAACATCTGTGAGGATCTGCTCACCGATTTTGACTCTAGCATTCCCTCTGTACTCATCCTACTCAACCTCTTCTCTGCCTTCGACACTGTCAACCATACCATCCTGCTCAACTGTCCCCGTGATAACTTGAGTATCACAGATCAGGCTCTGGCTTGGCTGACCTCTTTCCTCTCTGATGGACTCTCCTAGGTCCAACTTGGATCCTTCCTCTCATCTATCTTCTTCTCCACCTGTGGTGTTCCCAAGGGGTCTATCCTCTCGCCCTGGCTCTTCAACCAATAGTTGACAACTCTTGCTCACTGCATTACCATTTTCTACTCAAACTTCAAGTACTATGCGGATGACACTCAACTCATTTTCAGGCTACCCTCGGCCACCTCCTCTACCTCTCTCATCTCCGATTACCTAACTGCCATTCAAGATTGGTGTGCCTCCAACTATTTTTGTCTGAAAGCCAGCAAGACGGAGATCCTCCTCATCGGCATACCATCACCATCCTTTCCCCTCACTCTCTGGCCGGCTTCCCTTGGCCCCCCTCATATACCCACCTCCGAGGCTAAGAACCTCAGGGTCACCTTCAATTCCACACTTTCTTTCTCCGCCCACATCGCTGATGTCTCTAAAAAGTCAAACTTCCTACTGCACCTCCTCAGAGGTACTCTGCCTTTCCTCTCCTTCCCCCAGAAGCTCATTGTCTCCAAAGCTCTGGTTCTCTCTAAGTTGGACTATAGCAACAGCCTCTTTCTAAATCTACCTGCCTCTACTCTCCGCCCTTTGCAACTTATCCAGAACAGGACTGCGAGACTTATCCTTGGCCTCAAGCCCTGGGATCGTATCTCTCCAGCTCTGAAATCTCTCCATTGGCACCCTGTGGATGCAAGGATTAAATTCAAAACCCTCTGCATTGTCCACAAGGCTTTCTGGGGCATGGGTCAAACATACCTTCAGCTATCCCTCTGCAAATACCTCCCCTCTTGAGCTCTCTGCTCCTCTGCCTCTAATTCCTTCCGGGTCACTCGTTTTTCAAAGAAACATGCTGGGGGCTAGATCTCTGTCGTCGGCTGGGGCCTCCCTCTGGAATAGCCTCTCTGCCACCCTAAAACTTGAGGAGAACCATATCCAGTTCCCAAAGCACCTCAAGACCTTCCTCTTCGCTTCTGCCTTGGCCCCCCTTGCCTCTGCTGATCTCTGTTCTCACTTGGCACTGTGCACCTGGCTACCCTCTGTCCTCCGGGCCCAGGTATCTGCTCACCCTGCCACCCTCCCGCACCGCCTCCGGGCACCCCTGGCACTGTGGTCTGTATCTGTAACCATACAGTTCACCCCTTTTTCTTCCTGCACTTATCAGACCTACCCAGTCTGCTGCCTTAAACCCAGCACCTGCCACTTGCTGGCTGCACTACCATTGTTTGTTGCCTTTATCATTTATTAATTTATTATGTATCTGTCCCTTTGCTCCGCACATTTCTTTCTTTTCCACTTTCCATGCACTTTTCCCCCTCACCCTCTCCCATGCACTTGTGCGTTCTCAATGTCACTGGGCCTAGTAAGATCCTTGTTTTGTTCTCCTCTGTTGTCCTTCCCCTGCCTTGTCGCGCTCTGAAACACTTGTGTATGAGCACGATAGAAATAAAATATCAATTCAATATCAATTCAATTCAACTACAAAGCACATACACAGGTGCAATATTTTCTAAAATAAAGGTATACTGCTTGTTTGATGGTAAGGGATGCACCCACATTCATTTGACTTCTTTCTATGTCTGTGCATTGAATAGCAAAATATGTTATCCCTGCCCTTTCAAAGCACACCATTTCCAAATATATTGTGAAAGTGCCAAATATGGTTGCTGTTTATTCTGTATGAATTAGAACCAACATTTTCTTCTTTCTAGTACGGTACCCATGGTGTTCTGAATACAATGCAGTGATGCAATGTACTTTGAAATCTGTGACAGAAATGCCACACTCAATTTCACATATATTCTTAGTGAGGAAACTGTGGAAACCTAAGGTAAATAATGCAACAAAACTATATTACAAATAATGTCTTGGAGTTCTGATGATATAGTTCTTACATACAAACAGCATATTATTTTTAACAAATAAGGAAGATAAAGGAATAATTCCCAAAGCCACATTATCAACAATTTATTAACTACGTCCTTCAACAAAACAGTCAGAAAGAACTTTTAGTGAGAATTATATTTTTCTCACACATAACCTAGCATGTACTACTGGTTCATCACTCTTCTGAAAACACTGAAATACAATATGGAAAACCATAGGTTCCAAATAATACCTATAAACTGTACAAAATTGCAAACCTGAACATGCTTAATATATGTTTTATAAACAACAATTCATATTATACATACACTATAAAAACACACAATCACTGACTTTCAATATTTCCAAAGAATGAATAGGTCTTCACAATAGCCAAAAACAGAACATCTGCACACTCTAAGGTCTGCAATCAGAATACAAAAAGTTCACAAAATGGTCACTTTCATAGGTTCACTTTCATAGTTTTCAGAAATCCATAGCACAAAAAGAGGACTGTACAAAGCAAAGTAAAATGACAACACAATTTTTGCTACAACCTATTCCAGTCAATGAACCTCAAAACAGTCCTTCTAAAGACTATTGTATAGAACATGGACAAAGGCAATTAAATGATACCTCATTTCTTTTTTAAATTAGACAAATTCCATAGCCATGTAAAGTTTGTTCTTTTCTCATTTTCGATGCTACTAAAATACAGATATCTTCTTTAATTTTCTCACGTCTCCTTTATTGTTCCACTACCCCGTTTGGTCTTCCGTTTTCTCGTCTTGTTCCTCTGAAATCTGTCTTCAATGCTTCTATTTGGGTACTTTTTTGTCTGACTTAGCATGATTCTATTTCCCGGCTCTTCTCACTCTTGGTTGGCTTCTTTTCCAGGTTCAATTTAAATTCAATTTCTTATGTCTTGTCTTCAAATCACTCTATCATCTTGCCCCGGATTATCTATCCTTGCTTGTCTCATTTTATACCCCTTCCACTCTCTTCATTCTGGCTCTCAATTTCGTTTTATAGTGCCAGCCCCTCCTTGTGCCCAGTCACACTTCTGTAAATTCTCTCTTCCCACTCCTCTGCATTGGAATGCTCTTCCTCTTTCACAACACTCCATCTCCGGCCAGCTGCTCACATAGGCATTCTCAAGGCCTAATGCAGCCAGATCCCAGTCTGGTTGTCCACCCACCAGACTGCACACATCCAACTGATATCTTCAGCACCACACCTATCACTAGGAAGAATCTATCATCCGACAACTACACCAGCTGCACACATATCTGGTGCACCCACGCACCATACAACACTATCTCTCTCTACTGACCTGAACTATGGTTCCCAAGGGCATTCAACCTACCAGCGCTTTGAGGTCATACCAATGATATGTAAGATGCTACATAAATGCCAAGTAACAGAACATAACATCACTGTCTACTCTCTCTTTTGTAAATCATTAAAAATCCATCTTATCTTGCTGGGTTGATTTTGGCTTTTTATGCAACTTCTCACAGTATTGTACTGTTTTTATATATTGCTATCTAAAGCGCTTTGGGTTAAGGCACTATAGAAATCATAAATAAATACAAATACGAAAAAGAATGCCAGTTACACTGAGAGGACCCGCCCATAACCGCAGAGACATGTACATTTTTCCATACATTGAAAAACACATATTGCAAAGGTTTCAGATTTAAATGACACATGCCTTGAGGTGAGAACATCCAAACAGAAAGACATGTAAAATGATGTGCTAAAACATCCATACAATAATATGATTTCTGCATCAAAATACAAACAGTTGTAGCCATAGGTAGGGCAGAGGGGCTCATACACGCGGGTACACCAGTCCACCAAAATGCTTGACGTCCAATTCGGAGCACTGATAAGCTGCAGGTGTGGACAACCGCTGGTAGCCGTGGGTACCAATAACATTTTTACAGATTCAAAAAGACATATTAACAAGGTGTAAAAATTCAAACAACATAAGGCTACACACAAGGGCATAGAATCAGAAACACATGTAAAATTGTGTACTGTAAACTCCATGAAATATCATGATGAATGCACAAGAATTGGTCTCGCTATACCCACGGCTAAGCCATAGTTGTTACCGCATCTGTGCCTGCCAAAAAATTGCATTATGTCCCATTGGCTTACTGGTTCCCCTGGCTATACCCCCGATAGGACAAAACATTTCATTGGCTGCAGTCGTAGACATGGCTACTTATAAAAAAAAGACAACAAAGGTTTTTTCCTTTTGCAAAGTACTTAAAATGTTTTCTGGGTGGCTCTTAAAATAGTCTTTTTACTTAGGTTTAGGTACTTTTACCAATATATAACCAACACATATATTTTCAATCAAAGAAATACTTTTGACCTCTATTACAATTCATAACATCTTGGAAAATATCTCTGTACTCTTTTTTTTTTGATGATTAGATAGTGTTCTTTTCCCGAAGAGAAAAAACATGTTCCCCATCAAAAATATTTCTCTACAATTGCAGCATAAGCCTCTGATTTCAAACACTCTGTCTAAAATAATATTTTAGAACCAAAAAGATATTGTAAGCCAACGCTTTGACAACACATCACCTATGTCCTCAACATCACTATTAACCCCATTCTTAAAATTATGAAATTCTCCACAGTCTTCTGAACAATTAAATGTCTCTCCTTCTGAAATTGGCACCATGTTTAAAATATCCAATGAAACAATAAATATACCCCAAACATAGCACAATCTCCTAAAACTACACCTCACTCTCAAGCAATGAAATGTACTATATAGAAAAACTATTAATATAATGATACAATATAATCTACAGTTATATTGACACATATAAACATCATTCAAAAAAGTACATTGTCTGATAGGTTCAACAGTTGAACAGCATCTGAGGTATTTGACATCCTATTGGCAGCTACCCACCACAAAAAAACAATAAACAACCAATCAGAAAATAAATACAAGAAATTCCACCTTCTCTCCTCATGTAATCTTCCTCCATTTCTAATTCTAAAATCTGAGATGACAAGCAGTATTATTTTCGATTACAGTAGAATGGAAAACTACATGGAATGGCTGGAGGTGAATTATCCTACAGAAGAAGAAATTTAAAAAAAGATGCTCAAGAAAAGGAAACGGAGAAAAATACATCACATTCAGGAGTCCATTGTTTATATTTATGTAAAATGAGACTAACAATGATATGTTATTGAACAAATACCAGTCACCAAAGAGACCGGATGGGATGGGGTTGGGTGTTTTAAATATCTGTGCAACCGACACAAATCATTTTTACGTTTCAAATATTTTCAAACAGATGAAGGAGTCTCAAGTATCACAAAGAATTCAACAAGAAGCACAACACGAACTACCCACAAAACGAATCATGTATTCATTAACAGAATTCAAACTATTATTAATTAATGTTCAAAAAGAAGTACAATCAATGAAAAAGGTAATTGACAATTTGAGACAAATCGTGGACTGTAAGAATCCAGATAATTGGGCTAAGCAAGAAGATTTATCATGTGTTCTAAATAAAATAAAAAGAAAACCCACAACCACATCCCTCCAAATAAACCTGTTTTTAACAAACTTTGTTTTCATTTTTGTTTACCTTTTTCAAGTATATACACTTATATTATTAATGAATAAAAAGTATAAACAATGTTACAATAACTGTTTACAAATACTACAATCAATACATCCTACAAAACCTTCCAAGATGTCTACCCACACACATGTATATATTCTTTCAAATAAATATGTATAGCCATGGCTACACAACGCATGACATGCCGGTGCTGCTTCCTAGCCGTGGCTGCACGGTATACCCGCGGGTAACTACCCATTGTGTGGGACAGGTTTGGAATAGCTGCGGGTAAACAACCCCAGTCATTGCTGTTCCTAGGCATGACCCTCTATAAACCAATGATGCCCCTTTTTGATGTAGTCCCAGCTATAGAATGTCTTTTGGATAAAGTATGAGTATGGAATATGAATGGCAAAAGAGACAAAAGAGACAGTAGTGATGCAATGGTAGTTAAACAGAGTTATGTAAGGTAGATGATAGTAAAGAGAGCATGCCAAATGTGCCAAAATACTACACTCAGTGTACTCCAAAGCAGTCCTTTTAAGGAATACTTATCACTTATAAACGCACAAATACAAGGAAATAACATCCGAAAACCTTTTCTAAAAAAACACATCAGCTAGAGTGAATTGACTTTTTTTTCTAGTTACAATGTGAAACTTTTAGGGGTAAGTCGCAGAGATTCTAATACATATCGTTTACAAACGATCATTCTTACAAAGGACTCTTTCGGGGTACAAACAGCATACTTGTTTGCACATTGAGGCCTATAGCCACGGGTATGGTCCAACAAACCCGTGGCACCAACCTTCCTCAGTCTAATTGCTGCAGTTAACCACAACTCCAAAATTCAACACCCCATTGGGCGATACTGTAGCCGCGGTTATTCATCTATGTTTAAAGAAATAATGTCCTTCTCTCTGTAAAAAAATAAAACATAATTAGTTAAATAATACACACATTTTTATGACTGTCATATCTTGTATGCAGTGCATCACATGCACTGTATAAGATACAACATTTGTGCAAACAACATTGTTGTTCTCTATGCACATACTAATTGTTGGGTCATTGGGAAAAATAATCCAACTTGGATAAAAAAAACATACAATATTTAAAAAAAAAGTATTAAAACTGTCACTACAATAAATGAACAGCAATATATAAACTGAATAAGAATAAACAGAAAATTATACTAGGTATTTGCATAGAATGGATGAGGTAGGGTAAGTAAACTTGAACAGCAAGAGAATATAGGGTGGGGTAATTAAACTTGGAGACTGGGCTGCTATGATTGGCTTCAGCTTTACCTTCATAAAAAAGCAAGGTACGCAAACAACAATTGCTGACAGTTGTCACTCTTACTGGGTGAAGGACCAACACAGCAAAAAGGAGATTGAGAAAGTGATATACACTTTCTGTGGAAATGTTTTACAGAGGGGTCCTTCAACCAAGCCGTTGCACAGTTTGGGAACCTCAACCTTCATTCAACATCTTTTCGGCGTACATTGGAATGAAGTGAAAGAATCACATACGAAGGCTCATATGAAACATAAAGTCAAAGTGCATGGAACAAAATCAGCAAACCAGTATTCATCATCTGTACCATAGTTTACAAATACTATCACTATTTTTCCACCAAACAACACCCAACTCCATCCCATCCTTTCTGCACCCAAACTCTTAAATTGTTTGGTAATATGTAAAAACCTTTCACAGCTGGATCAAGATGGGAGATGCGACCCTAGATGGTTTGGATAAGGCTGCTTCAGAACACCAGGAAAATTGCCAGCACTGGGTACAGCATCCAAAACTAGACTACAGTGGCTGAAGTTAAAAAACAAGGAAAGGATGGGTTGGACACACAGAATAACAGTATAGTGCACAGTGAACCAGAGGATAAGGGTACAATGCATAGGGCACATTACAGTAGGAGATGGTATGTGTGCCCCAACTGCCGGAGTCACCACAAAATAGTGTAGGTTCCCAATCCATCACCACCACATAAAAGGGCTACAGGAATGAAAACGTGTGCACACATGGATAAACTACACAGACCTGTACAAGGTGTGCATAAACTACAACTACAATAAAAAATGCAACAAAGTAATAATAAAGGTATACAAACTACCACTACAATAAACAAACAGGGATATATAAACTGGGCGAGAATAAACAAAGGACATTACACTGGGTGGTTGCAGGACAGAGGCGTGGGATAAATAAACTTGGAGCACGAGGGATAGAAGACAATCACACAGGTAGAAATACTAGTACTATCATTTTTTTAATGTCGTTTTCACCCCACCAAAATACAAACTTCAAGATGACCACTGCAGATAGTTGGAAATATTTCAAGATAAAAGAACACTATTTTAAAGAAATTTGAGAAAATCCTATGCACGTTATGTAAAAAGATGTGGACCTTCAAATGTTTAATTTCAAAGCTTGGAAACATCCAGTTTCAGTGGGACACCCCCGACAGTGAATGAACCCTCAACTTCTGCAGCATTGCACTGCTCCCAATGTTTCAGTTATGAGAGTAATGTGTTGCCTGTGCCACAATTGGCTTCTCCCGGGAGATGCCACACTAGCCCATTGAGAAATGACTCTCTCCAAACATAATGTGCATACCCATTACTAATTCACTAGCACAATAGAAGTACAATAAAAGTATAAAAGCTGTTGCTATAATCAATGAACATACATATATAAACTGGGTGAGAACAAACAAGGGACATTATGCTAAGAAATTACAATAGACTGCATGGGGTACGTTAAGGAAACATGCAAACAAGAAAGGATGGGGTAGGTTAACTTGGAGAACATGGGAAACAAAGCAGTCACACAGATAGAAACAGTACCCATGAACAATCAGGAAACCCGAGATTCCATAGATGAGATATTAACCACATCCAGAAAAACAATTTTATATTGATCATTGCAAACAGTCCTTTTTAGTCAACAATGTTACATCCCAAAGCTCAGGAACATCAGTACTGATCAACCCACTGATGCATTAGGACAATGAATGTAGAAAAGGAATACCTCCTCCACCACCACCACCTCCATCCACACAAATGTTTTGAATATGGGTTAGCCTTTCATGGGAGTTAACTGTACAACATATGGTGCAAATCCACTAGGATGATAAGAGCAATGCATATCGGAAATCACATGAGCACCAATAAATCAAGATGCATGTGCCTCATGCATTACATTACATTACAGACAATCAGCACATCATCCAGCAAGCCCATCCACTAGTGGGAAACCTTCAACACACAGTCAACCCTCAACTTCTGAGGGTACTGCTTCAATGCGCGACCTCTTGCTAATCTACCAGCAACCGATTTATCTGTTAAGAAATAAAGAGTTCCATAAGCCAAAAGTTGATTTCCATGAAAGATGCAACAACATAAGATTCACACAGAGGCACATGTACTTTTGACCTAATCCTCTTTTTCCTTGACAAGTTATTTCTTCAATTTTTCTTCATCCACGCCTACATTTTGAATACAGGTTGACCTTTCATTGGAGTTAACTGAACAACCTGTTCAGTAGCCGCAAAGCACCTCAAGTACTTGAATCCTATCAGCGCCTGCCCACCATAAAAACAATAAAGTCCCAATCAGAAAAGAAATGAAAAGAATCCATCTTTCTTTCAACAGTTACTAAAAAAGCAGCCACAAGAAAATAAAAAATAAAAAAATGGACTAAAATGAATTTGAAAAACACCATCAATTGTTCTATTTCACAGAAAACGCAAAAACAGCTAAGAGTACTGCGTAGCTGAAATTGCATTAACATTACAACAAATACAATCAAATAAACCTTTAACCTCACTAACATGAATGCAAAAAAGAAATGCCTACATATAAATGCCATTGATTGACAAATCTAAATTTGTAGGTCCATGTTAGTGAAAGTTAAAAGATACATTTAACCATACTTGCCACACAATCAAAGCAGATGAAAAAATTATAATGAACGCCATCTGATAGAAGTGGTTAATATAACTAACACACACAACACTTCAAATAAACCTTCAAATATATAAATATGTATTAACACTTTCACAACTGCCACACTCTTGCATGTGTACAGTGAGAGTTCTGGAATCAAAATGATAAAACCGTAGAAAATTGCGGCTTTTATACTTTCCAAAATCAATACCAAAAAAACAGGACTATATACTCATAAAACTACTGAAATGGATGACACATTTTCACTGCAACCTATCACAGAGAGCTACACAAATAGAACAGTAACAACAACCAATAACAAAAAATCAAACTCCCGTAAATCTTTTTTTTTCCCCACCCAGCATCTTTCATAATCACGGCTATCCGATGCGGATGCAGATCTTGCTTTATAGCCATGGCTACACAGAAATTGTTTTGCAAACTCAAAAAAAAACTAATCCAACCTTTAAAACTACAAATAAAACAAGGGAACACCTAAGCACATCAAATAACACACACAAATGAAATTCTGTGCTGTATAATCCACATAACAATATGACTATTGTACAGAAAATGTATGGTTTAATAGATGCGGCTATTACCACAGCCGTGCCTACAGATACAACTAATGAAATGATGAAAATCGTTGATGCACCTACGCCCATGCTTTTTTATAGACACGGTTATAGGAAAGCCCCTTCATGGCTGTTTGCTGTTGGACGCAGTGATATGAAAAAAACTCAGGATTAAAAAAGGATAAAAAAAGGATTACAAAAGTATTTCCACTCCCCCAAATACCAAGCAAGTGTCCCTAAAACACATACCAGAATCCCTTTAGTCCCCTGGTCTCTCCGAATGCCTCAAAACACTCAATCTATCTATGATGCTACTCCACCCAAAATGTAGGAAGGCCGCAGCTACCAGACATCCACAAACACACAACATACCATTTGCCAGTATACAGCCACGGCTCCACAGGGCGCCACCTATACCCGCGGGTAGTAAAGCAGTGCACTAGGTCAGCGTGGAATAGCCACGGGTAAACACACTGCAGCCGTTTCTGTTGCTAAGCGTGGTCATCAGTACTGCAATCACTCCCCTTTTTTGTATAGCCGTGGCTATAAGAATTTTCTTTTTTAAACTCTGATTATGCAATATAAATGACAAAAGAGACAGTAGTGATACAATGGTACTTAAAATGTGTCAATATATTAAATGACTGTTCATGGAGTTAGTAAAGTATACATAGTGGTTAGGTATAGAATAATGGGATTAGGTAGGGTGAATAAGGTTCAAAAACAGGTAAAGGATGGGTTGGACACAATAATGAGAGTAAAGTGCATAGTGAGTTCACCAATCAGAAGGACAAAACTGCATAACATGATAACTTGAATACTTTCCAAAATCAAAACCAGAAAAAGAGGACTATATTTACTAACCAAAATACTAAAATGACCGACACATTTTGAGTGTAACCTATCACAGACAAAAACAGAATTACAACAGTAACATCAACCAGTTACCAACACCTAAGCATACTGTCAGGATTAAGGGCAGGCGCCGATGTCAGGGACTGAGGAAAAGACTGGATTAAAGAAAAAACACAGTAAAGACTACAATTCCCAGTAGTACTTGTGAAAATATGTAGTCCATTCCCGTCCGCGCGTGTGGCCAGCTGATCGTGATTAGCAACGGTTTATGAGGATGCCCACGGCGCACGGCAGGTATGGCTTATTTTGTTTCCGGAGGTTGCTGTGTACGAGGAAGAAAGGAGCCGCCGCCCGCATATGGACGCTGCTGGAACTCAGAGATTGTGGCTGTGATGTTACAGAAGCCGTGAAGAGTGGTTTGTGCTGAGAGGCTGCTATGAGCGACAGCTACTACGTCCGGGAAGGCTCAGGAGCCTGCCGGACCAAAGATAAGTGCGGGCAGGGGCTCGGGAGTGTTTATGAAAACGGCACTATATGCATTTCCTATGAGCATGGTTATGAGTTGGAAAAGAACATTGTAGTATACACAAGGTTGCCCGATTTGTGGAGTCAAGAACTGAGTTATTTTGGGTTACTCAACGTTTAAGCTCTCCACGTGTTGAGAACGGGGAAGGAGCAGAGTTTAAATGTCAGCAATGCTTACCCACAACCCAGGTGGCCATGAGTCTTTGTCTTTCATAGTGGGAGCAATTCCAATTGTATGTTCCATTTTGCTTGCCATGTTAGCTATATATGTTTTCTTTCTATGAGCAAATGAGAGAGGTACATGTATCAAGATGTACTAACTAATCATGTTATGCAAACCAACTGAAGGTTTAAGTGTGCAGGTTAAGTGTGTATCATGGTGACTATGTTATAAGAGTAAAAACACATTTTGGTGAGTGTTTCAAGGTGGGATTAGGTATAGCTAGTGTAGGGATTTTTTCCTGTTACTTCCCCATTCCTATCCAAACTAGGTTCTCCCTCACCCTCTATCTGGTGTTCCTAACTTCCTCTACCCTGTCCACAACCTCTCCCTAACCCTCTTCCCCTCACTGGCTGCCACGTGGTGTCCTGTGTAATCTATATCAGGTACCTGTGCCAACCATGGTGGGAGGGTCAACTTCTTTCGGCTTCTGTGGTTCGGGGGAGAGTGTCGACATCTCTTCCCCATTATTGTGTGTATTTGACACACACTCATCATACATACCCTGCTCATACTAATTACTTGAAATTCAAATTAGGACTCATTTTCCTAGAATCAAAGAAAGACTGCAGATATCATGGCTGGTTTGAAAACTGTGTTTCTGATAGTAGACAGTTGGCTGTTTTGGTTACTGACATTTTGGGAGCATCTGAATATTACTGAATATTAACATGGACATAGGTTTCACATATTTTCCAATTAAATGGTTTGGATTGCAAGGAATGCATTGGTTCCAGGTTATTTTCCAAAATAGTTCAGTCTGAGACGTACAGGGCAGTCAGACTTCATACTAATTCACTGTGGAGGCAATGATTTGGGGAATGTGTGAGGTATGTACCTTTCCTTAATGATGAAACAAGACATGGGAAAACTAATGGAACATTTTCCTCATGCAATCTTTATAATTTCCAATCTGACTCAGTGTCAGAAATGGAGATGGAGCACCAGATTTAATGGTAAAATTAAAATATCATAGAGAAATGTTAATAAAGTAGTTTCAGCATTTATAAGAGACATGATGGAGTACACCTAACCGATGGAGGAAAGGCAGTTTGCCTTCATAGCATCAAAACAGTACTCCAAATGTGCTGAAATACTAAACTCAGTGTACCCCAAAACAGTCCTTTTAAGCACTGCCTATTCCATATAAATACACAAATACAATAAAATAATACCCAAAAACATTTTTTTTTGTATAACCACAGCTAGATTTCATTGATTTTTTTATAGCTGCAGTTAAAAATTGTTAGTTAAAGTGGGGCTCGCATAGGGTTTCATACATATATACATATTTATGTAATAGATAACCCTTAAAAAGGCCTCTTTCAGGTACAAAGCTTTTCAGTTTATTGGGCCCTAATAGCCACGGATAAGGTCCATTGAACTTGTGGCTACAACCTCCAGTCATTGCTGTGATTACCCGCACCTCCAAATTCCGGTTTCATGCTGGATGATAGGGTAGCAGCGGCTATGGATCTATGTTTTTAAAAATAAATGAAATACATATATGTGTAATGTCAATCAGAATAAGGAGGTGGGAGTATAGGTAATCTCTAAGGTACAAAAGCTGTGAATAGATTTACTAAATATAGAAAAGGGAAGCTACAATAATATCCGTCTATCTGTAAAAAAAAGAAAACATTGTTGGAGAACACACACTTTAAGAAACACAATTTAATTCTGAAGTTTATATGACTCTCATATCTCATATGTAGTGCATCACATGCACTATATAAGATACAACATTTATGCATACAACACTGTTGTTCTCTTCACACATAGTAATCGTTGGGCCATTTGGAAAAAATCCAAGTTGGATTAAAAAAAAACACAGTGACAGTGCACCATTAAATTCTATTTCTGCCACCACTGACACTTCCTCCCAACCTCATCCCATCTTGACATGACAAAAAAGAACCATTTGGTTATTGGGGAAAAAAAACATGGTGGATTGAAAAAAAACAACTAGATAAAAACATGCTATGTGTATCTTCTGCTTTACCTCCACTCTAAAAAACAATACAAATACTCAGAAAACTGTTGCTGATAAATAACACTGTTTTCGGATCAAGGAGCAACACTGTAAGAAGGACGTTCCGGAAGTGCAGTGTACTTTCTGTACAATAAACCATCTCAATATTTTAGAACCTCAACTGCCATCCATCACCTTGTTCAGGTCCATTCACATGACAAAGGAGAACCCTATAGAAAGGTTCTTGTGCAACACAGTTTCAGCACAAACCCTCAAAAGCCTGCATACAAAAAAGAAATAGATTAATAAAAACATGATTGAATTAAAGCAGTATATTAGTAAAATATCAAACATTGACTGCCATCATATCTGAGTATATTGCAAATACTACCAAAGTATACCATCTGACAATAGTAATAAATATAACTGACACACATTTTATTAAGCAGCATTAAAGTAAAAGGTACAAAAATAAATGAAAAATAAACTACCACTTAATCTAAATAGGCCCACAATAGTGCCAATATATACCATCTGATAGCAGTGGAAATGTACCTGACACATAACACCCCAAATAAATGTTTAAATATTTAAATCTTTACTGTTACTTACTTCCACAACAGCCACACACTCAGCATACTGTACTGTGGAGTTCTGCAATAGAAATAAGAATACTGCACAAAATGGTGACTTTTATACTTTCCAAAATGAGCACCACAAAAAGAGGACTATATTGAAATAAAACTACTAAAATGGATGACACTACAACCTATCACAGACATATATCAAACATTCAAACTCACAGAAATCTATTTTATGCCTGCCCAGCATCTCTCGTAGCCGGGGCTATATGACGCAGTTATAAATCTTACCTTGTAGCCACGGCTACGCGTACATTTATTTTTTGCAAGCTCAACACCAAACTAAGCCGGCCTTCAAAACTTCAAATGAAAAAAGGGAACACATGGGCACAAAAAATGACAAACAGAAATGAAATTCTGTGCTGTATAATCCACATAAAAATATGATCAGTGCACAGACAATGTATACACACAACGTTCCATTTGCCGGCATATACCTGGAGCTGGAAAGCATACAATGCGTACCCACGGTAAGGATCACCACACATTGAGAAGATGTTGGGTGGCCGTGGGTAAACACTCCAGTCATTGCTGTTTCTATACATGAATCCCAATACACCAATCACTCCCCTTTTTGTATAACCACAACGATAAATATATATATATTTTTTTTAAAAGATCAGAGTATGGAATATGAATGATGAAAGAGACATTAGTAATACAATAGAAGTTAAAATATCAATACAGTAAATTACTGCTCATGGAGTTACGCAAGGTAGATGATGATAAAGAGAGCAGAGTATACATGACAGTAAACTAGGTGAGAATACAATTATTGGGCACAATTACACACAATTAATGTGTGTACATGGTAATTCACTTTAATGTTATTGACATTTTTAGGTGCTGTTGTTTCTTTCTTCCTTACTTTAGTTTCCCGATATGTTTATTTATTTAATTGTTTTTTAAAAACGCGCCTAATACCATACCTATGTTTGGTTTCTAAGTGCAGATCTGGGATTCAAACCACTTTTGCTCTGCGTGGTCTTGCTTGGAAGACCAGCACGTTGCCCCTGTGCTATCCTCCATGCCGCTACTTGCCATGCATTGTGCGTTTTTATATGTATTTCTTATACTAACACAAGTGTGTGGTAAATTTTCAATTGTTACCTATTTATTCCATGTTCACCATTACTCAAAACTCTGATACGGTAGCATTTATAATTTTACTATCCAAAATTACCAGATTAAAAATGTACTTCTATGGTGCATGTGGCAACCAGTGCCTATGTATATGTACGATTAGGTTATTGTATTAACAACACTCAAATACAATATTTTGTTTAGATCAGTACATTTTATAATACATTAAGTAGTTCATAATAGGTCTTCCAATCAACCCTGACATCTTGTTACAAACATTATGAACACAACCCCTTGGAGGTACTTTTAATCAAAATTAATTTCTTGTGTGATATCATCAGTGATGTCATCAATGACATGTGTGATGTCATCTTTGATGTCCTGGGTGTTATTATTAGCAGTGCATGGTGGTGGCACGAGTTAAGGTTGCCCAGCTTACCATAAATGGCAAATGTGTAGCTTTTTTTGGTTTTACATGTAACCATAACGTCCCTTTCACAATGCTTTTTCACTATATTTCATAGGTTTTTATTAGTGCAACTTAACCATAATGTCCCTTTAACAACGTTTTTTCACTGAATGTCATAGGTTTTTACAGTCCACCCTTAATTTGCTACAAGTTCCTTATATTGTACTGACCACCAATGTAGCAGCTGTAGAATCGACAGACAATACAAAAGTCTGCAGTCATCAGGTAGCATTCACAACCCACGCCCAGAAGCACAGGAGAAAACAGAAAAAGTTCAACCCATCAACCAACAAACACATATACATAAAACTTTACTTATATTTACTGCACCCAAATATACCTTTTTGTAAAAATGATTACTTCAAAATGTACAAATTATTCTTTATTTCTAACACACAATATAATGGAATGCACCAAGCATAAACCATAACTGTACACCTCATATTATCACTTAAGTACAACTGTTCATAGAGACTCACATACACCAAGTGTTCATTCAAAAGCAGTCTCTCACCAAACAGTAAGTACACTGTATTTATTTGTTTATTATTAGAATTCATTATGTAACCATTTCTTATAAACAAAAATTCCTTTTTTTAAAATTTTAACAGAAATGGCAAACACACTTGAGTGGTTGGAAGAAAACTTTCCAACCGAAGAAATGAGTGATGCTAACATCTCTAATGGTAAACAATACATTTTTTAATGTGAACAAATAATGTAATTTGTACAGACCTCAGTGAAAGAATAATTTCTTTTTTTCTTATAGTACATAGTTTACATGAAGAAATAAGACCCCAGTTTCATTACGGAGAACTAGAACATTCACAATGAGAAGCCATATCTCCAACTGTACATAATGAAATCATGTCTGCAAAATTGGATTAACTTATTAATGCCTTTAAGGAACTTTTAAATTATGTTAAAAATCAAATTATGATTATAACTGTCCTTCTTGCACCTGCCCTCTTGTCCCCAGCAATCACCCACATCCAATTCCCAAAATTTAAATGAAAGACACTTTGATGAAAATTCACTCCCTTCCTCCCCTTATCATTATTGTACAGAAATTCCAAATTCTCCCATTTATGTTTCCCATTCCGATACCCCACCTCTTTCATAAATACATTAATTTTATATACTATAAATTTCGTGTATATTGTTCTCCCATAAAACATTTTTTTTTAAACCAATTAATAGTCCGCTGACTATACGACTGTCCAGGGTGGCCATTTACAAAATGGGGGTGTCTGCGGACAGTGCAGTGTTCGTACATGTCTATTTTTTCATGATGCGCTTTTATTTAGTCCACGTACAGCATGCCAGTTCTACAGACAGTCACGCGTATGTGCTGCTCTGCATCTCCCTCCTGAAGGGTGCCCGCAGACAGCCAACAGATCTACGTATGTCCCCCGGATGCCATCATGCGACCGCACCCGTGCAGCATGACGGCATGTCTGCGAACAGTGTCTGTCACCATGGACAGTTTGAAACTGTATTTCCAGCCAATCTAGGCTGTTTCAAGTTGGAGGTTTACCTTTCCTGAGCTCCTAGACACATTCTTTTGACTCAGTAGTCCTCAGACAGTTGCACGGTCCATGGACAGCTCCTCTGAAGAGACCCACCCATTAATTTCAGTCATTCTCAATCTGGCAGTGTAGGAGAGAGCAGGAGAGGTATTTAGGAGACCTTCTTGGAGACCTTATCCGGCGTCAATGGCATCTGTTATGGCCATCTCTCCTCCCCAGCCACCATCACCACAACAACCTGGAGGGCCTGGAGAGGGGAACAGGTGCAGAGATACAGTTGAGGATCAAGAGGAAGATGAGGTAGAGGATGTCCCTGGCATGGGTAGTATAGCTCAGTGGCAATGTGCTCTTCTCTTGGAAGCAAGATGACACAGAGCAACACAGGTTCAAATCCCGGGTCAGCACTTAGAACCCTCATCGTTATTAGGCATGTTATAAAAAAAAAATACAATTATTATAGTTATCTCCAGCACCCAGAGTTAGTCCTGTATGTGGAGGTTTTTTACCACTGTGGGGGTGTACCAAATACTTGGGCAGCCAAGGTGGGATGCACTGAGTGCCATGTTATACTATGTCGTGGAAAACCTGGGCAGTACTCCTATGGGACCAATTCCTTGTGCCGCCATACCAAATCCAACCATCCAGGTGCTCTGAGAAAGGCAATACCTTTCTCAAAGAAAAGTAGGTTGATGGACTCTACCCCATTTCCTTGACTGCTCCTGTCACCACAAAGAATACTCCTATGCGGCAGAGGATCTATAGGTTTCCCCCTTTATCCATATTAGGCCCACCTTTAGAATTAGTAATTGTGCCTTTTGACCATAAAGCAAGTTTATTGTGCCGATGTCCGTGAGGGGGCTTAGATGACATCTAAGAGTCACACCAACACTGGTCTCCCTGGACCACACAACGAACACACATTATATACAGTAGGCAATAGTTAATACACTCCCCCAGATACAGTTACAAAGGTATCCCCCAAACATGATTGGTTTCCCTGTAGAGAGAAATCTTAAACCCACACAGTTCATTGGACACAGACATGATACCACAAACCCTTAAAAACGTATAATTAAAAGGTTTACAAGGATTACATTTCCAACACACCCCTACCCAAAAACCTTTCCATATTTGGTGGAAGCCTTGCCTCTTAGTTACACAACAGAATTCCTATTAATGTCGAACACAGACCTCCCCTAAAAATAACTAAGCACATGAAGACGAGAGAAAGACATGTAGATTCCCTTTTGACCTATTTGTGTTTGCTAATCGCATTGCCCAAATCTGTCCTGTGTTTGATTATTTATAACTACTGACCTTTCCTATTCACATGAGTTCCACCCACTCTCTGACAACACAATCACTCTCATAAAATGTATTTCTACTGATCTTGCACGTGCCCTTGAGGAGGCCACCTGTTCTGAACAACTCTGCATGTTTCACATATGCCTACCCCTACCAACAATGAGCTCTCCTGTTTACCAGAGATCATATCTTCCCTTTGCCCTCTAGCACTTGAGCCATCTGCAAACCGACTGCAGCCACCCCATTGACCAACTTACAAAACCTGTTCCCTGACTGCTGACAGTCCTTTGCAAGCCTTTGCCACGACTGCGAAAACACCCTTCCTAATTTTCCACAATACGAAGACCCATGATACACAGAGCAACCACACCTCATATATTTCATATCCTTTGCTAAACTTGAAAAATACTTCCCATATATTTATATCATGACCGTCATTCATACAGCTAAATTCCACAGACACATATTGATAGCCAGCTTCACCTGAGTGGGAAGGGGCCCTCCGTGTGGCAATGTTTCATCGTTATGTTTCTGCAAGCATGCAAATCTACAAATGTATTGCCTTTACGCAAAATAACACAAAGTAACCTAAATGTAACACTTATGCCACTTACCATAAATATTGTAATATTTGTAGCAATTTGCAAAAGTGACAGAAATGACGATGGTGACGTGTCGACTCCCCCGGTCAGTGACATGGTGCGCAAGTTTGAATTTTTCCAATTTCCCAATAGAACCCAGTGGCCGCCTCGCAGGCCACACAGAACACTGTGAACCTTACCTTTTGAGGGTCACAGTCCTATATTTGTACTGCGAAGCACTGATCTGTACGGGAGAGCAGTTTTGTAGTGCTTTTCAGGTCGAAGTCAAGGAGCACGATAAACACTGGCCCCACATTAAATTTAAGGCCCGCCCGACATCTTCCCTGTCCACATGCCCCTCCATCTATGTGGTTGGTGCCCCTTCCCTCCCTTTCTCCCCCACCTTACTTTGCCTCTCCTAAAAACAAAAAAGCCAAAAAATACAAATAAAAAACAAAAAAAAGGTTAATTTATGAGCAACCTTTCACAATTAAAAAATAGAACTAAAAACAACTTCACTGGTCTCTTCGCAGCCTGCATAGTCCACGGACAGTGTGGTAGTCTGCGGACACCTAGAAAATTCCAAGCGTGGGGTGGGAGAATTTAAATCATTTTAATCGTTTTCCGTTCAAAAATGGTGGCTCTTAAAAGAATCTTTTATCTCTTTTTGGCTTTTATATATTTTATTTATGTCTTTGTTTTAATGTATTCAACTAGCAATTACTATACTGAACTTAATAATTTGTTCTAACTTTCAAAAAAGTGCTTCTATTATTTTTTCTGTGTTTCCTTTTTCTTTATGTCAACTATTAAAGAATACGTCAATCCATATTCAGAATGTTCACAAAAAATGATTCAATACATTTTGTACCTTTGTGAGAGAAATATGATTGCCCACATCAGTGAGAGGCAATCCATCTATTCGAAAAATGTTGAAAATATCAAATTTAATATTTTCCTCATGGAAAGATGTCATCCCAAAATCCCGCAAAAAAGCACATACAACTGTATTCACATTGCACCTTATTCCCACAATTTGTGGACAAATTTAGTCCTAACGCATCCACATTTATTTCTGAGCTATCCGTGAAACAATTATTTTTTAATGTGGAAACAGTTGCAGCAACTTTACAAATGTTTCCTTTATTGCAAATTGTAATGAAATTCTGGTAACATAGCCCAAACATTTGCCTCTGTAGTGCTCTACAATGATGTCCAGATGCTTTAAGTTAACCATATTCTCACATAAAAGGAGGAATTACGCTCACTTCATTTCTCCAACTCTGTACCATGAAACTTGAAATTCATCCAATCCAAGATTGTCAATCTACAGTGCTCAAAATACACCTTCAGCCAATGGATCCATGAGTCTCTTAAAATCCAGATAGTCTGCTTCCTCAAAGCCATAGACATAGCATCTTCACTGCACAGAACAAAGATAACGCTTGCTACCCACTCTTCCTGAACACCACACCCAGGAAACCTGATTGGCCGATCCCCAATGTCAGCAGACATCCAAGACTGTCCACGGACTCCCCAGTCCCCTATCCATACCAGGCATCCATAAAAGACCCATATGGCATGTGCATTCTCTGTGGACTACTGCGGTGTCCGCAGACAGAACATCCAATTGAAGAGGGTGGTGAGGTTTGTACTTAATTTAAAAAATGTATTGTACAATGGTGGTTCTTGTGAATTTATGTTTGCTTTTCTGATTTTTATTTCCTAGAACTACTTTCAAATGTTTTTATATGCACTGCACATATTTTTCACGTACACTTTCTAAGTGCATTTTGAATATTTACAAGAAACATCTGATTTCCAAAATCAATCAAATTCACACCATCTCTCCGAAAATTGTTTCCACCATCCAACTTGATGTTTTCAACTTCAAAACATGCCATGCCTACACCATTCAAAAAAGCACATACACCTTTATTTACATGGTGCCTTCCTTCTTCTAGTTGTGCACAAAACACATTTGGGAATCTCCATACTTCCCTTGGATATATTTTTTGAAAAAAATATCTTTCCACATGGAACTAGTTCAATTAAGCCTCAGAACATATCCTTTAATGCAATCTGCAAAGATAGTGGTGTAACATACTCCAAATTATTTCCTCCACAATGCACAAGAATAATATCTGAAAGTGAGCCATATTGTTACAAAATGATAGTAAAGTGACCCAGTTTAGCCCAGACACTGTATACCACCAAACCTCTACACCCTCCAATCCAATAGTACCTTAGATGCCACACAATTCAGTGGATCCTTTCAAATTATTCATCCAATAATCTCCCAACATCCGCACAGTGAGTTATTTCATGGGAATAGCCACATTCATCTTCCCTACACACAACAATCAAAACACCTGCTACCCTCTCTTCCTGTAAACCACAACCAGATTACCTCATTGGCTAATCTCCAAAGTCCCCTTTGCATACCAGGCATCCTTATAAGACCCAGTTGTGACATGTGCTGTTTGCGGACTGCTGCGGTGTGTGTGGAACCCGTATCACAGGACAGCCAGTGTATCCTTTCCACTTTTATGTTTGTAACACTTCCTCATTGGCTGCTTTCAAACAATCACACATCCATCCACCAATCACAGAATCTCCACATGTAAAACTGTCATCTCAGTCCAAAACTTCAGATTTACTCCTGAACCCTCATACTTGTCTCCTGTAACTCACAGTCACCTGCATCAAATATTACTGTAAAACTCCCAATTCTTTTTTTGCACATTCAGCAGCATCAGCCTCTAACAAGACATAGGCTCTCATTCTGAGTTTGGTGGTAGTCATGGCGCTATTTGCGCCATGACTGCCACCAATAACGGGACCGTGTCCGGTTTGGTGCAATGGGGATTTACCGGTCTAGTCCAACCCTGGCGGGACAAGTAAGTCCCCATTGCACCAACCATTCCCCATTCCCTTTTGAGCCCCCTTAGGGCTCAATGGGAATGGGGAGGGCGCAAATAACGGGCTCGTGAATGTCAAGCCCGTTATTTGCGCCCTGGTCCCTTAACGGGTCCGGTCCACAACGGCTGGTCAGACCAGCCGTTAATGGAGGGACCCGCTAAGGGACCTCGTAGTAGGGCGGTAAGGGATTACCGGCACTGGTCTCTTTACCGGTGCCCGGTATTCCTTACCACCCACCTTGGAATGAGGGCCTTAGTACAGCTATGCTTATATTTCTAAAGTATTTTTGTCAACTCTTTTACAAATGTATATATGCAGGGTTCCTGCCACTTACCCTGTATTACGCTTCTCAATAAGCATGTATTCTTTTTTAACCACTCTATCAAATGCCACGTATTGCAGCATATAGCACCTGCTCACATCAAGGGGCAGTTACTTACAATGCTGTACATTTAAAAATGGTTCCTTTTAGAAGCATTTTCATAAATGTTGAAAAAGTCATATGTGCATTTATAGCTGCACTGTGTGTTACCTTTTTCTAAAAGGAAAGGAAAAGCAGATAAGAAAGATTTGTACAACATTTTTAAGTGGCACTTGGTGTATGCAAGGTTAATATGTTGGCAGTGCATACATACATGTCAACATGACCCATTCCAAACTATAGCTGCTTATCATGTCTTGGTTTCTTTCTAATACCACTTCCCCATTACACAACTAGTACTACAAGTCCCAGAATGCAAAAGAAAACTAACCAGGCCTACACTGCAACATTAAAAAGTGTAACTTTTCAATTAAATGAAAAATGGCAAATACTGACAGGCCGATTCATGGAATAATTAGCGCGGCGCAAGTGGCCAAAAACGTGCGATTCGCAGTGGAATAGTGAAAATCACAGTGCAAGTGCGAAAATCGCACGAAAAGCAGCGCACATCGATTCATGGAAGGCCGTGCGCGAGAAAACCATCGGATGTGCACTAAAAAAGTGCGCGGCGCACGTTGGCGCACAGGCCATCTAACGGCGTGCGCCAGGTCACAGCGAAAATCGCACAGGCCACAGCGAAAATCGCACATAGCTCAGCGCGCACAACAAAAGTAGGCGGAACACGGGGCGTAACACTCGGAATGGGGAACAACTTGCCAAAATGTGGGCGTCACGGGGGAAGTACAGGGTGCAAGTGCGCGGAACGCCCACACGCTCGCCTACAACCCGTATTCATGGAATGGAATAGGGCAAAAAAGCGCACGGTCAAACCAGCGCACAGGCACAAACACGACCGCCACAAGAAAGCAGGCGGTAGCGTCTCTGCGCCTGTAATAAATGTGCGCCAAAAGGTGCGCCAACAAATAGCACCTATATACAGCCATGATGAATGTCCTATACTGTGGCCCTCCAGGACAAATGACGTGCAAAAGGGTACCCACAAACACGGACACCCGCTGACTGAAAAATAACGTGTGCGTGTATTCCGGGGTGCGGGGGAAGTCTCACACACGATTTGGCAGGGTACGTGGATTTCAGGGGTGCGCGGGAAGTTCCACACGCGATTTGGCCGGGTACGTGCGCAGGAATTTCCACACGCGATTTGTCTGGGTACGTGGATCTCAGGGGTGTGCGGGAAGTCTCACACGCGATTTGGCAGGATACGTGGATTTCAGGGGTGCGCGGGAAGTTCCACACGCGATTTGGCCGGGTACGTGCGCGGGAATTTTGTCTGGGTACGTGGATCTCAGGGGTGCGCGGGAAGTCTCACACGCGAATTGGCAGGGTATGTGGATTTCAGGGGTGCGCGGGAAGTACCACACGCGATTTGGCCCGGTACGTGCGCAGGAATTTCCACACGCGACTTGGCTGGGTACGTGGATCGCAGGGGTGCGCGGGAAGTCCCACACGCGATTTGGCAGGGTACGTGCGCGTGAATTTCCACGCGCGATTTGGCTGGGTACGTGTATGACAGGGGTACGCGGGAAATTCTACACGCGATTTGGCTGTGTGCTCCCAGGTATTCCCTGTACACCCTCCACGGCCCCTGTAGGCAGCCGACACCACAGGGGACTACCCTGCACACCTGCTCATGTCATCCAGCACTCCCACCCCCCAGCATCCAGGGGCACCCTCCACCAGGCCCCCACTCATGTCCAACTCATGTCTCCCACCACCCCCACCCCCCAGCAGTGCAGGGGCACCCTCCACCAGGCCCCCACTCATGTCCCCCTGCACCCCCACCCCCCAGCAGTGCAGGGGCACCCTCCACCAGGCCCCCACTCATGTCTCCCACCACCCCCCACCCCCCAGCCACCAGGGGCAGCCTCCACCAGGCCCCCACTCATGTCTCCCACCACCCCCACCCCCCAGCAGTGCAGGGGCAGCCTCCACCAGGCCCCCACTCATGTCTGCCACCACCCCCACCCCCCAGCATCCAGGGGCACCCTCCACCAGGCCCCCACTCATGTCTCCCACCACCCCCACCCCCCAGCAGTGCAGGGGCACCCTCCACCAGGCCCCCACCCATGTCTCCCACCACCCCCATCCCCACCCACCATGGGCAGCCTCCGCCAGGCCCCCACTCATGTCTCCCACCCACCCAGCAGTGTGGGGCACCCTCCACCAGGCTCCCACCCATGTCTAAGACCCCCCCACCCCCCAGCCACCATGGGCAGCCCCCGCCAGGCCCCCACTCATGTCTTCCACCACCCCACCCCCCAGCAGTGCAGGGGCACCCTCCACCAGGCCCCCCTCATATCTCCCACCACCCCCACCCCCCAGCAGTGCAGGGGCACCCTCCACCAGGCCCCCACTCATGTCTCCCACCACCCCCACCCCCCAGCATCCAGGGGCACCCTCCACCAGGCCCCCACTCATGTCTCCCACCACCCCCACCCCCCAGCAGCCAGGGGCACCCTCCACCAGGCCCCCACCCATGTCTCCCACCACCCCCACCCCTCAGGCACCAGGGGCAGCCTCCACCAGGCCCCCACTCATGTCTCCCACCACCCCCACCCCCCCAGCAGTGCAGGGGCACCCTCCACCAGGCCCCCACCCATGTCTCCCACCACCCCCACCCCCACCCACCATGGGCAGCCTCTGCCAGGCCCCCACTCATGTCTCCCACCCACCCCCACCCCCCAGCAGCCAGGGGCACCCTCCACCAGGCCCCCACTCATGTCCCCCTGCACCCCCACCCCCCAACATCCAGGGGCACCCTCCACCAGGCCCCCACTCATGTCCAACTCATGTCTCCCACCACCCCCACCCCCCAGCAGTGCAGGGGCACCCTCCACCAGGCCCCCACTCATGTCCCCCTGCACCCCCACCCCCCAGCAGTGCAGGGGCACCCTCCACCAGGCCCCCACTCATGTCTCCCACCACCCCCCCCACCCCCCAGCCACCAGGGGCAGCCTCCACCAGGCCCCCACTCATGTCTCCCACCACCCCCACCCCCCAGCAGTGCAGGGGCGGCCTCCACCAGGCCCCCACTCATGTCTGTCACCACCCCCACCCCCCAGCATCCAGGGGCACCCTCCACCAGGCCCCCACTCATGTCTCCCACCACGCCCACCCCCCAGCAGTGCAGGGGCACCCTCCACCAGGCCCCCACCCATGTCTCCCACCACCCCCACCCCCACCCACCATGGGCAGCCTCCGCCAGGCCCCCACTCATGTCTCCCACCCACCCCCACCCACCCAGCAGTGTGGAGCACCCTCCACCAGGCTCCCACCCATGTCTAAGACCCCCCCCGCCCCCCAGCCACCATGGGCAGCCCCCGCCAGGCCCCCACTCATGTCTTCCACCACCCCACCCCCCAGCAGTGCAGGGGCACCCTCCACCAGGCCCCCCTCATATCTCCCACCACCCCCACCCCCCAGCAGTGCAGGGGCACCCTCCACCAGGCCCCCACTCATGTCTCCCACCACCCCCACCCCCCAGCATCCAGGGGCACCCTCCACCAGGCCCCCACTCATGTCTCCCACCACCCCCACCCCCCAGCAGCCAGGGGCACCCTCCACCAGGCCCCCACCCATGTCTCCCACCACCCCCACCCCCCAGGCACCAGGGGCAGCCTCCACCAGGCCCCCACTCATGTCTCCCACCACCCCCACCCCCCCAGCAGTGCAGGGGCAGCCTCCACCAGGCCCCCACTCGTGTCTCCCACCACCCCCACCCCCCAGCATCCAGGGGCAGCCTCCAACAGGCCCCCACTCATGTCTCCCACCACCCCCACCCCCCAGCATCCAGGGGCACCCTTCACCAGGCCCCCACTCATGTCTCCCACCACCCCCACCCCCCAGCATCCAGGGGAACCCTCCACCAGGCCCCCACTCATGGCCCCTATCACCCCCACCCCCCAGCAGTACAGGGGCAGCACCACCAGGCCCCCACTCATGTCCAACTCATGTCTCCCACCACCCCCACCCCCCAGCAGTGCAGGGGGACCCTCCACCAGGCCCCCACTCATGTCCCCCTGCACCCCCACCCCCCAGCATCCAGGGGCACCCTCCACCAGGCCCCCACTCATGTCTCCCACCCACCCCCACGCCCCCGGCAGTGTGGGGCACCCTCCACCAGGCCCCCACTCATGTCCCCCTGCACCCCCACCCCCAGCAGTCCAGGGGCACCCTCCACCAGGCCCCCACTCATGTCCAACTCATGTCTCCCACAACCCCCACCCCCCAGCAGTGCAGGGGCACCCTCCACCAGGCCCCCACCCATGTCTCCCACCACCCCCACCCCCCACCCACCATGGGCAGCCTCCGCCAGGCCCCCACTCATGTCTCCCCCCCACCCCCACCCCCCCAGCAGTGTGGGGCACCCTCCACCAGGCTCCCACCCATGTCTACCATCACCCCCACCCCCCAGCCACCATGGGCAGCCCCCACCAGGCCCCCACTCATGTCTCCCACCACCCCCACCCCCAGCATCCAGGGGCATCCTCCACCAGGCCCCCACTCATGTCTCCCACCACCCCCACCCCCCAGCATCCAGGGGCACCCTCCACCAGGCCCCCACTCATGTCTCCCACCGCCCCCACCCCCCAGCATGCAGGGGCACCCTCCACCAGGCCCACACTCATGTCCCCCTGCACCCCCACCCCCAGCAGTGCAGGGGCACCCTCGACCAGGCCCCCACTCATGTCTCCCACCACCCCCACCCCCAGCCACCATGGGCAGCCTCCACCAGGCCCCCACTCATGTCTCCCACCACCTACACCCCCCAGCAGTGCAGGGGCAGCCTCCACCAGGCCCCCACTCATGTCTCCCACCACCCCCACACCCCAGCATCGAGGGGCACCCTCCACCAGGCCCCCACTCATGTCCCCCTGAACCCAGGTCCTCACAATCCCCAATCATGTGCGTTATGGTCAGCCTCCACAGCCAAAAGGCCCTACCAAGTAACCCATTCACCCACATGGAAATGGAAATTACATGTTACACCCCCAATGTTCATAAAGCAAATGAACCCATGTCCGTCACACACAATGGTTGCAATCGAATGGGAAAACACCCAACATGACATGCATGAAACCAATGAGATGATACCACACAGTGAAGTAAGAAAACAAAAATTTGTATTAAAAAAAATTGAATGCAAATGAAATTAAACAAACTACAATGGCAATGAAAAAAAGATAAGCTGCATGTCCGTCCAAAAAAATCAAAAATACAAATCCATATCCAAAAAAATGTTGTCCAAAGTCACATTAAAAATAAAATCAATCAGAGAGAGAGAAATAAATGCAAAGACCATTGTTCCATGGTGAATAAATAAAAAAAAAAATAATCAAACAATCCAATGAAGAACTATGTACAAAACATCCAAGGGTCCATGAGCCCAACTGAACAAAGGAAACCTACAAAAAACCCTAACTAAAATGCAACTATATACAAAAAGTGGAGCAGTGTCCGTCGACTCCAAATCATAAGAAGAAACAAAGGAAACCTAAAACTAAAGAACTATATACAAAGGCGGCGGGCAAGTCCAGCGGCTCACTCCGTGGTGTTCCGGGCCAGGGCATCATCAAACTCCTCGTCTATGTCCCGGAGGCGGTCCTGTTCCATGGCCCCGAGGGTCCGCAGGGACGACGCCATCTGCTCCTCCAACCCCCTGCGGATTGCCTCGAGGCACTTGGCCCGCCTCAGGGCCCTCCGCATGGAGTTCTCCGCCCTGACCATCGTGAGCCGCGCCTCTTCCGCCCGCCGCCGCTCCGCACCTATCTGCTGGCCCAACCGCAGCCACACGGAAGACACTTCCTGTCCTGGGTCCTCCTGCCCTCCGGCCGATGCCTGCCCCTCCGATGTTGATGGCGCCAAGCCATGATGCCTCCCACGTCGACTCTGCTGCTGCCTCCGACGCAACTGCCTCTGCCAGCACGACGGCATCCAGGCTGATGGAATCCACCGACGCCGTCGTGCACGTGCCCTGCCTGATGATGCCGGCACATCCTCCATCTGCTGGGGTACAGTTGCTGTGGTGTCCACCCCTGCTGGACCTCCGACTCCCGACTGTGGCAGGGATGGGATCCCCACCAAGCTGGCTGCATTGGTCAGGGCAGGTCCACAGGGGGCCCTGGTGGCATCTGGGCCGGATGACAGCAAGGAGAACGACCGGCGTATAGCCTCCACAGAGGAGGAGAGGGCCGCCAGATTGGCCGACACATGCAGGAAACCCCCGAACATGGAAGATCCCAATTGGGCCACGTCGGCACGGTGCTCTTCGTGATGACGTGCGTGCTCCTCCCGGGAAGCACGCACGTCATCACGAATTGCACCCGCGCGCATCGCGACCCCAATCAGGACCTTATCCATACGGCCACGGGTCCCCTCGTCCGCAGGTGGAGGGGAGTCAGGTGACATGGACATCCCCTCTACCTGCGGACGGGCCTGGGACGGGGCATCCCTGCTGGTGCATGGTGGTGCACTCACAGGGTCAAGGACAGCGACATGCACAGGCCCCTCCACGGTGACCTGTGCTGACTCCTGCCCCTGCCCCTGGACTGCACCACTTGCACCAGCAGGGATGCCCCCACCAGGCCCCATGTGTGCCTCAGTGGCGGCCTCCTCCTCCTCTGTGGAAACCACCAACCTGGATGGCTCCTCACCGTCTTCCGCCGGAGCAGGCCCCTGTGGGGGCTCACCCACCCCTTCCGCTGCAGCCGTGGGGGCATCCCTGCCGCCTTGCTCCACAGCGCCGTCTCCGCCCTCTTCTTCACTAGCCGCTGCATAGAGGGAGACATAGAACACAAGCATCAGGGTACTGTTCAATGGTCCCCTAGACAGGAAGCAATAGCAGATGAGTACCACTGTCAAAGTACACTTCCATCATGTCCCTCCACAACACATGGGTCAGTCCAGGCAAAACACACACAGTAACAGGCATGGTGCATGACATGGACATTTCCATACATGTCCAATGGACTCTTGAAACATACAATGATATGGAACTCACATGCATCATGGGTCATGCCTATCACATGCACACACTACACCTCAGTCACATCCATCTGGCCTCATACACCCCAAACACAGCAGATACAAGGATAACTAGGCTGCATCAGTGAATCTGTGCATTGTCACACACATGTGTCATGCATCCATGGCATTCACAAGTCACAGACACGCAGGTCAGGCACACAGACATGGCTACCATATATGTACCTGGCATCAGCACCCATCCCTCACCCCCACCCATGTCCAGGAACAGAGACTGGCATGCTCTCATGTGTAAAATCTGCATAGGGCTCCCCATGTCGCATTTAAACACATGCAACAACCATGTGGTTCACACATCACTGGTCGCACATGCATTGCCATGATGTCCCTGCACACATACATACATACATGGCCTATGTCACACATACAGGCAAGTATCAGACAACCAGCACACCGCAACATGCCCTGTCTCACACAGCAATGCTTGGCCACTTACCGCTCAACTCCAGACGGGTCTCCCTCTCAAGGATCTGGGCGTGGAGCGCTGGGCGTACACGTTCCAGGACCCTCATCTGGATGGAACTCATGCGGCCCCGGCCCCCCTCCACGAGGCGCCGGGCCTTCACGAGGGTCCTGGACCTCAAGTCCTCCCAGCGCTTCTTGATCTTCTGGACGTCGCGGGTTGCCACCCCTCCGCGTTGATGGCAACCACACAGTCGGCCCAGATCCTCTCCCGTCCTTCCTTGCTGGCACAGGACGATCAAAAGTGGGCATCATACTGCCCCAGGACATGCTCCACCAGGACACCAACTTCGGTGGCAGTGAAGCTGGTGCCCCTCTGGCCTGGGTTTGCCACTGGTGCCAGATGTGGAAGTGCCCGACATGGCAACCCCAGAGGCAGGAGTGGGTGGGCAACTGGGTCCTGGGGCTGGGCTGTGGAGCGATGTTATCCCAGTCGGGAGTCTTCAGTTCCAGCAGGGGTGGACACAGCAACTGGACCCCTGCAGATGGCTGATGTGCAGGCACCAAATGGCAGGGCACGGTGGCAGCAGGCAGGCAGGCAGCAGCAGCAGATGGCACGTGGGAGGCTGCTCGGGCACTTGGGGGCAGTAATTTGGCCTTCTGGGCAGGAGCGTGGCCTTCCGTGTGTTTTTGCGTGGCCAGCTTGATACGGAGTGATTTGGCACGTGAAAATCCTGCACGTCAGCGTGAAATTCGAGCAAAGGCCCTTAGCGCGTAAGCGCGTCAGCACGCATACGCGATTCTATTGGACCGAAGGCCCTCAGCGCGTAAGCGCGTCTGTAACGTGACCCGCACGGGTGTTTCCCTCATAGCACGTGATGACAGAGCACATGTGGAAAGACTGCACATCAGAGTGTCATCGCGTGTAATTGGACAAAAGTGCGCGTACACGCGATTGGCCTATGTACGTGTATTTCAGGGGTGCGCGGGCACTTACACACGCGAGTACATCAGCGCACGTGTATTCCGGGGTGCGCAGGAATTTCCACACGCTATTGGCTGGGTACTGGATTTCAGGGGTGCGCGGGAAGTTTCACACGCGAGTACATCAGCGCACGTGTATTCCGGGGTGCGCGGGAATTTCCACACGCTCACCTACAACACGCGCAAAGAAACACATATTCCAGTAGGAAGCAGGCATACGTCGACCCGCGACGCATAAATTTGCGTGCAAAAAAAAAACAAGCTCAGACGCCAGGATGAATATACCGTTCCTAGCAGCAGTGGCCGTGGGCTACCAAAGGAGGAGGAGGAGGATAGTCAGGGCCAGAATATTCACACCCAGAACCAGCCTTTTCGGGATGCCTGATGACCAGGTGTATGGGAGGTACAGGTTTCCACCACACATAATACTGGACCTGGTGAGTGAGTGGGAGGATGACCTCACATCACCCACCCTGTGCTCCCAAGCACTCATCCCCCTGGAGAAGGTCCTCAATGTACTGCACTTCTTAGCCACTGGATCATTTCAGCGGACAAGTGCCATAGTGGGTGGGGTGTCACAGGCCACGCAGTCACGCTGCCTACACCAGGTCTTGAACATCATCACTGCACGCCCATCAGTCCGCAGGCACATATACCTGCCCAGAACACATGCAGAAAGGCATGCTGCCGCCCTGGATTTTAATGGTGTGGCACGATTCCCCAAAGTGCTAGGTGCCATCGACTGCACCCATGTGGCTCTACATCCCCCCAGGGCATCAGAGCACATCTATAGGAACCGCAAGCACTGGCATTCCATCAACGTGCAGGTAGTATGTAATGCCAAGGGAATCATCACCTCAGTATATGCCAACTATCCCGGGTCCACCCAAGACAGCTTCATTTACCGAATGTCCACCCTAAACCGGGACCTAGAAGCTGGGCGGCATGGCGATACATGGCTGCTTGGTGAGTATGAATGCCACTGCACATGCATGCATGTCAGATACTGAGCAAGGTCACAACCCCACCAATGATACTAATCACCACCTCCACAGGGGACAGTGCCTACCCTCTCAGCCCCCACATGATGACGCCAATTCGGAACCCCACCACGCCACCCGAGGTAAGATATAACACAGCCCACATTGCAACCCGGGGCATAGTGGAGCGCACATTCGGAGTGCTTAAGTCACGCTTTCGCTCCCTTGACCGTTCTGGCGGGCAGCTGTTATACGCTCCCCCAGTAGTGTGCAGGATCATAGTGGCAGCATGTGTCCTGCACAACGTTGCAACACGCCGGGGCCTGCCTGTGGACATGGTGGTGCCCCCACATCCCCAACCACATGCACGCCCGCTGCGCATGGGAGGGGAAAGGGCACGGGGGGAGGCAGCCCGTACACAGCTAGTGGCTAATTACTTCACATAGAAATCACACCCCTGTGGAGTGCACACTGCCCTGGCACATACCATCTGACAATCAATGATGACTCAACCTGACACTGATCCTGAATGACTGGAGAATCAACCGTCAAAACCATATCAGCCTGAGATTGTTCACCTGGAAGTGTTACAATGTGTGCATCCCTACCTACACAGACACCACCAATGCAGTTTCGTGAAAAAACACATTCATGCAGCTAAAATGAATACCCACTTGCAAAATGCAACATGAGGACAGTGCCATGTCACCCAACACATCCCCAGCACCGCCACACGACACACTGCGCCATGTCATGCTATGTGCAGGTAAACAAAGTAATCCCCACAACATGACACAAGTGTCACAATGTACAGTGTCCCTAATTGAAACGCGCGACACCTGAAATGCTCACAGTAATGCAGGACCAACAACACACTTGAGCAGGTATTTAGCAAAAACACTTATCATCTACTGACCCTCAAAACTACCATTAACATGACATTACGAATGTAAGGAATTAGTAGTCTCACCACCTGGAAATGCCTGCACTCCCACCACTTCCAACTGTATGGTGTTGCCGCCATGTAGAGTTGTAGGTGCACTGCTGCCAACATGGACCCCATCTCCAAAGTAGAGGGCCTTGTGTAGACATGAGGAAAGGACCTGCAAATTAGGAGGTAGACACGGATGATGAGTTACACATCAATGCAACATGCAGTGTACAGCACAACAGCAATATGCACTAGGAATGTATACACAGTATTGACTAGACTGCCCACACATGTAGTGGGAGTCCAATGTCACCATGTACGTCAATGTCACTTGGGCACACCCTTTGCAAGCCCATGGAAACGGGAAGCAGGAGGGGTGTGTGTGACATAAACCCAAGCATCTGAACCAAATACATGACAAGCTTGCATGTGCCCAGCCACAGTGCAGCGTATGCCCACGGGAGCCACACAAGGCAAAACATTGTCCCAAAAAAAAAAAAAAAACATTAAAAAAATCAAAAATCAAAAATGGCCATTAATGGGCCCGTGGGGGTTGGGGAGGCCACCCAGGAGGTCCGAGGACAGGGTGCACACCAAAACTCACCTTTGTGGATCTTGCGAAAAAAAACACCTCCATGGGCTCATGGCCCACACGGCTACCCTATTGTGGGAGTATCACTGCTGTCGCTATTATCACCCTGTGCAGCTGCATCCGGAGGTGGTTGCACTATGGGAGGCAGCCCACGCAAGGCCCTAGTCTGTTCCTCCATGGCTGCAAGCATGCGGGTGTGGTAGGTCTCGTTCTGGAGGATGAGTGTGCGGAGGTCCCCATGCAACAACTCACGGGATGCCCGGACCTCCGCCCTAGTTGCCTGCATCTCAGCTGAGAGCGTACGGGTGAGACGCTCCAGCTGCTGTTCTGTCCTTCGGTTTGTTGAAGCCTCAAGCTCAACAAGAGTCGTCCTGAGGTGAAGGAGTTCCAGCCTCAGGGCTTCCCTGTGGCCCTGGGACTCTATGGAGATGGCTTCCTGCAGAGTCGCCAGTGCTGCCCGCCTGTCCCTGTTGGACGCCAACATGTCCTCCCTGTGTGACTGGCAGATGGAGTCGGTTGCCTGCTGTAGTCGCTCCATCAGCCTTTCGGGGGGGACAATGGAAGTGGCCACCCTATCCATGGCCTGAGCCATCATCTCTGATGATGCTGCCTGTTGGGTTGCCATACCGTAAATGGATTGCTCCCATGCGGTATTGCCAGGTGGCGTATGGCCACCACGTCGGCGGGCACCACACCTGTCTGGGGCAAGGCGAACTGCGCCTTGCTGTGCCGGCACTGCCTGAGGTTGCAGGACTGCATTCCCCCTCTGATCTGATGGCCCAGGAACAGGATCAGATGTCGCGGAGTGTGACCCTGCATCCGTAACCACCAAAGGCGTAGCTGCCAACACTGACATCCCCATTGAGGGTTCTGACCCTGGTGCAGGTGGGTGGGACAGAACAGAATCCCTCCCAGGAACACTCACCTGCGAAGGCACGTAGATCTCATCATCCGAATCAACACCTGAGTACAGCTCGGGGGAGGTGCAGCCAGAGACACCCCTTGAGAGCACGACCTGCAGCAGTTGTGGGTTCTCACTCACCACCACACCACGTCCCTCACTGTTGGTCGGTCGGCCCTCGGACCCCTCCTGGGTCTGCACCATCTCCACAACCCCAGCAGTATCAGGTGCGTCTTCCCCTGCAAAGACATAAAAGCAAACAAATGGAAGCAGGCATTAGCACCATGGCACACAATGAGGGCTGAGAAGCAACAGAACCAGTACTTGATTGACACATGTCCCACATGACTAAAACCCTCCCATGCATGCACCCTCACTGCGTATGAAGGGGAGGCAAATGGCACACATTGATGACACCAAGATGGAAGATGAACACATTTGCTGCATGCTGCCTAGCAGTGGCATCACACATTGGCCTGTGATTGCCAGGTGAAATACACATGCCATCACACAGATAGCATGTACCATTGCTATTGAGTGAAGATGGAGAGGAGGGCAGCACTTATTCATTCAGTCCAGTTCCCTCATGTAATAGCTTTTCTAATTCAAACAGGTCTGATTTTTCACCTGGAGCTGCCAGTCCAAAATGGTCCGATTGCACAGGGACATGTCTAAACAAATGATATCCAGGTAACAAAGTCACTCCACTTTACCATAGCCATGTCAGACATGTGTCTAGAGGACTGAGAAATGCCTAGTAAAAGTGGTGGAATGCAAACAATCTGCCTGAATGAACAGAGAAAAATAAGCAACAATGTTGTTGCAAGGTGACACTTCAAGGGCAACTGGCGTGCTGTTGGGCTATATGTCTACTGTTGGCAGAAGGGATAGTGCTATGGCCAAATGCTGCTGCGCAGAATGTATTGCATGAAGCACATGGGTGACCCAAACGACTCAGGCGTACACACCCTCACCTGGCACACAAACAGAAGCCCTCACACACACACCATGCACATGGATGACACACACATGCATGTGCACTCACCGGACAATGCCTCATAATCAGGCAGATCTCCCACGCCTTGGATCTGTTCCTCCGTGACGTAGGTCCCAGCGACTGACTCATGTGGAGTGAGTTCCATGTCTTCTACTGGAGACCCACCTCCAATCACTAGAGTTGCGGCATGACTTGAGGCCAGCTTATTCTTTGCCCTGCGCTTTAGGTCATTCCAGCGCTTATAGCAATCATTGGCTGTGCGCCTCACGATTCCAAGGGCACTTACGATGTCCGCAAAGGTCTGCCAGTGTGCCTGGCGTTGCGCAGGTGTGGTCTTGGATCCTGCAACAATGACCATCTCGTTATCATGTGCGGACACATACTCGACAAGTGCATTCAGTTCGGGATCCGTGAAGCTGGGCTTCCTCGACGGGCCGCACTGTGTAGCCGTGTCTGGGGCATCAGCCTGTGCCGGACGAGCACTCTTCCTCTTCCGCTTGGAAGGTGGTGGTGATCCTGAGTGTCCTACGCCGCTCTGGACACTAGGGGCAGGAGCCCTGGTGGACTCTGTATCAGGAGTGTGGGATTGCACACTCAGCATGGGAGTTGGTGCAGGCATTGGCTCAAGTGTAATGGTGTCAGGGGGAATGTCAGCAGGATGGACTAGGACCGACATTGTCCTGGCTGGGTGTGTGAGAGCTGGGGTGGATGGAGCCGCAGCTGCCACTGCAGCCTCTCCACCCTGCCTACTTGGGGCATCAGATGACCTTGCTGCCCCTGATCCACGTGGCCTGATAACATCAACGTGCACCGGCGCACGTGTCATAGGCCTGCTGACCTGGAAGTCAGCCATGGAGTCAGCCAGGTCTGGTGCCACAATGGGCTGGTCCAACAAGGGCTGAGCATGGATGGTGTCAGCCACATCAGCCTCAACCAGGGGGGGGTTATGGGTGCCCTTGACTGGTCCTCCACACATGGGGGGACAGGGTCACCCTGCAAGTAACGACCACGTTCCCTACCTGATCCACCACGGCCACCACTTGTGGCTCGTCCACCTTTGCCACCCTTACGGAATCCTCGCCTCCCAACCATGGCACTGATGTTAATGTGCGTATGGGAGTGGCTGTAAACTATTGTCCTGGGCAATTGGGGGTCAAAGGGGTTGGGTACCAGATGGTAATTGTACCCTAGTGCTCTAGCAAGGCTGAATGTGACCCCTGGGGAAAGATGACGGGTCACGCAACGCACAGGAAGCCCAAAAAAGGGAGATGACGTGCACGCAACCCCTCCTAGACCACGTGTGCGGAAAAAAAAAACTGCACTACGCTGTGGCACCCAGTAACACAAGAATGAACGTATGCGTGTCACACGCAGCGTAGAATGACCTCTGAAGGGGTAGGCTACACACGGGACAAGCACAGATGTTAGATACTTGCGTGACTCACCGTCTGCCAGGAAAAAGAGCGTGAAAATGAAGCACGTGTGCGCGTTGGCAACACCCCCGCCAAAAGAAGAATTGTACGCTGTATGAGGAGACAGGACAACAGTAGAAGGGAACGCTGTTTGAGGGAACAGGCCCAGGAAAACCAGAAAAAGAGAAAAAAGAGAAAAAGCTGTCAGAGGTAACAGGGAGTACGAACTTGAAACGCTGTGAAGTAAATCGCGTGTGAAACGACAAGAAGTACAGATTTCACCCACTCGCTCTCCACGAAGAGCACGTACAAGGAAATGGTGTTCTACACGTACCTTTTATGCAGGCCCACACGCCCAGCGTCACTTACGCGGCGTGTACGCGCTAGGGCCATTTCCACCAATTACACGCTTTGTCACTTCTGCGTGTAGGGCCATTTCCACCAATTACACGCTTTGTCACTTCCGCGTGTCTTTCATTTTTTTAACATGCAACATTTCCAACGTGTGCCCTATTCAACGTGCACGTGACTTCATAGACGCGCATACGCTGGTGGCCTTTGGGCCAATGAATGTACAGTGTGCTGACGCGTTTACGCGCTAAGGGCCTTTACTCGAATTACACGCAGACGTGTTGGATTTTCACGTGCAAAATCACTCCGTATCAAGCTGGCCACGCGTTCACACACGGAAGACCACGCTCCTGCCCAGAAGGCCGAATTACTGCCCCCCAGAGCCCTGAGCACGCTCCCACCTGCCATCTGCTGCTGCCTGACTGCCTGCTGCCCACGTGCCCTGCCATTTGCTGCCTGCACATCAGCCAGGGGTACTGTTGCTGTGACCACCCCTGCTGGAACCGAAGATTCCCGACTGCTTTTCCATCGCCCCACAGCCCAGCCCCAGGACCCAGTTGCCCACCCACTCCTGCCTCTGGGGTTGCCATGTCGGGCACTGCAACATCTGGCACCAGTGGCAACCCCCGGCCAAGGAGGCAGAGGGGCACCAGCTTCACTGCCACCGGAGTTGGTGTCCTGGTGGAGCATGTCCTGGGGCAGTATGATGCCCTCTTCGGAAGGTTGCGCGCCGACAAGGAAGGACGGACTTGGATTTGGATGGACATCGTGACTGCCATCAACGCGGAGGAGGTGGCAGTCTGCGACTACGAACGTGTCAGGATGCGCTGGGAGGACTTCAGGTCCAGGACCTCAACAAGGCCCGGCGCCTCCTGAAGGCAGCGGATGCTAAGGGGCGCCGGGGCCACTTGTCGGAAGATCAGATGAGGGTCCTGGAATGCATATCCCCAGCGCTCCACATCCAGGTCCTTGAGAAGCAGACCCGTCTGGAGTCGAGCGGTAAGTGTACATGCATACTGATTGTAAGCTGTGCGTGTGGTGGTGTGCCAGGAGTGTGCAGGTTGAACATGTATTTTTATGTGGCCAAGTAGGGGGGGTGTACAGGGCCATGAGGGTGACACATGCGAGGGGTCTCATGTGTGACACATGGATGGTGCTTGTGTGTGTGGGCTTGCATGGCACAGGATGTGGAGGAATGATTGTCAGGTGTGACATGGATGTCGATCAAAACACTGCGACAGTTGGCGGAGGTGTACACATGCATGCAAGTTTGGTGTTGTGTGTGCATGTGTAGTGTACTCCCTATGTTGCATGTGATGTGTGGATGACCTTTGGCTGCTCATGCTGTTGTATGTGAATGGATGGTGCTGGCTGTTGCAATATGGCTGTGGTATGGCTCATGTGTGCAAGTTGAAATGACATGTGTGTTGGGGATTGTGATGCCATGTCTGAGGTTTACCAATGCCACTCATGTATAACTGTCATGTGTGCATGAGTCCATTTTACAGTGCCCTGATGCCTGTGTTTCTTTCTCCCTGTCTGCAGCGTCAACTGATGAAGAGAGCGGAGAAGGTCGTGTGGAGCACAGCGGCAGGGGTCGCACCACCAGCCGGAGACGCAAGTCCCGGATCCCCTCCCAGGTTGTGATCTCGTCGGGGAGTGAGGAGTCCGGTGCCGCATCCCAGGCCGCAGCTGCCGAGGGGAGGTCCAAGAGGCGGAGGTTGGAGTTGGACTCCTCGGCAGCAGAAGGGGCAGCTGGGACCCCACAGGGCCCAACGGAGGAAGATGGCACGGAGTCATCCAGGTTGGTGGGGGGTTTGGTGGAGGAGGAGGCCGTGCAAGCGACAGTGGTGGGGTCTGGAGGTGGGGATTCCACTGGTGCTAGTAGTGCAGTGCAGGATCAGGGACAGGAGGCAGCACAGGCCGCCGCGGAGGTGCCTGTGTACAATCCTGTCCCTGCTCCTGCCACTGCATCATCTTGCACCAGCGGGGATGCCTACCTCCAGACCCGTTCTCAGGGAGAGGATTGGCTTACAACACCTGGCCTTCCTCTCCCTGCGGATGTGGCTATCCTGCACGAGGTTGGGCCTGTCCAGAGTGGGGTGGCGTTGCGTCAACGGGCCATGCGAGCTGACCTGCAGTCTTTTCATGATGAGTCTGCACGTCTTCTCGCATGGCTCGTTGACCGCGTTGACCCACTGGGACAGCTCACCAGGGCTGGATTCCTCCGTTTCCTGGACCTTGTTCCGACCCCCTTCTCCACAGAACCCCCTATGCCCCAGTCGTCCTCCATGCCATCTTCCCACCCATGTGTCACCTGGGTGCCCTGTGGAGCTGCCTCCGACCGTGCGGCCAGGCTGGTGGACAACAGATCCCTGCCACAGTCGGGAGTTGGACGTCCAGCAGGGGTGGCCACATCAACGACTGCACCCCAGCTGGAGGAAGATGTGCAGGCACCATCGGACAGGGCACATGGACAGCAGCAGCTGCAGCAGCAGGAGGCTGTAGGTGGGAGCCACGATAGCTCGGGGCCTTTCACATCGGAGGGGCAGGCATCGGCCGGAGGGCAGGAGGACCCTGGACGGGAAGTGTCTTCCATGTGGCAGCGGTTGGGCCACGCCATAGATGCGGAGCGGCGGCGGGCGGAAGAGGCGCGGCGGAGAACTCCATGCGGAGGGCCCTGAGGCGGGCCGAGTGCCTCGAGGCAATCCGCAGGGAGTTGGAGGTGAACATGTCGGCGTCCCTGCGGACCCTTTGGCCATGGAACAGGACCACCTCCGGGACATAGACGAGGAGTTCGATGATGCCCTGGCCCGGAACACCACTAAGTGATCCGCTGCGCTGGCTTGCCGCCATTGTAAATAGTTATTTAGTGATAGGTTTCCTTTATAGTTTATTTTTATTTGGAGTCAATGGACACTGCTCCACCTTTTGTATATAGTTCCATTTTAGATAGGTTTTTTGGTAGGTTTCATTTCTTCTCTTGGGATGATGGACCCTGAATACTTTGTACATAGTTGGACTTTGGATTTGGATATTTTTTTTACTATGAATATTTTTTCCCATGGAGCAATGGTTTTCTATTTCTTTTTTCCCTTCATTTCCTTTTCATGGACTTGAACTTTGGAAGATATTTTTTTGGATTATCATTTATTGATTTTAATTTGAAAAGGGGCAGCCAGCTTAATTTTGTTATTTTTTTACTTGTGTATTTTGGTTAATTTTGATTGCCATTGCTGTTGTTTTTAATACATTATTTTGATTTTTTCATTCTTCAATGTGTGGTTTCATCCCATTGTTTTCATGCATGTCATGATATGGGTTTTCAGGTTCACTTGCAACCATTGTGTGTGTGTGAGACACATGTGTTGATTTACATTGTTTCCATTGGAGTAGTATCATGGGCACATGTAATACTTGGTTGTGTCTTTGGGCTGTGGTGGCTGGCCATGAGGCACATGCTTGAGGATTGTCAGGGCCTGTGGGCAGGGGGACATGAGTGGGGGCCTGGCGGAGGCTGCCCATGGCGGCTGGGCGGTGGGGGTGGGTGGGAGACATGGGTGGGGGCCTGGTGGAGGGTGCCCCACACTGCTGGGGGGGTGGGGGTGGTGGGAGACATGAGTGGGGGCTGCCCATGGTCGCTGGGGGGTGGGGGGTGGTAGACACGGGTGGGGGCCAGCAGTGTGGTGCCCCACACTGCTGGGGGGGTGGGGGTGGGTGGGAGACATGAGTGGGGGCCTGATGGGGGGTGCCCATGGTGGCTGGGGGGTGGGGGGGTGGTAGACACGGGTGGGAGCCTGGTGGAGGGTGCCCCTGCACTGCTGGGGGGTGGGGGTGGGTGGGAGACATGGGTGGTGGCCTGGTGGAGGGTGCCCCACACTGCTGGGGGGGTGGGGGTGGTGGGAGACATGAGTGGGGGCCTGGCAGGGGCTGCCCATGGTGGCTGCGGGGTGGGGGTGGTGGGAGACATAAGTGGGGGCCTGGTGGAGGCTGCCCCTGCACTGCTGGGGGGTGGGGGTGGTGGGAGACATGAGTGGGGGCCTGGTGGAGGCTGCCCCTGGTGGCTGGGGGTGGGGGTTTTGGGAGACATGGGTGGGGGCCTGGTGGAGGCTGCCCCTGGTGGCTGGGGGGTGGGGGTGGTGGGAGACATGAGTGGGGGCCTGGCAGAGGCTGCCCATGGTTGGTGGGGGGTGGGGGTGGTGGGAGACATGGGTGGGGGCCTGGTGGAGGGAGCCCCACACTGCTGGGGGGGTGGGGGTGGTGGGAGACATGAGTGGGGGCCTGGTGGGGGCTGCCCATGGTGGCTGGGGGGTGGGGGATGGTAGACACGGGTGGGAGCCTGGTGGAGGGTGCCCCACACTGCTGGGGGGGGTGGGGGTGGGTGGTAGACATGAATGGGGGCCTGGCGGAGGCTGCCCATGGTGGCTGGGGGGTGGGGGTGGTGGGAGACATGGGTGGGGGCCTGGTGGAGGCTGCCCCTGGTGGCTGGGGGGTGGGGGTGGTGGGAGACATGAGTGGGGGCCTGGCAGAGGCTGCCCATGGTGGGTGGGGGTTGGGGGTGGTGGGAGACATGGGTGGGGGCCTGGTGGAGGGTGCCCCACACTGCTGGGGGGTGGGGGTGGTGGGAGACATGAGTGGGGGCCTGGTGGGGGCTGCCCATGGTGGCTGGGGGGTGGGGGGGTGGTAGACACGGGTGGGAGCCTGGTAGAGGGTGCCCCTGCACTGCTGGGGGGTGGGGGTGGGAGACATGGGTGGGGGCCTGGTGGAGGGTGCCCCACACTGCTGGGGGGGTGGGGGTGGTGGGAGACATGAGTGGGGGCCTGGCAGGGGCTGCCCATGCTGGCTGGGGGGTGGGGGGGTGGTAGACATGGGTGGGAGCCTGGTGGGGGCTGCCCCTGCACTGCTGGGGGGTGGGGGTGGGTGGGAGACATGAGTGGGGGCCTGGTGGGGGCTGCCCATGGTGGCTGGGGGGTGGGGGTGGTGGGAGACATGGGTGGGAGCCTGGTGGAGGGTGCCCCACACAGCTGGGGGGTGGGGGTGGTGGGAGACATGAGTGGGGGCCTGGCGGAGGCTGCCCATGGTGGCTGGGGGGTGGGGGTGGTGGGAGACATGGGTGGGGGCCTGGTGGAGGGTGCCCCACACTGCTGGGGGGGTTGGGGTGGTGGGAGACATGAGTGGGGGCCTGGTGGGGGCTGCCCATGGTGGCTGGGGGGTGGGGGGGTGGTAGACACGGGTGGGAGCCTGGTGGAGGGTGCCCCTGCACTGCTGGGGGGTGGGGGTGGGTGGGTGACATGAGTGGGGGCCTGGTGGGGGCTGCCCATGGTGGCTGGGGGGGTGGGGGTGGTGGGAGACATGAGTGGGGGCCTAGCGGGGGCTGCCCATGGTGGCTGGGGGGTGGGGGGGTGGTAGACACGGGTGGGAGCCTGGTGAAGGGTGCCCCTGCACTGCTGGGGGGTGGGGGTGGGTGGGAGACATGAGTGGGGGCCTGGTGGGGGCTGCCCATGGTGGCTGGGGGGTGGGGGTGGTGGGAGACATGAGTGGGGGCCTGGCGGAGGCTGCCCATGGTGGGTGGGGGGTGGGGGTGGTGGGAGACATGGGTGGGGGCCTGGTGGAGGGTGCCCCACACTGCTGGGGGTTTGGGGGTGGTGGGAGACATGAGTGGGGTCTGGCAGAGGCTGCCCATGGTGGGTGGGGGGTGGGGGTGGTGGTAGACATGGGTGGGAGCCTGGTTGGGGCTGCCCATGGTGGCTGGGGGGTGGGGGTGATAGGGGACATGAGTGGGGGCCTGGTGGAGGGTGCCCCACACTGCTGGGGGGGTGGGGGGTGGGAGACATGAGCAGGTGTGCAGGGTAGTCCCCTGTTTTGTGGGCTGCCTTCAGTGGCCGTGAAGGGTGTACAGGAAACACCTGTGAGGACCCACCCAGCCTAATCGCATGTGTAACTTCCCGCGCACCCCTGTAATATACGTACCCAGCCAAATCGCATGTGATGATTCCCGCGCATCCCTGTAATACACGTACCCAGCCAAATCGCGTGTGATTATTCCCGCGCACCCCTGTAATACACGTACCCAGCCAAATTGCATGTGACAATTCCCGCGTACCCCTGTAATACACGTACCCTGGCTAATCGCGTGTAAAACTTCACACGTACCCCTGTCATACACGTACCGAGCCAAATCGCGTGTGATAATTCCTGCGTACCCCTGTAATACACGTACCCTGGCTAATCGCGTGTAAAACTTCACGCGTACCCCTGTCATACACGTACCCTGGCTAATCGCATGTAATACTTCCCGCGTACCCCTGATATGAACGTTACCTGCTTTGCGTTCCTTGTTTGGCAGCCCTGTAAACTGGTCCAGGGTTGGCGCAGCCCTTTGCGATGATTTAGCGATTTTGATGGCTTTTCCTTGCGCGAGGGCATTCTTGGGGCCGTTACTGGCGCTGCTGCAGGGTCGCTGCGATACTCTGCGCCACGGCTGGTTTGGGTGCCTGAAATCCATGAATACGCTGTGCGCGGAAATCGGTTTTGGCGCACGCGCCTGGCGCAGACAATCGCACGCGGACACTCCGCCAGCCGCTTGCAACACTTTTCTGCGAAATTCTATGAATTACCCTGTGAGTGTTTAAAGAAATGTCTTTTTAGGAGCATTATCAATACATTTACGAAATGCACATATATATTTACAGCAGCACTGTATGTAACTTCTTTCTAAAACAAACAAAAAGCAGATGCAAAACATTTCTCCAACACTTGCAAGTGCCACTTAGTGTGTGGAAGTTCAATATCTTCACAGTACATGCATACTTGCTACCATCACCCATTCCAATCTGTAGGTGCTTATCCAGTCCTAGTTTCTTCTATGTATTCTGGGGCTTGCATTTCAAGTTTTCTAATGGAAAAAGTGCAAGTACAACTCCCAAAATGCAAAGAAAAACACAAAGACTTTATAAGCACCTACATATTGCAATGGGTCATGTTGGCAAGTATGCATGTACCACCAACATATTAAATTTCCACACACCAACTGCAACTTACAAATGTACTACAAATCATATCCATCTGCTTTTCTTTTCTTTTACAAAAAAGTTACACACAGTGCTGCTATAAATGCATATGAACGAAACAGCCAAAGAAGTCCTTCAAAAAAATAGAGCACATCCAAAGTAAATATTTTGGAACCGAAGTTGACTTAGAAAATTCAGTAACTTTAGAAAAGATTAGCGAAGACCTCACAAACACCAACCTCCTTGCAAACACATAAAGAAAAAATATCTAAGTTTGAAAACACATCTGCTGAAATACCAGACCAGTATTTGTCTGTTGTCGCAGAACTTTTTATAAGAGAAGGACAAAAATAATAGATATGGCCTACAAAATAGTGGACAATGAGGAATCCCAATGGTTCCAATTAGCTTTATAATTAACAGCAGAAAATAAATGCAAAATAACTGACCCCTCAAAAGTTTGAACATACTGCAATACAAAGCTTGACAATAACCAAAAGCCATCAAGTGTGATCACTAATAACTTAGTAATATTCCTACTTCCAAGGCTCTTCAACAACTTAACTTGTATGAGAGTATTATAATCCGAACAGTACACCCATGTCAAGCTGTAATACACCTTCAACCGAAAACGGCCAATGGGATGGGAATATGGGAATAGAAAGAGTGTGCATGTTATAATATAATGAGTAAGAGTGAAATAAATGTTGTTGATTTGAAAATAATACTCTAGGCTAATAGATGGTGACACTACATTGCTACAATAGTAGAGAGATGAATGCTGTATTCATATGCTTACTTTGTAGAATGTAACAAGAGTTCTTTTTTCAGTAGCTGTGTTCAGAAATGTTCTTCTTTCCTGTAATTGTAAAAGAAAGCTGATAGGTATCTATGGTAATGGTTCTTTATGAAGGTAGGAGGAGTTTTTCGGAGAAATAATTAGTAAAATTGTGTTATGGATGTGTACTAAAGTATGTTAAGTATGTTGTTAGAACAATTGGAGTATGAGTAGTGATGTTTGGAGGATTAGAAAGAACAGGGCAGAAATGGGTGTAAGAAAAAGGTGCATGTGTAGGTTACTTTAGTGCTGCTGATTTGAATGAAAGAAGTGATGTGTTTGTGGGGCAATGAATTTGTAATGTGTTGCAGTGTTTTTTTAAGAACAGGGAAAGTGTGGCCTAGTGGTAATGCGATGGCGGATTGTTGTTGCAGCACTGTTTGGTGTATTACAGTAGAGGTTGGAAAAGAGGAGTACTTTGTATGTAAGGTGAAGTGTTGTGTATAGATATGTTGGTGGTATACATATATGTGTGAGCAGGCACACAATGGTGGCAGTGTAAAGGGTGTAATGAGTGAGGTCGAAAAGTGTGACATGTTTATGGAATGGAAAATGCTGAGCGTCTACAAATGTTTCTTTTTAGGAGCATTTTCGTGAAAGTTCAAAAAAATGCATATGTACATTTATGGGAGTGCTGTGTGAAACTTTTTTGTAAAAGAAAATAAAAGCACATGGAAAAGAATTGTAGCACTTGGTGTGTGTATGTTTAATATGTTGGCAGTACATGCATACTTGCATACTTGCCAACATAATCCATTCCAATCTGTAGGTGATTCTGTAGTTCTAGTTTTTATGTTTGCATTCTGGGACCAGTAGTTCCACTTTTCACTTTATAAAACTTGGACTACAAGTTTCAGATTGCACAGAAAACAGGACTGTATAAGCAGCTGCAGATTCAAATGAGTTATGTTAGCAAGTGTGCAGGTACTGCCAACATATTATACTTCCACATACCAAGTGTCACTTAAAAATGTTGTAGAAATGTTTTTCATCTGCTTTTTCTTTCTTTTGGGAAAAAGTTACACACAGTGCTGCTATAAATGCACATATGCATTTTTCAACTTCCATGAAAATGGTCTTAAAAAGACATTTTTTGTAACTCACAGTATTTTATATTTTTCCTTCCATATACATGTGACACTTTCGAATATTCCATTCAAGTCCTGTTTTTTTCTTTGCAGTGTGGGACTTTATAGCCTGAGTTGTATAATGGGAGAAGTGGAAATACAAGTGATAGAATGCAAAGAAAAAAATGAAGACCTGCTAAGCACCTACAGATTGGAATGGGTCATGTTGGCAGGTATGCATGTACTGCCAACATATTAGACTTGCACACACATAGTGCCACTTAAAAATGTTTTACACATGTTTTGCATCTGCTTTTTCTTTCTTTAGAAAAAAGTTAATTACAGTGCTGCTACAAATGGACATATGATTTTTTTTTACTTTGATCAAATTGCTCCTAAAAACAAGCATTCTCTAAAGGCACAGCATTGCAAGTATTTGCTGCTTGATGTGAGCAGGTGCTGAATGCTGCAATGCATGTATTTTGCTGGAGTGGTTGAAAAAGAGAATATGATTATTGAGAAGCTTATTACAAGTATATATATATATTTGTAAAAGAGTTGCAGAAAATACTTAAAAAATATAAGCATACCTGTGCTATGTATTGTTAGATGTAGATGTTGCATCTGGATAAAGAACTGTTGGAGAGGTTCACAGTAGTGTTTGATGCACATGGCTGTGATTGACAGGAGATATGTACTATCAGAATTCAAGTGTACATCTGAAGTGTTGAACTGAGATGACAGGGTTAGGTGTAGAGTTTATGGATGTAGAGTTTATGGATGTGATTGGTGAATGGATGTGCGACTCTTTGAAAGCAGCCAGTGAGGCAGTGTTGAGAACATAAAAGTGGAAAGGGTAGAATGGCTGCCCCTCTGTTAAGGATGCCTGGCCTGGAAAGGGAACTGTGGAGATTAACCAATCAGGTTTCTTGGGTTTGCTGTACAGAAAGAGAGGGTATCAGGAGGTTTATTTGCAGGAGTTTTGAGAGCACTGAAATGGCTATGGCTATGTCCTTGAGGAGGCAGTGTGTATAGATCCATTGGCTGAAGGTCTGTGTTGAGAAATGTGGCTTGGATTCCATGAATTTGAAGTGTCATGGTATGGAGTGCGCAGGATGAAGTGGGTAGACTTGCTTCTGTTTTGTGAGAATATGGTTCACTTAAAACATCCGAACATCGTGTTTCTTCATTGTGGAGGAAAGAGGAAAGAGTTTGGGGTATGTTAATGGAATGTCATTGCAGTTTGCAATGCAGGAGACATTTGGAAAGTTGATGGAAATGCTTCCAAATTCCCAAATGAATTTTCCTCTGATTGCTCAGAGACAAATGTGGACGCATTCAAATTTATTTTGTCCGCAAATGGAAAAAGTAAGGTGAAACGTAAATAAAGCTGTGTGTGATTTTTTTTGCTAGATTTTGGCATGAAATATTTTCATAATGAGAACATTTAATTTGATATTGTCAATATTTTTCAGAGAGATGGAGTGCAGCTTACTGATTTAGGCAATCAGTTTTTGGGGAAACGTTCAAAATGCATTGAAGCAGTTTTTGTGAGCACATAATAGCTACGTTGTGTAGAATCTTTGTTAGTTTAATTATAAAACTAAATAATCAAAAACATATTTAAAAGTCAAAAGGACAACCAAAAAGGTTCTTTTAAGAGCCACCATTTTGCGTGAAAAACAATTAAAATGATTACCATGCCCGCACTCCTTTCCTGGAATTTTCCAGATGTCCGTGGACTAGCATGCTGTCCAGGGTCTATGCAGGCTGCAAAGGGCCCTGTGACTTTTTTTTATTACTTCTATTTTTAACTGGGAAAAGTGGCTCCTAAAGGAACTGTTTATTTTGCGTTTTTTTGGTTTGTATTTTTTTTGGGAGAGGCAAGGTAAGATGGGGAGGGAAGGGAGGCAAGGAACGGAAGTGCCGCCAACCACATAGAGGAAGGGGCAGGTGGATGGTGGGACATTTTAGGCAGGCCTTAACCAAGATAGGGGGCAGTGTTTCTCGTGTTCCTTCATCACAGCTTCGAAAGCACTCCAAAACTGCTCCCTTCTACAGATCAGTGTTTCACAGTATAATCATAGCACTGTGACCCTTGAAAGATAAGGGTTGCTAGTACCTGAGTCATGTGCAGCTGGTCTTGATGGTTGGTACAGGGGAAGAGGAACAAGCCAACAAGGTTGTCAACGGGTCCTGCTAAGGTGGGGAAGTAGGGACCATTAACGTACCCCAATTTTCCTGCCTGGTAGATATGTGGGTTGGACAGACGTGTCTTGAAGGCACAATGTTGTGAAAAGGCTTTCTGGATTCCTTTCAATAGGGATGAGGAGATGAAGTCAAGGAAGGATGTCAGGTTAGTGAGATAAAAGTAAGTAATTATGGTAAGGGGGAGGACTCATAGGGTGGTATCAATTTGGAAAACAATGCATGGTCTTACCATGAGTGAGGCAGACCTGGGCAGTGATGATCAAGGCAACACAAATAGAATAGTAGTGTGGAGTAGGGGGATTGTAAGGATAGAAAAATATGACCCTATCCTGTGAGGTGGGAAGATGGAAAAACATTTCTCCTTGTAGGCAAATAAAACCAATTAGTTTAAGGTACTGATACCCTGCTTAAAACTGTGAATGAATACCTAACTGTGAAGACCTAAAGCCTTCCTAAATTTCCCTAAACTATTAATAACTTACTAGTTACTGGTAGCAGTAGTATTTTGAAATCCAAGCGCACCCCCTGGTGTGATCGCTGTTGCAAAGACGCTGTGATGTGCTTCTTTTGGGTTTTTATCGACGTGAAATGGATGTAGTCCCAATACTTCCAGTTCACCTTGATGTGCTCGCCTGACTAGCATCTAGCAGGCCACCATCTTGAGGGCAGGTGCCACACCAGATGCCAGTCCCAATTTTGTATTCGACCGTGGAACCCCAGCGAAGCTGCTTGCCTCACTTGCGGGCCTCTCCGGTAGGAGTGGTAAGTACGGGAGGGGTTTGGGCTGTGAGGTTTCCTAACAAGGGTCAACAGTGTTCTGTATGACCTGTGAAGCTCCTGCTGGGATCCTCTGCCCCAAAGGAGCATCCTTGTGATAACAGGAGCAGTTGAAGAAGATGGGGTGTAGGGTGTCAAACCCTGAGAAAGGTACTGTATTCCTCAGAACGTTGTGTGGCGCTGCATGGTGGTGGTGCTCTAGGAATACAGTGACTGAGTACAACTTTGCACTCAGTGCATCAAACCTTGTCTGCACGTTTGTTTGTTTGTTTGTTTGTTTGTTTTATTTATATTGCGCACCAGACCCAAGGGTATTCGGGCGCGAAGGCACGTAGAGTGTTGTTAAGCTTATGTTACATAGTGGACATGAATAATGAGTACAGCTATGGTTACAATGCTGTATGCATGAATGAAAGGCATGTGTTACATAGTGGACATTAATAATTAGTACAGCTATAGTTACAATGTTGTATGAATGAATAACAGGCATGTGGATCGGTATTATACAAGAGATACAAAGCATACAAAGAATGAGTGCGAAGCACATGTATATAACAAAGGCAGTGAGGTCCCATATATACAATAAGAGCTAGGAAGCTGCAGGTGAGGTAAGGTCAGACGTCATGTTCCTTTAGAGAGTGGATGAGGCTAGATCTAACTTGTAAGTAGGGTAAATCTTCCCTTAAAGCAGGGGGAAGGGAGTTCCAGTATTGTGCTGCTTTGACGGGGAAGCTACTCCCACTGGATTTAGTACGCTTAAATGTTGGTACTAATAGAAGGTTAGAGTTGACTTTTCTTAGGGTGCGAGAGGCTGTTTGTCTACTGAATCTAGCTGTGAGGTATTGTGGGGCTGATGGGTTGAGGCATTTATGTGTCAAAGATGCGGTTTTGAGGAGAATCTTGCCTTTTGGGAAGCTTAGGGCAGCTCTTAAGGCATTGTTTTTAAGGGTCTGAATTTTGGACGTAATGTGTTTGTTGCTGCCTATATAGAGGGCATTGCAATAGTCCAATTTAGATAAGATGAGGGCTCTTGCTAATGTGATGCAGTTGTTAGGTGAGAGAAAAGGCTTGGCTGCTCTGATTAGTTTGCAAGTATAAGATGTGGCTGAGGCCATAGCATTTACTTGTTTACCAAAGGTGAGCGTGGAGTCTATGTGGAAGCTGAGGTTTTTAACTACCTTGGCTACGGCAATATTATTGTTATCAATTATGAATGATGAGTAGTTCGGGCCTAGTTTTTTGATGTTAGATGGGGTACCTAGAATGAGGAGTTCTTTTTTGTCATCATTCAGGCACAGACCGTGAGAGGCCATCCATGCCTGGATGATGAGGTATACTCTGTTCACAAAGGGCAAATCCTTGTTATAATCTCCCGTCAGTGGGATGAGAATCTTTGTATCATCGGCGTAATTCATGTAGGTGATACCTAAACCACCTAGATCATCGAAAAGGGGCTTTGTGAAGATGTTGTACAGAGTAGAAGATGCACAGGAGCCCTGGAGTACACCGCACGATGTGGGTGCGCAGTCCGCAGCTGCAAGAGGAGAGAAAACTTGCATTGTCCAGTTATCAAGGAAGGACTGGATCCAGGTGACTGCCTCCTGAGAGAAGCGGGCCACGGAGACCAAGTGGTTGCAGAGTATCAAGTGGTCTACCAAGTCAAACGCGGCTGAGAGATCGAGGAGTAGCAAGAGTGTTGTCTTGCCTTCGTCTCTCAGTGTGTCTATTTGTGCCTTGAGGTCTATGAGTGCAGTCTCAGTACCGTGTTGAGGTCTGAAGCCAGACTGTCTAACTCCTAATAGGTGGTTTTGCTCCAGATGATGTTGGATTTGTAAATATGCTATTTTGTCCAAAGTATTGAGTAGGAATGGCACTGTAGTTATGGGGCGGTAATTAGTGGGGATGGATGGGTCGAGGGTTTGTTTTTTAAGGAGGGGGAGGACCCAGGAATGTTTCAGGTTGCTAGGTATAGTAACTGATGTGAATGAAGCGTTTATGAGTTTAGTGATGAATAGGGAAAGTTCATGGGCAGCATCTTTTATGATTTGAGGTGAACATGGGTCGCCATTACAATTAGACGGTTTGAGGGTAAGAATAACTTTTCCGACTTCTTTGGTGGATACTTTGTGAAAGTGGAAACACGGGGCCAGTGGTATGGGTGGAGTCGGGGTGGTCTGAGGTGGTGGGGTGGCGTTCATACCAGCTTTGGAGATAGTGGCATTAGTACTAGTGTTGGAGGCAGTGAAGGTGTCTTTTTTATTGTTGATCTTCACCTGGAGAGTTGTTATCTTGTTGGCCAAAGCATTTTGTATACTCGTACACCAATTTTTGTCCTTAAGACAGGAGTCGGGAACTTGGATTGGTTATTCTACCTCTTTGAGGATGGCGAACAGTTCTTTGGTATTTGATTTGGCTTGGGAAATTTGGACATTGTAGGAAGTTTGTTTGGCTAGTATAATTTATTTTTTTGTAGAGGGCAGCTAGTTTATTCAGGTTATTGTTGTTAAGGTCTGAAGGGTCTGACCTCCAGATTTTTTCACTTAGACGTTTATGTTGTCTAATTGCTTTCAGATGTGGTGAAAACCATGTGTTTAAGTGTTCACAGGGTTTGCACTTTCTAGTCTTTAATGGTGCAATGATGTCAAGAGATGCATCACTTTATTGTATATTTCTACCATGGTGGATGGGTCAGTCTGGTCTGAGATAAAGTTCAGTGTAGGAAGGATCAGGGGGATAAGATTTTCGGGAGTAATGTTTCTTTTGTTTCTGGTAGGAACGGCTGGTGCTATACTACTAGTCTTCCTAGTCTTCGTGGGAGGAGTGACCTCTAGCGTAAAGGATATCAAGTAGTGGTAAGACCAAGTCTGGGGTAGTATGGAAGTTATAGTATTTGGGCAATTATGTTCAGCAATCCAATTGAGGGTCCTACCGTTAGTGTGGGTACTTTCTCTGACCTTTGGATGAATCCTAATTCCTCTAGGGAGTTGTTAATCTGTGAAGCGTTAGGATCTAGTGAATCACTGAATCCGAGGTTAAAGTCATTGTGAAGAATTTTTAAGATTATGGGATAATATACAAGTGAATGGTGATAGTTTGAGTATTGGAAATGGTAAGTTAGCAAGACCTCCGCCTCTGGAGGTGGTACGATCCAATCTTATAAGAGTATAGTTGTCCGGAGTGGCTAGCATAATTGCGGGACCTGCTGCCGAGTGAAGCCAGGATTCTATTATGGCTAAGAAGTCAATGTTTTCATCATGGATTAAGTCTGCTATATCTGTGGCATGGGCCACCATAGAGCGGGCATTTATTAATTCACCTTTATACAAGTTTGAGTAGGTTGAATAGATAATGGCTGATCTGGGTGTTGGCAGTTCAAAGGGGAGGAAGGAACTCTGAAGAGTCGGCAGTTAAGCTGAAGTGGGTGTTGGCTGTTGGTATCTTTGTAGGGTGAGGTGGTGGGGGTGGGTTGAGCGTCCATTGGGCGATTAGTGGTGAGGTGGGCATTAGTTAGGGGTCATAAATTCTTGGCAGTCTAGCACGCAGTTTAAGGTTTCTCTGTTGGAGGCTGCAGGGTTTGGTGGTCAAGCCAGCCTGTTTAGGGGGTGCACATGCATGCATTAATTGGACCGTAGACTGGGACATGTTGAGGTCTTGTAAGGTAATCAAGTAGAGGACAGTTCTTAGTAGAACAGTGTAGAGTTAAGGCAGATACATGGTGTGATTATGAGGGCATGTGCGTGTAAGTGGCTTGAATGATAGAGGGCGTCTGACTAAGGTGGCAATGGGTGCACATGGATGTGATAGGTGAGTACTACAGTATCGCGCCAGTGCACATTACATACGCATAGTTAGCCTATGATAGACAGGTAGGGTTTGGTAATACCCTCCAGGACAAGTAGGCAAGCAAGGCCAAGCTACTCAAAGCTAATCAAGGCTAGATAGGCTGGATAAGGCTATTTGGACAGGCATGTGTAACCATGGCTAAACATGTTAGAGAGGCTAATCATGACAGTCATGTGCCTTTGGCACATTTCCAATGGTAGTGAAAAACCGCCACACCCAGGACTCACTCCGGTTACTGCAGATAGGGACTTCCTCCAACTCAGCTTCATCTTACTCTTGATCCTCATCATCTGTGTCCCGTGCCTGTTCCCCTGTCCAGGCCCTCCAGGTTGTTGAGGTTGTGGTGGTGGTGGTGGGGTGGCTGGGAAGGAGTGATGGCCATAACAGATGCCATGATGTTCTCCAAAGGTTATTTGAAACGGATCTGCAAAGCAGCAAAGCAGGTGCTCTCTCCTGGATAGCCAGATTGGGAATGAGGAAAAGTAATGGGTGGGTCCTCTCAGATGAACCAGCCACGGACAGTCGTGCTGTCTGCAGACTGCCGAGTCTCCAATAGACCTTGAAAAGTTGTAAAAACCTGCCAGATCAACCAGGTCTAGAAGCTCTGGAGGGGTAAAGTTTCAACTTGAACATCCTAGATTGCCTGAAAATGCAGTTTGAAAAGATCCGCGGCCGTGGGCACCATTCGCAGACATGCTGTCACGCTGCATGGGTGCGGTCACATGATGATGTCCAAGGATGTCCGCGGTCATGATGGCCGTCCACGGACACCCATCTGATGGGAATCACAGGGCGCATGCGCGTGGGTGTCTGTAGAACAGGCGCAGTGTTCACAGACTAATTTTAAAAGTGCATCATCCGAAAAAAGACATGTCCGGACATCTCGCCTGTCTTGGGGCACCTCTATTTTGGGTGCAGACACCCCGGACAGTCGCATAGTTGGGCTTTTAAAAAAAAAGACATACTACACAACAATGTACAACATATTTATAGAATAATAAATACATTTATTTATAAAAAGGGATGGTGTATCGGAATGAAAACATGGGAACATTTGGAATGTTTGTACAATAATGACCAAGGGAGAAAGGGAGTGAGGTTTCATCAAAGTGTCTTTGATTTGGATTTTGGGAATTTGATGGGGATGATTTCTGGGGACAAGGGGGACAAGTGCAAGAAGGACAGAGATAGGGAACATTTTTAATGACATGATTTATTTACATATTGTAAAAGTTCCTTTAAATCATTACTTAGTTCATCCAATTTTGCAGACAAGTTCATGATTTCAATATGTACAGTTGGGGATAGGGCTTCCCTTTGTGATTCTTGGTATTTTGTATAATTACAGTGGTGTGTGGTTTCTTCATTACAACTATGTAATGTAAGCAAAAAAGACATTATTATTTTAGTGAGGCCTGTACAAATTACATTATTTGTTTATGTTAAAAGATGTATTGTAGATCATTACAAATGTCATTGTCACTCATTTCTTCTTTTGGGGAGTTTTCCACTTACCACTCCAGTGTGTTTGCCATTTCTGTCAAAATGAAAAAATAGTGCTTTTTCTTAATAATACATGTTTACATAATTAATGCTAGTAATAAAGAAAGAAATACAGTCTACTTACTGTTTGTTGGAGATTGCTGTAGAATAAGCGCTTAATGTTTGTTAGTCTCTATGAACAGTTGCATTAAGGTGATAATATGAGGTGTACAGTTATGGTTTATGCTTGGTGCATTCCATTATATTGTGTGTTATAAATAAAAAATAATTTGTACATTTTGATTTAATCATTTGTACAAAAAGATATATTTGGGTGCAATAAATATAAGTAACATGTTTTATGTATATGTGTTTGTTGGTTGACGGGTAGAACATTTTCTGCTCTCCCCTGTGCTTCTGGGCTTTGTGAATCCTACCTGATGGCCGCGAACCTTCACACTACCCAAAGACTCTACAGCTGCTACATTGGTACAATATACGGAACTGGTAAAAACCTATGAAATTCAATGAAAAAACTTTGTTGAATGGATGTTATGGTTAAGTTCAGTGAAAACACGCTGTTAAAGGGACATTATGGTTACAATTAAAACTCGCCAGTTACGGTAAGCTAAGCAAATATAACTGGCGCCACCACTGTGCACTGCTAAAACTAACACCCAGGACATCAATGGTGACATGACACATGTCATTCGTGACATCACTAATAAAGTCTACTCAGGGTGGAGTGCACCGAAAGCACTCTTGCTTATGGAACCGCTAGTAACCTAGTTCTGCCTATCACTAGAGCTTTGCAGACTATGCATATCTTTTTTTTAAACATGTCTTTATTGGCATTTTTAGAATTTACAACAATGAACACTCCAGCTCTTTTTATTGCTCTCCTCTCCCTTCCTTCTCCCTCCCTCCTTTGTATTGCTTCCCCATCTCAGAGTTGCATGAACACCAACACACCATGACCAGACAATATACATTTCCCCAACATTCCCACCCCCGGCCCAGGTCCTGCCCACCCCACTCACTAGCTTATTGTGTCCGTAGCCTTCCCCACCACTTCTCCTCATCCTTCCCTTTCCAAAGTTGGTTCGAGTCCATGCCCCTGCTTGTTCACAATGCCCCTGCTCACTCTCCAATTCTCTCATCACATCTCCTGCAAACTAGTTCACAGGGGTCTTAGATCTGGGGTGGACTATGCATATCGAATGCCGAACATCAGGAGGTGGACGCCCTGTCTTCATTTTCTGGTGGCAATGCTAGGTGATCCAGCTAGGAGCCTTCAGCAATGCCCCACAGTGCTAAGCGATTACAAATGGGTCGGATTAGCCAGCCCTAACCTGTGGCAACAGAGGAGGTTTGTGTGCTCCAACAGGAGAAGTTAGACAAGTCTCAGTTAGCAGGCAAGTGAATGGACTGTCACTTCTGGGTTTTGTTTTGTGTTCTATGTGACTTTCCACCTCTGTGGTCATGGACAGCTTTAGATGCCATGGCCATTGTTTCAATCCACAAATATATGGCACAGGAACGATTTGCACCTCTTGATAATAGAGGCTGGGTGGGACGGGGGCATAGAATTGTGTCAGGCCACAATGCAGAAGTGACCCACAAGTGCAAATGGCAATGTGTTCCCTTTGAGACAAACTGTTTGATTAGCACCCTCGCAGGAGTTTTGTTCTAGAGTGTGTTGCAAGTTGTGCATTTTAACAAATACGTGTTCAGGAACACTGGTCAGAACTACTTACTGCACAGTGGAATTAATTCCTCAAACTATGCGACTTAAGGCCAAAAAACGGTTATACTTTGGCCAAAACAACAAGCCCCCAGCAGCATGTGGGTCCTGCACTTTTGGTATTGCCCTAATGGCCACTCCGAGCCTGTATAGAGATCCATCAATGTGATACTTTACTCTCTAAAAGCACAATTCAGTCCACTGTCAAAGTTACTAACAATTGAAAACAACCCGAGAGAGCATTGATAGTTTGAAGTATACGTCCTCTGAAACCGCACATTTAAGTATCAAAAACTTCACTGTAATATTGGAATAAAGTCTGCATTTTGGAGAAACATCTGACATTACATTTTAAATTATAATAAGAAAAAAGCATCCCAGCAAGTCGCATATAATATCATTGAGTATGCTGATATACAGCTCTCAAAACATTCAAATAGCTGCATATCGGTGCATGAAGTACTGGAGATCATACTTAGAAACAGTTTTACATTATATGCGAGGGATGAAGAGGAACATCTAAGTTTGCAAAACTGCTCTTCTTTATATGAAAAATAAATATGTGGTTATTCTTTGGTGCTAGGCTTCTGTTGCAATAAAAAGAGCAGAAAGGCATTTAAGTTCCAAAGATGCTAACCGTTTTAACATTAAAATTAAGTTTCATATTCTTTTTTGCTAGATACAATTGAATTACACCATATGGTGATGATATAGTCTAAGGGAATTTAAAGTAAGGGAATTCAATAAAGCCGTATCCTCAGCAGGCACTTTATTTCTAAAATGTCTTGACAGTCTTGATGCTATGGCTATCTATTTGTTTAAAACAAGCCTATTTTACTGTCAATTTCAGGCTTTAGATAATAAAGTTCAATTCGCTCGTTCACGCTGGCAGCTCTGTCGTTGTTGGTATGGTTTACCTCCACTGCAGAATCAGAAGATGAGAAAATGTACTTAATGAAAAATGCTTTCAGAAACTTTGAATCATTTTGGACCGCTTCAAAACAAATACTTTAAATCAATGTATTTCTCACTGACAGCTGTTGCGCCCCACGATAAACAAGCTGAAACTGTGCAATTGGCATTACAATTGGCTAGTTGGTAATAGGATAGCACACTTAGTTGAAGCACCAGCTGCATAAATAAAATGCACTATGCGCAGTTCACAATTTGGCTCACCTTTTAATCTTCTCTTATGATGACGGGGTTACCACTGATTTAGGAATGTGTGTCTTCTGTAATTTATAGTGCTGCGACGTTGTAAGACTGTGGAAGGAAACCGCTTAAAAAGAAAATACTTTAGCTTATGATATCATAAATCCTTTGCAAGAAATTCTGCACTTGGTGTTCCCCCAGGATTTATGCCTTTTTTGGGGTACCTTCTGCACTCGTTTTAGAACTCTAGTTGTAAACTGAGACCTAAAAGGCAAGACACAGATCCCTATGTTACTGTAAAATTAACTGTTCCCCACCTCGGGCACGTTGCCCCATTGTTGTGCGGAGGGTGCGACAGACAAGCCTAACTAATGCATAGAGGCAGTATGTAAAATCATGGAAAGGGGATAGCATGTTTTCCCATTGCCCACATTAAAGATGCCTTTGCATTTTAATAAGCCCATAGGCAAATTTGAATGTTTTAATTTTGAATTGTTTATATCGCGCAACGGACAAACTAAATCGTATTTGAGGGCAGATGGACACTTTAGCATTTGGACTGTCTTTCTCCAGTGCGATAGGTAAATTGCCCCTGTGGCTATTTCCCATTGGAAATCTCAACAGAATAGATGGGTTTTCAGGGCCTTACGGAATGTCATGAGTGTCTTAGCCTCTCTGATATGTCCCGGGAGTTTATTCCATAATCTAGGTCCATATACCCCAAATCTACGGTCTCCTTTACTCACATATTTTGACCGCGGACCTTGGAGTAAATTCTTCTCATCTGAGCGTAGCTGCCGGCTAAGAGTATAGCTCTTGATTTTGTCGGATAGATAACCTGGCGCCAAATTATTTACACATTTAAAAACCAGGCAAAGAGTTTTAAACTCTATTCGCTCTTTCACAGCTAGCCAGTGTAAGGATTTTCTCAAATTAGTGATAGGGGAACATTTTGATACTTTGCACACTAACCTAACCGCAACATGTTGGGCCATCTGCAATCTGCGTGTTAACAAGTGTCCCTACAACCACTGCTCTATCCTCATTTGCAATAAATTGCAGAATGTGTCTCAGTGATCATAGTGTGTAGAATGCTGACTGCACCTTTGTGCTAATCTGCGCTGCACAACCCATATTGTCTTCCCACACGCAGCCCAAGTTTTAAATTTTCTTGGCAAAACATGGTGGCAATATCTGTTTATTCTGTTGCAGATCATATTTTGAAGCAAATAATGACACTTCCGTTTTACTGGCATTCAACAACAGTTGGTTAGCACACATCCAGGCCTGTACCTCCTGAAGGCACTGTTCTACTATCGCTAACGTATCCTCAGATCTCTGCACCTCAGGAACACCTGAGTGTCATCCGCATATGAATGAAAGTTGAGGTTATGTTTCCTCAGTATGTCCATAAGCAATTTCACATATAGGTTAAAAAGCAAAGGTGAAAGTGAAGACCCCTGAGGGACCCCAGACCTTTGTAAAACAGAATCCGACAGGAAATCTCCAAGCCAGACTCTTTGTTCCCTGTTAATGAAGGAAAGACTCAAACCACTGAAGGGCTTGTTCCGAAACTTTTCCTACTTCCCTCAGTCGTTTCATCAAGATCTGGAGAAAAATTGGAGAAGCTAGTACATTACAATCCAAATGTTGGCAGTGACCACTAGCAGGTGTACACATGCTTTGCACTGTTATTCCTACTTCAGTCTCAGTTTGAAGTTTATTTAATGAACTAAACCAATGCTTCTTTGTAGACAATGTTGCTACTCTTTCCTGTAGGAGCTAGTGTGAACAAATTGTCTTTCTTTCCAACTCTGGAGCAAGACACATAAAACTGAACATGAGAAAAGCATGAATCCTGTATATATCAGTTCCAGCTACTTTGAGTTGGAGCGTTGAGATTGTGCAGCAACATTATTGGTGTCTCGATCTACAGCCGAGGCAGCAGTGACCTCAACATAAGTGCCGTATGTGCAGAGCTGAAGTGTGTAAGCTTGAAGTGCCACACCCGTAGGTGTACGGCTGAAGCGTGTAAGCTTCATACTGTTGAAATGGCATATATTCATTAACTTCCGTCGGATATTAAGTTTATGTAATTATCATGAGAGATTTGCAACAATGTTATGGACAATGTCATTGCGGACACCATTGAAGAGACATGAACCGTTTCCTGTCACCCACATTACTACAAAAGCACTGTATTGTGTCACCTGTATGACTTCAAAAGTGAGTGCTGCTAATGCCTGCTAGAATGCTGATAGTGTGAAAGTTTGGCATCAATGAACTGCTGACGTTTTCATGAACTGCTGAAGTTTAGGAACAAAGAATGTTGAACTACAGCAGAACTACGGCACTAAGAGCCATATGGCAGGGGTAAGCATTGCAGACCGCTTAAAAAATAAATCAGAAGAATTTATATTTTATACGTTTTACATTGTCTACACCATTGAACCTACCCACATGCCAAATTACAGGTTTGTCACATGTAGGGAAGTATGCTGAACATTTCTAACAGACAAACACACATAATCACATATGGGCGGGGTAAGCATTGCAGACAGCTTAAAACAAATAATTAGAAACATTTATATTTCATACTTTTTACATTGTCTACACCATGAAACCTACCCACATGCCAAATGTCAAGTTTGTAGAATGTTGGAAAGTATGCTGAACATTTTGAACAGATGATTACACACACATATCCACATATTGCAGGGGTAAGCATTGCAGACCGCTTCCAAAACAAATTTGAAAAATGTATATGTTATACTTTTTACGTTGTCTACACCATGGAACCTACCCACATGCCACATTCCAGGTGTGTAGCATGTTGGGAAGTATGCTGAACATTTCGAACAGAAACACACACATAGCAACAAATGTCCCTTTTTACTTGGCCTGCGGTAGCAGCTGTGCAGTCCTGGTTAAGTTGATCAACTCATACGAAGAGCAGATTGTTCATATTGTTACGTGGTATATTTTTCCTCAGTCATGGCTATTTCTGCTTCATTTAGAATGAGTGGTTCTCCAAGTGGTTCTTGCCTTCCTATAAGAGAATGTTGACTGCCTTCAGGGGTGTCTTTATCTAGTACAAGTTACATTTCTTCCTCTTGTTGGCGTGTATTGTCCAACATTTTTTTGTATTATTTTAAATTGACATTTGTTATACTGCTTTCATTTGCATTGAATGCAGCTTCAAATGAGTCATGGTTACCTAATAACTCTTCTTTTCGCCAAGGTTTGAAAAGTTGTACTAGCGCCATGTAATAAAGTTATCTTTGTTGCAGATATTTGAATGATAACTTTATATGATTAATTAGGCTGGGTTTCGTAAGTTTTACTGGGCTTCCTTCACAAGTTGAGACTGAATATTTGCCAGCTGTCTCATCTGGCGTGATATTGTTTTTTTAGGAGTAGTTTTGGGCTGTGTCATACAAGAACATGTTTTCCAAAGCAGTACTTCTGTTTGGATAGTATGTGTCAATTAAATTGTTTTCATTTGTGGTTTTGTTTCTGTCTGTTGGTAGGATTTTAGTAACTTTTTTCGTGATGAAGCTGGACCAAGGTTTAGCCAGACAATGTTTTCAGATTTCCTGTATAAGGGTGTACCTGTTAAACGGCCTGAAGCTTTGTGGCACCCACATTCTCTATGGGAGGACATTTTTATTCCGAAGTTGTACAATTTTTGGGTCAGTTTTTTTGTTAGATTATGTCATCCCAGAGGTCTTTTAGCTCTGTCTTTTCAGCTTTTGTGAGATAGGCTGTCACATATCTTACAACTGCAGTGGAACTGTCTGCAATGTATTGTAGGTCTATATTTGCTTTCCACAAGAGGTCAATGATTGCATTGTAATCATTGATGTACTGGGAGGCTTCTTCCCTTTTAATGATCTATGTGTTTTTAGAGGATTTCCCTTTTACACTGTGTGCAACAGAAGACATCAAGCTATTTACTTGTCCTTTCATGGAAACTGGTCTAGGGAAGCCAAAGCGACATTTGGTATAGTATTTACCTTTGTTTTTATATCGATGCCGGTAGTATTTGCCACACTTATGTTTTTGGAAGCGTAGGATTTGTGTATGTAGGTCAATATTTGTGGTGTCTGAAGGGATGTCAGAGGTAATGTTATTTTCAATAAATTGTAAAACATCGGCATCACTGTCATTGGCAAATTTTAGTGCATCTTTAATCCACAAAAGCATGTGTATGTGTGCTGCTCCTCTGGATTCATATTCTCTTCTCCAAAAGAAGTGTTTCACTTCTCCGAGTGGAGGGGTAGTTTTATTGCAGATAGTGAAGTGATGGTGAAAGTACCTTGATACATTGACAGTGTCAATAGATCAGAGTTCTCATGGTGTTTTAATATCTATTCCTTCTTTATTTTGGTTTGTAGTACATAAGAAGTCATGCAAGTCCACCCATGTGTATTCGGAACAAATTAAAGTAACAAATCATGTGGGTGGGCCTAGGTTCCTTGAAATACAAGATACATCAGAGTGATGTCGAAACCAGTATGCTTTTGTACCACACATGTTTGCCAAGATATTTGTGATACTTGACTGCCAAACTTCATCTTTCTCTTTTATCTTTTGAAGCAGTTGGGTAGCGGACATGTTTAAGAAATTAGATACTGTTTTTAATGTGTGTGCAACTTCAAAACATAGGGCCTCATTACACGGATGGCGGTAATGGTTAACGGCCACCGTTAATGGTAACGGTGACCGTTAACCATTACCGCCTTACTACGAGGTCCCTTAGCGGGTTGGTGCTTTAACGCCTGCTTTTTGCAGGCGTTAAAAACCAACCCGCTAAGGGACCTCGGAGCTAATTACGGCACCGCAAAATTGCGGTGACGTAATTAGCGCCTTCCCCATTCCCATAGAGCCCTATGGGGCAGAAATGGGAATGGGGAAGGGCAATGGCGGAAGGGGGATTTACCGCCACTCCAACCTTGGAATGGGGCGGTAAATCCCCTTTCCGCCAAGGCGGTGCCGGTATTTCACCGCCTACCGTGTAATGAGGCCCATAGAGTTCACTTTCAAAGAGGTGGTGGAAAATGTATTCTACATTTTGTCTGAATTTTGGGTCTTCAGAATACATTTGTAAAGAGCAATGTTCTCATGCACTAATTTGTCTGGATCTTTCATTATATCTTGCCCGTTTTCCTGTAGGAAAGAGTAGTGGAAAAGAACATGCTTCTTCACTTTTCTGCGATATGCTCATTGAGGATCCTTTGGCTTGATGCATTTTATATGTTTCTAATGCATCTTCAATGGTGTCTTTGGAGTGCAGTGGGTGAATTGTAGACTGGTCTAAAATGTTGGCTGCAGTAACAGGATCTACATGTTCAAATTGGCCAGTTGCTGGTGAATCTTGAATTATTTGGATGGTTTCTCTTAAGTTACCATCTATGTTTATATCTTTATAGTATTCATTGTTTTCTTTGAGATATTGTAGGGCTTGTCTAACTCTGTTTAAGTCGACTAGTTGTTATCAAATTATTTTGTCTTTTGTTGGTACACCATTAAATAGTGCAATTAGAGATTGATCTATTGGCCGTCGTACTCCAGGAGTATCTACATTTTCTTTAAGATCTAATGGCAAATATACTACTTTGCCACAAATGCCTTTTAGTAACTTAGATGGGGGCAATTTGGCAGTTTTTGGTTGAAGGCATTTTATAGCTTGAAATGGGTGTACTGTTTGGATTATAATGTTTTCATACAAGCTACGTTGGAGTTTTTTTGTGAAGTGGGAATATTAAGTTATTAGTGATAGCATATGATGGTACTTGGTTATTGTCAGGTTTTGTGTAGCAGCACATGCAAAGTATTTAAGGGTCAGTTATTTTGTAGTAATGTTCTGCTGTTAGGTATAAAGCTAATTGGAACCATTGGGATTGCTCACTGTCTTCTATTTTGTTGGCTATATCTACTATTTTTGTGCTTTTTATAAAAACCTTCTGTGACAGCAGACACATAATTTGGTATTTCAGCAGATGTGTTTTGAAACTTTGCTATTTCTTTTTTGTATGTGTTTGTAAGAAGGTTGGTGTTTGGGAGGTTTTTCCTAATGTTTTCTGAATTTTCTAAGTCAACTTCAGTTACAAAATATTTACCTTGTATGTGCTCTATCTTTCAAAGGAGTTCTTTGGCTGTTCCATGTAGTAGAATGTTATTTAAATGTTGATATCACAAATGTCATTGATGACATCACAGATGACATCACATATCAAATTAATTCTGATGAAAAGTATCTACAAGGGGTTGTGTTTACAATGTTGGTAGCAACATATCAAGGATGATCGGGTGTGCTCTCATGAAGTACTTGATGTATTAAAAATGTACTAATCACCAGAAAATTAGAAAAAGATTAGAGTTTATTATCATGTATACAAATTACTTGTGTGTTTGAGGCGTGCTTATTTGCCCATGTATGTTGCCCATGACCTGATGCCAAACCCTAAGGAAAATACTGTAACAATATAGGATGAGGTTAACGTCTGCATATAAAGCACCTTTTCAATTCTAAAATTTGTATGCCAGTGAACAAAAACAACTGGCCTAGATATGTCAGTGAACAAAAACAAGTGGTCCAGATATGTGATGTCATCAGTGATGTCACCAATGACATTTGTGATGTCATCTTTGATGTACTGGGTGTTAGTCTTAGCAGTGCACAGTGGTGACATGAGTGGCATGGGTTATGGTTGCTTAGCTTACCATAACTGGTGAATTTCTGTGGGGGTTCGATTTTACTTGTAACCATAACGTCCCTTTGACAATGTTTTTTCACTGAATTCCTAGGTTTTCATTAGTGGAACTTAACCATAACGTCTCTTTAATAATGTGTTTTCACTGAATATATATAGAGAGATAAGGTTTATGAAATGTGGATTGATAAAAATGTATCTGAAATCAAATTAATTCTAATTTGATGCCAAAGTATAGTCTTAAAATGCTGCAGATTCATGCAGATATTTTCTTACTGTAGTCAAGTCAGAACATACATCCTGATGGCTCATTCACACCTTTGACGTGCCAGCCCCGGAAAGCTCTTTTCCAGTACATATCCATGTGAGGGACAATCAATAGTGAGCTGATGGGTGTAGTAGCAAATCCCTTGCTCTTAGAAGGCTGGGCCCAAATAGAAGCCCCCATATCTAGCAGGGGCTATCAACCTTAGCACAGACTAGCCATATGGCTTTTCATTGTAAGAGAGGGGGGAGATTACCACTGGATGGAAACATCCTTACGTGATTGAACCTCCAAGATATCTTGGATTGAGGTGGGGACTTTACTATATGCTCAGAGAAAGTGAGGTCATAGTGTGGCAAAAGGTGAGTGGGTATTATCTAGGGGTCAGATTTGCTTGGTAACTGTACTTGCACCAGAATTAGCAGAGAAGGTTTTAACAAGGCATTGTTGTGATATTTCATCTCGTGTGAAATGTATATAGTTGCTACGGACGCATGCATGCGACCTGTAGCTGTGACGACGTCTTCGTGTATCGTTCCAGAATGTTGATGGAACTATACACGAAGATGTTGCAGTGAAACCGGTTGGCCTGCTGGGGGCTCCTCCCAATAAACTTAGTTATCGCATATATTTATCTGCATGTGTATTATTAATGAGTATATAATAATCACAACAATTGGCGACGAGGAGTTGTATGAGGAGGGAGCCCCCAGGCACAGCAAAGAGCAGCCTGAGGAGAAGAGTGTCCCGGAGTTGGCCGGAACGAAAAGCAGAGGGAAAAGACTAGTTTTGTGTGGACCATCAAGATTCACCTGCGACGGTGAGAGGAACTGTGCGCAGTGAGTGTACCAAGACCGAGCATAGAAGGAAAAATATACATAGACTTACTGTCACGGCATTGTTCAAAAGCTCGGCAAGGCATCGGGCCAACCGCTTCCCATATTAGAGAAAGGCACCCTACTACGTGCCGTGCGTGCCACCATCTTGAAGAAAACTGGTGGTTGCTACGCGACGGCAGACAACGACACGTATAAAAACGGATAAGAAGGCCGTTTTTAGAGTTTTGCATGGAAATTGCTGCAGCTAAAGTTTAAACGCGCGCACGATGAAATATACTATTGATTGGTAGGGTTGACATATCGGAGTGTGTTGAAAGTGAACTGCACGTCAGAAGGGAGGCAAATTGAGCACAGACTTAAAGGCACAGGACATAAAATAGAATAAAGTGCTAACACACTATTCTGATGTGATGGCTGAGTGAAAAGCTCAATTTAAAGGCATAGTACACGACTAAGTTTTCCTGGAATATCGCAATAAATGAAATAAGGTGAAATACAGGATTACATTGCAAGAAATGTAATAGTGTGAATTGCTAACACAGAGCTGCTGAAATAATAACTGTATACAACATGCACATGCAAAGTATAGCTGCTCCTGTGAAATTCCTGGCACAACCAGGAAATACAGCTACACTGTTAAATTGCATAGGAGCAGAGGCACTCAGGATTTTCAGAACTTTACCCGATGTTGATCAGTCAGATGAGAGTTTGGAAGAATCCTCAAGTGGAACCAGGAAGTATGACTTAGCTTTGGCCAAGTTGAACAGTCACTTTGGAAATAAGACTAACATAGTGTTGTAGAGGTATCGTTTTTTTACGAGGCGACAAAATAAAGGTGAGAGTGTGGATGCCTACTTGGCTGCGCTAAGAGGGTTATTGGCAACATGTGCCTTCACAGGAGTGGCAGATGAATATTTGAGAGATCAAATGGTGTTGCATGTCGCAGATCCACAAATTCAACAACGCTTATGGCAAGCGAAGAATCCCACGCTAACAAAGACCATTGAAATTGCAGGGTCCATGGAACTTGGTGAAAAGTGCATGAAAGAAGTCCAAAGCAAAGTGGAGGGTGCTGAGATTAAATTAGTCCAGGAATTGGATGACGGACAACATAACAACCAGGAAGAAGAACTGATTGCCATAGTCAAAAGGTTGGTCAAATCCGACATAGGTGCTGGATCAAGGCAGGAGAGAGAGAACGCATACAGACAGAACAACAGATGCCTTAAATGTGGATGGTACAAGCATGTGAATGTTGGGAGAGACTGTCCTGCTGTGTCAGCAGAATGCTACAGATGTGGGCAAACAGGCCATTTTGGCAAGGTGTGTCGCAATAACAGAGGAAGAGGCAGGTTTAACTACAGGCACATGAGAAATGCTGGACGATATAGTAGAACTAGAGGTGCTGCCACGACAAGCATCAAGGCATTGGAAGAATTGGGTGGTCCAAGTAGTCTATTGGCGATAACGGATCGATTTGAAGATGGAGTACAAATACTTGCTTTCACACCTGATGAAGGTGGTTTGGGACCCTGGGTGCCGATGGAGATTGATGGTATAACATTACAAATCATGGTTGATACCGGCTCTCTGTACACCATGGTGGATGTAGATACATATGTGAACACCCTAAAGAAAAAAATGGAAGAGTTACAAATGACTAAGATAAGGGCGACTGGTTACGGAAAGACACCCATCAACATCATAGTCTTTGTATGGGTACACCTGAACTTTGAAGGAAGGAAGACATATTGCAGACTATACGTGGCTGAGAATGGGGTTTCGATAGTTGGATGGTGGGAGCAAGCGTTGTTAAAGATAAGAATACATCCTGGTGAAAATGTACCCATTCTATGCATTAATGAGAGCAGCTGTAACACAGCGGATAATCTGGCAAAGAGTTTTCCTAAAGTCTTTAATGATACAATTGGGCTATCATACTCAGAAGAGGAGCGAATCCAGTAGTACACAAAGTGAGAAATATACCCATCGGCACCAGAGAGGCATTGAAGAGTGAATTGGAGAGGTTGTGCATGCAAGATATTATTGAACCTATTGGGAGTTTGGAGTGGTTATCCCTGATTGTAATTGTTAAAAAGCCTGATGGATCAATCAGAATGTCCATTGACTTAAGAGATTTGAATGCCAACATTTGGATAGATCGTCATCCCTTACCGAACATTGGTGAAATGTTGACTACCATGAAGCCAGCTAGATATTTCACGACTTTGGATCTATCATCAGCGTATCACCAAGTTGTCTTGGAAGAGGAGTCTAGACATTCAACATCCTTCATAACGCCATTAGGAGTTTTCAGATACAAGAGAATGCCTTTTGGATTGGCCTCGGCACCCGCAGTGTTCCAAAGGTTAATGCATCATTTATTTGATGGTCTTCAGGGAGTACATTATTTCCAAAATGATGTCTTGATCTCGGCGATGTCCGAAGAAGAACATGATGCAAAGTTGTTAGGAGTGTTACAGGTCATACAACAGAAAGGAATGACACTCAAAATTGAAAAGTGTAAAATCAAGAGAAATGAAGTGACTTATTTGGGTCATCGCATAAGTGCCAGCGGAATAATGCCTAAAGAATCATTGGTTGACACCATTTTGAAGATTCCCAGTCCTAAGAACAAAGACCAACTTCGGAGTTTTATGGGACTAACCGAATATTATTCAAAATTTGTTGACCACTATGCTGATAGAACTGAGAAAATGAGAAATTTAATGAGCAAGAGCAGCAAATTTATTTGGTCTGAGGAGTGTAGGAACGAATTTGAGGTGATTAAATCTTTGATCAACAGAGCACCAGCATTAAAAATGTTTGACTCTGGTGCCAAAACCAGAATATCGGTGGATGCTAGTAACATAGGGCTTGGTGGAGTCTTGGAACAAATACAAGGAGGTGAAGTTGTCCCCATTGCATTCGCTTCAAGGACATTGAAGGGGGCAGAGAAAAAATATTCCACTATTGAAAAAGAAGCCCTTGGTGTCAAGTGGATACTGGAACATTTCAAAGGACTTATTTGGGGCATTCCAGTCGACATCAAAACAGACCATAAGCCACTCATTCATGTCCTGAACTCGAAAAATCCTCATATGACGTCACCACGCATAAGAAGGTGGATATTAATCATCATGCAGTTCAACGTAAACATAAAATATACACCTGGGAGAACCAATGTAGTAGCAGATTATTTTTCTCGTCTGCCATGTGAAGATGACATGATTGATGGTGAGGACAAAGAGGAACTAAAGGAGGAACAAAACATGGACTGTATAATAGCACACATACATCCAAGCTTCTCGAAAGAGGAATGGGTGAAAGCTAGAGAACAAGATCCTGAACAGAATCTGTTGAGAAAGGCCATTGAGAGTGGTTGGAGAGATACTGAGAAAGAGATCAAAGCATGGGAAAGAATTAAAGATGAGTTGCCAAGTGATAATGCATGCATTTATACAGGAGATCACATAATACCTCCGGCAAAAATGAGGAGGAGAATTTTGGACATTGCGCATGAAGGTCATGTGGGCAGAAACTTAATGAAGAGGAGAGTAAGAGAAGCTTATTGGTGGCCTGACATGTGGGGTGAAATTGAAGCTCTTGTCAGAGATTGCACTGCATGCGCGGTAAGTGATAAAAGCAAATCAACACATACCACGCCACTACAACCAATAGAAATTCCCAGTGCGGTATGGACAATATTAGCAATTGACATAGCTGGTCCGTATGAAACTTTGGGTCCACAAAGAGTTTACTTTATTGTACTGGTTGACTATACCTCTAAGTGGGTGGAATGTTGAATTGTAAAGGAGTCTGTGTCAGCTCTCAAAGTCATGAAATTCTTGGAAGAGATTTTTAACATGGAAGGAGAACCTCAAGAACTTATATCTGATAATGGAGCACAATTCATGTCGTTGGAAGTTCAAAGGTTTTTGAAAGATAGAGCCATTAAGCATAACACAACTTCACTATACCATCCCATGGGGAATGGATTAGTTGAAAGGATGAATCGTTTTATAAAGGGCATCATTCAATTGGCCAATGTGAACAGTTTACCATGGAAAGAAACACTTAAAGAAGCACTCAACACATACAGAGTTACACCACATTCAGTAACAGAGGAAGTGCCTTTCACGTTGATGAGAGGGAGAATATCTACGAACAGACTTAGGCCGGCTTGGATGATGAAGAAGAGAAACAAAATAATAGATCTGGAAGAAATTGTCAATAAAGTAAAAAGGAAACAAGAAGAATACAAAAAATATTATGACAGACAGAAACATGTTCAAGAAAGCAAAGTCAGGAAGGGTTATTGGGTGAGAGTGAGAGAACCCAAGCGCGTAATGAAAGGAGAGTCTAGATTCCGTCCTCCGCAGAAAGTGATAGATTGTTCGAACAAGTATGTGATCTTAGAGGATGGCAGGGAGTGGTTGTGCAATGATGTAATTCTGGCAAAGGAGGAGGAGATAGTGAGAAATGAAAGAGAACAAGACATACAAGAAGAAACATTCAAAGAGAAGTCAAATGATTCCAGTCTGATGAACGAAGAATCAAGACGAAGAAGGAAAACAAAAGAAGATTCACAGGAAGGAAATATTGAGGACAAACAGTCAGTACCAAGACAAAGGAAAAGAGTGTGGAATTATAAACAAGACTATGTATATTACTAAAAAGAAAAATGAAGAGAACTATATAACTGCTGGAGCTTTGGAACCATGGTACCATTTTAATCCCTAGTTCAAACACAAGGACAGCTTCACACCATCAAAAAAAAAAATATATCCTTTTTCATGTTTATATATAGTTAAGATTTCACATAAAAAAAAATATATATATATTTGTCACAGTTACGGGTTTATGGATGTTACTAATCTTTAATTAATTATATATGTTATATAATTATTTGGAAGGGAGATGTTGTGATATTTCATCTCGTGTGAAATGTATATAGTTGCTACCGACGCATGCATGCGACCTGTAGCTGTGACGACGTCTTCGTGTATCGTTCCAGAATGTTGATGGAACTATAGTGGCCGGTTTGCCTGCTGGGGGCTCCTCCCAATAAACTTAGTTATCGCATATATTTATCTGCATGTGTATTATTAATGAGTATATAATAATCACAACAGGCATGCTGGTGGATCACTCGATTGCTACAATGCTGGATGCTGCACTGTGGAATACTTTGCTCTGGTCAGATGACCGTGAAGGACCACGGGCCTCCATTGTGCTTACCCTGCAAAATAATATTTCCCTGCTTTGCCATCTGACTGGTTACAAACGTATCAATGTTAGAGAAGCCAACTCCCTAATTTATTACTGGGAAGAGTGTGCTAGGACCTTGCTATAAGAGTAGTCTGCCTTTCTGTAGTAACCTTTCCCCAATGGACAAACCAGTTTCAAGCTACAGAGTGATCGAGGGCCAGTCAGAAGGCGCCTAGAAGACCAGAAATTTGCGCGAGTACTAGGATGTGGATGGCGGGAGAAAAAGATACCCTAGGCACACTTCCACATTTCAGAAGCCTATATATACCAAGAGAGATGAGACTGAAGAAATCCACTCTGGCAAAATAACCACTAGAAGGACCAGCAAAAGCCACTGAACCTACCTCAGCGGGCACTGATCAGAGTATTATTGGAATCCCTAGGATAGATGTTGTGTGAGATACCTGAAAGGATATCAGATGCTATGATGCCCTAACAGGGCCTCATTACTCGCAAGTTCCTGCCCCCATCACTTCATTGCATCTTTTTAAATGTTTCAACTCCTTTCTGGAAATCGTGAGCACTGTGAAGAACCAATCCAACATTGGAACCCTAAAGCAGCCACTGAACATGCATGGTTCGATTCCCTTCTCCTGGATGAGACTTTGAAACTTTTTTCCAATGTATTGTTTACATGAGAAGTGTATCTCACCTTGTGGGGCCCTGGTAGGGTATATCCTTGGCACGTGGCAGGCTGGCGTAATTTTTGCTTCATTTCAGAGTCATAAGGTAATTTTTCTAACTGGGTGCCCCATGACCTTGAATCATATATCCTGGGTGGAATCTGGTCAGGCAGGGATAGGGGTTTAAGGCTAGGCAACAGACAGATTTTTGCCTACGTTCCACTCTAGGAAACCTGGCTTGCACTTAGTATTATTTTTTATGTTTTTACTTTTCAATGTATTCCAATTGCTCCCCATAGGATCCCATGTTAATTGTGTTTCCATTGACTTCTATTATACAGTTTAACATTATGTTTCCTTTTATCAACACCCCAATGTTTTTCTGGTAATTACAAAATAACATTTGCTATTTTTGTAACTTTGTCTGGACATTTCCATTGTATTTTCTTATTATTGAGTTTTTGAACTGGCTTCATCTCTCACACCTTTTATGAGTAATTCTGAGCTTAGCCTACTTTACCAAAGGGTGAAACAAGGGATACTATTGATGTCCCTTGGCCTCCCTATCAGTAAACCACACCGAAAAAGGGGGGTTTATTGCATGACATTATTGTTTTTCGTACAAGGATGGCAAATTGATCTGTACAGTTTTCACTGTGATAGTTTAAAAGGAACATGACATTTGTGCATAGTATTCTTTAGAAACAGATCTAATGTTGGAGGTCCTAAAACATGTTGAGGCCATGTTGGCTTTGAAGTACACTAGCATCATCAGAACGTCTATGGCTGTAAAAGATGGAGCCACCAATATCTTCAATGCGTTAGGTTTTAAACATCGCTGCAATGCTGGTCTGGTGGGGCAAGGTTATTTTGAGTAAGCTTTGTCATGGGGTAAAATATGCTGACCTAACATTACCATAAACAACTGTTAAGCATGAGTTAGCTGCCATTAAGGCCACTGAAATGTCGTCCCTTTTAGGGAAATTCACACTACTTTTAAGCTTCAGCCTCATCATGAATAGTAGGAGTCCAAATACATTCATTAAAGAGGGTGGCCCGAGCCATTCCAGCAAGATCCCAGATACTTGTTTAGAAAACCATAGTGCTTACCAGAATAAGTTCATTTATAGGTGTAGGTGGAGATGCATGTCCTGGGGCAATAGTTTGAGGGGTGTTATTAGGACTCATTGGATTCACTCTCCCCCATGCTGTCTTCTTCAGGGCAACTTGCACCATCTACAAGAGTCATTTAGAGATGTTTTGGGAACTGACTACTGATTGTCAGAGTCTGCTGTCAAAAACAGCATGCACTAATGACCTTACCAGCTCTGCTGTTAACATCACTCAGCTAAGGCTGTATAAACAGATATCACTACCACCCTATTCTTGCACAGGTGTCCAACCTGCAGATGCTTTAAAAAGATCTCCACGGTCATGCCAGCAGCAGTGGCAGAGCCAGGGATGGGGAGCCTCACCCCTTGGTCCCCTCTGGTGCCCAGTGCGCCCCCAGCCTCCTACTGGTGACGTATTATCTGTCTCAGCTGGCACCAAAAGCTGCCTCCGCTACTGGAGCAGTAATTTGGAGAAACAAATCTCTGACAGAATGCTGTGCCGCTCTTTATAAGCAACTAGCTGGGGTACCCAGCACTGCCTGTGTCCTGATCGAGTGGTGTCTCATGTGCCCTGGAGGATGCTGCTCTTGTCCTTTAGTGAGCAAGTTTTCCTTCAGTTTCCTCTGGTGTCTCATGTGCCCTGGGGGATGTTGCTCTTATCCTCATGTCAGCAAGTCTTGCTTCACTTTGCTATGGCATCTCATTTGCCCTGGAGAAAATGTCTCTTGTCCTCTGTTCGGCAAGTTGTGCTGCTGTTTGTTTTTGTGTTTCACAAGCTCTTGATATTGATTTTCTCTTTGCATCAGTCAATTAATGGCTTCAGCACATTTCAGAAAATGTCCAAGAAAGATTGATTGATTGTGCTCTCTTCTCGTGAATGAACTTAAGTAAACTGTACCCTTGTCATTTCCCATATTTGAGTGGCGTTTTTTTTATTCCCTTTAAAAATGCTTTGATAAACACTTTCTAACTGTATACAGTAGTAATGCATTTCATAGGAATAACCAACACAACGAACATTTTGCTTCAGACACTTTTCAAAATGTTGCCTCCTTCTAGTACCTACTCTATTGAATCGGGGTGAGCATCAGTAAATGAGGATGTCTACGGAGTGAATTTTTTGCATCCAAACATAAACTACAATCTTGCCCCAGACAAATGAGGAAGCCATGCAAAATGTGGCAGCAGTGGGTTCAACGGTGTGAATTTGTTATATGTAAAGATAGTTTCAGGATCTGAGATTCATTTGTAGACTTGACAACACCAATCGCGTGCTTCTATTAGGTCCCACCACCTCTTAATCACATGAGGTGCAGGAAACACCAAGTATATTACTAACGTGAAAGACCAAGGGACGGTGAAAGGAAGGGACCACAGGAAAATAATGAATCATAGGTGACGAAAAACTGAGGAGTGGCTATTGTATGTGCACTGAATGTGATGGTGGTTATGGTATATGAGGATGTGAATGTTAGAGGTTCTGAGGGTCTAAGTCAGTGGTCGAAGTGGGCGAGAGTAGTTGGGAGTGGTATGTCTCTACTTTTTTAAAATTGAGTTTTACTGTTCCTATACTTTTATTTTAAAAAGAACCATTCCGGAATGGTTTCATTTTAAAATAAAAGTGTAGTATGAAGTTGAAACTTGCACTTTCAGCATGCTGCGCTGAAAGTTCCCTTAAACAGCAGGTGCATGTTTTTGTGGGATGTATTGTGCATGGCGGGGGGGGCTACGGGGTTTGTGGGGAGTTTGTGAAGGCCAGTAGGGAACATAGTTCAACTACTACTGTTCGTACACTTCGACCACTGGTCGTAGTAGGAGTTTGACGGTGCCATCAATAGATGTGGCTGAAATGTTACATCCATATTTGGGAAAGGAAATAGGGTTGCACTCGTAGTATGCCCCTGGCTTCAGAACATCATATATACAGTAATTCACAAAAGGATACCACACCATTTTTTGGAAGTGAACAGGCCGCATTTTATTACAGAATTTTTCAAAGCACTTATGACAGGGACCCAATAGTTCTTTTACATATTGCATCATCGGTTACCACGACCTTGACCCCTAGCAGCCCTGCCGACCTGCCAGATGCCTGTTTGGCCTACTGACTCTAAGCTGCCCTAGGGTTACTTGTAGAAACTCCAAATGTACAGCCGGGCAGTCCAAACACTCAAGCCTAGGCTACAAATCCATCCAAATCCATCCAATGGTCAACCCAAGGGGCCACCCCTGCTGTCCCCACCTGCTCAACCCACAACCCGGGTAGGAAATTAATGGTTCTTGATAATGCAACCTTTTTGGTCATGGTCCGAACATTTTATATGATCCATTGTGCCAGTCCCCGTCCACAGCGCCACAAGGCTGATCGGGCTACTGTCCGACGGCCCTCCCCCCAATGCTCGGGTACAGACACCAGTGTATACCCACTTGTATATCGTTAATGAAAACATCCACACCTTGATGGGAGAGATGAGCACCATCTCTATGAAAAAATTCAGGGAAAGAAAGCCTTAATAGACCATACTTAAAACTGCGCAGCCAGGCGTGCACGTGAACTTTGCCAATTCCATGTTCAATGTAATTATTGATGAGTTCATGGCTGCTGGGCTCACCCATTTTCCCCAGTCACTCCCAGGGATCATTTCTGACCATACAATAACCGTACCACCAAAATGGTGCACACATTGATGATAAATTCCTTCACCCGCTGCCTACCCCACCTGGACATGTCGTTCCTCCCCAGCATGAAGTACCAACACCTCGGGATGTGGCAACAGGCCTGGCTGTAATGCCTCCAACAACGTTTCCCAGAGCTGTCTAAGTCGCAACTCCCCCAGGACCTAACCAGTAACATCAAGTCTCTCATACACTTGTTTGTCAAGCCACACTGGGTCTTAACAAGCCTCGCAACAATCTTGATACAAAAGAATGGCCGAATACCCAAGCCACCTTAGGCTTCACCCCTGCAAGAAAACATGTTGGGAGTTAGAGCAGTGAGAGGACGTGAATGCATAATTCCGCACAGATCATGTATTCATGCCTTTCTGTTTCACACAATTCAGTGGGCAGCCCTGGCCATGATCCATGTCTTCAGGACACACCTTTGTCTCCCATTGGATGTCATCATGACAGCATTGAGTTACCAGAAATTAGCTGATCGAAAATGGCCATTCGGCAATATAAACAGAGGTTACCTAGGCAACGGTTCTTTTACAATGCCATATCCAAGCGCAGGCATTCACTCCATGCGCGTGACCTCTATTTTAATTCATCTAGTACGAACAAGGCGGCTTGCCTGATCGCACTTACCTTATGCTTCCCCGTGGACCGAACAAAATTAATGGGCATACATATATTGTCCCTCCTGCACACCACTGGCATCCTCGTAAACAAAACACATTATTCGACTGCATGCTCTTATTCTTATTGTTATTATCACACACCACTCAGGCCCGGCTACAGGAATTTTAATCTGGGTGGGCCAGGGTTGTGATCAGGGGGGCCCACATTCCATTTGGTGTGGGTCTAGGAGTACACTAAACAAAGTGCTGGCATTGATCCAGATTTCCCAGATCCGTGATCCAGCAAAAAATGTCTTCCCAGATCTGCAAAAATACGTTTGCACCCAGCTTGCCTTTCCTGGACTGGCTTGGGAGAATTGAGGGTGCTGCCTCCTCCTCCTCCTCCTCTGGGAGGCCTAAGCAGTGAGGCCCCCAGTCTTTGTAACATCTCAGATGGTGTCTGCCCAACAATACCTTTCTGAGGACTGTGGATACTCCCAGCAGGCCCCAGAGGCGATACTTGTGGTCCGTCCATCTTTTTGTGAAAGATAGACCCCCCAACCAGAATATTGAAGCAAAGAATAGATTTTGTTTCCTACAAAATTACATATTTTTCAAACTTCTTTAAATTTCAAGAACAGAACATACCATATCCAATCAATACAGGTAGTCTTGTTGATCTTAACAATATTTCGAGCACAGCAACATATCCTCCAATAACATACACATGTATACAAACCTCCCTTGACCCACCCATTCCACAACCCCCTCCTTTCCAAATGAACCCCAACAGTAGTCCCATTCTGAATGTCTCCCATCAATGGTTCATGTCCAAAATTACATTTTAAGCACAAAATGTTATTTTTGTTGCATTTTTGCAGCACAATTAATTGAGCTGAGAGTGCAAGGAAGTGATAAGACTGTAATGGCTGCATCAGGAGGCAGACAGTGCTGGTTGAGGGGTTTGCAGTCTCCTGGTATCGCTCCTGGTGGGGCGTGCCCCTGTACATCATTGTCTGGTATATACTGGTTATAATATGCAATTGTCCATGATGACTCTTTTTTTGATATGTTCACTCTGATTTGCTATTGAATGCCACAATTGTGTTCAATAAATGTGTCCCGGATATGTTCAAAGTTAGATGTGTGTGTGTCCTAATCCCTGTGCTGCCCATCTTTTAAACCACGAGTGAGGCTTTTTGGAATAGCTCATAATGCGAACGGAATCACTTCCAGGGGCACCTAATTTTAACAAGTAAGGCATAGTGAAATTAAAAAATATGTCCAGGATCGCAACCTTTGGTCAAGTGGTAAAGCCATAATTTGAGCCTAGCCTGATATTTAGATACTTGAACACACATCTTCCAAGCTCAATTTGATACAAATATGTGTTGAAGTTTGGCTTTGAATACCTAAAATAATCCTAAATTTTATACAGATTACCTTAAAGATGCACAAGTCACATGATAAACCAACCTGACAATGTATTCATCATCGTAGAAACATTTTGATGAACACATTAATGGGGGCATTTTGTTTTGAATCCTAAATTGCACAGATCAGAATTCTCCTGTTTGCACTTTTTTTTGCAAAAGGGGCCATTCATTAATTTTTTATTATTTTCACCAAGTACTGGAAAAGTAAAGAGTAAAACACTGGAGAAAATCACGTTTGCTCTTTACTTAACCACTACGTGTCTGCAAAAGTGTAAATCACTTGCACAATTAAGAATTGTGGGAGCCATCCACAATGGATTCCTTTGGACTCTGCCCGCTTTTTCCAGATGTAAAAGTCAGGCAGGTCCCATAGGAATCTATTGGTTTTCCGCCAACGTAGAAAATACATGCTGGTGGAATACCAATCGGATTTGGCAGGGGACCTTGTTAAGTCTGATCTGTTCTCCAACTTCACCTGTCAAATCATACAAAACCCTGCAGCTCATAAAAAGTGGAGCTACATGCATTTAGCGCCACTTCTTCCACTCCACTTGACCTGGAAAATTATCCCCTATGACGGTAGCTTTATTTTCCCCATCCTGAATGGAAGCCTTCAAGCTCCAGCATAGCAATTAATGAGAGCTTACAGGAAATCTCATACAGACGCAAAGTGAAATGAAATGCATGACAAGGTTATTGTATCACACAGCTTTTTCTGTATCCCCTTACTTACTAATCACCCAACAATCACACTTAAATAGCTTCTTAAAACCTTATATAATTGTTTTTTTTTAAGTGCCACAGCAATTGGTACTGCCTTTTTACATTTTCTCATCTCTAATCACTTCCTGTTGTAAATAATCTGCCTCTGAGACACATTAAAAAGATAAGATCTCACTGGTAGGGCTTGAAAAGCCCTGCTGTTTGTATTTGAGGGGAAAGAGTAGAGCGGGGTGGGGAGACATTGGAATGTGTCCCTTGTCTAAATGGTAAATCCACCTCTGATTGCACGCTATAGAAAATATTTAAATACTGCTTTTTAGTTATACAAGATGTACACCTTTTATACTTTGCCTGCAACATTATAGAAAACGCCCTTCTTTTTTGTTATTTTACGGCGTTCATGTTTCATTTCCGGCACTGCCTGGACACCCAGCACCCAGGATTTACATCATACTTTCCAAACAAATCCCACAACACACATGACATATTCTGTTTGCATGCAAACTCTGTAAATGTACTCAAACAGAAGGAGGTTATCAAGTCAGTGCTTATTAGTTAAAATCATGAAACGTTCTGTCAGAGTAGACTAGGCTTCCAAACAAAGGTACATTCAATTTAGGTCAGAGACCCACTGGTATGTATGCATGAGAAGATCTGAAACTGGTCAATGCTTGCAAACCTAGCCATATAATTTTCAGGTAGGGCCTTGTTGGATTTAGGGAGGCAAACGGAAGCCAACATGCATTGGCAAAGCCAACAGCCTGGGTTTTTGATTAGGCATGGATAGGCGCCAGGCACTGCCATTAGGGTACCACCTGGCCTGACAAATATATTGCTTATAAAATCAACTGGCTGAAGACACACGTTAACAGAATTGTACTACACTAGTAGCTCATTTACAGAGTCAATTAAGTAATTAAAGACTCAAAAGAATGCTTAGATATAACACTGGAAGGCACTATGCAGCAACACGTTTGGTGTTACTTTGAAATAGAGCTTGCTCAAAGAGTTCTAGAAAGGTTAGGTTTTGGTGGTGAGGCATTGACATAGCAATGGCTAGTTGTTAGGTGGGTAAATGACCAGGCACCCATAAGATGTGTGTTTCTCCTCACCTTTTCTTGCCATCCTATCTGTATTCCACAGTATGCGTTCTGGTTGTACCTAATAGGTAAAACGTCTCTGAATCAATTAGAACCACCATCATTGCTCTGGCCAGCCTTCCATACCATTGCTTGCATATCAGCCTTGGCCCTGTCACTAATGCCAGAAGCCCTTCCCAAACTGCTAGACCACAGTGCCTAAAAATTCACGTGGTTGCTTGTGTTCTAGTGCAGATGGAACACGGCCTTGCAACTGAGATTGAACTGCACATTTTAGTGGCAGCACCAAAAGTCATTTGCTAATGGCTTGTCCCCTTCTCTAGTCGCACAGACATACTACAGAATTATGGCATGGAATGTTGCGCAGAGCAACGGTAGTGGTAATATTTAATTCAAAGCCTTGCATTTATCACTTTTTGATTTTACTACACTCTCCCCTTCAGAATTACATTTTTGTTACTACCAACCTATCTTTTCACTTATACTGAAGTAGTTAATGCAGCAGAATATATACTTTGAATGTAATTTGCAAGGGCCCCCAGTCAGTTGACGCACATTCTGCAGAAATATGTGTTCAAGCAACTTCTCCTGTCATTTACTGTTTGATATAGTTAACCATTTTATTAACCATGATGTGAAAAACCACTATATTCCCACAAGAAATAAACATACTTTAAATTATAGAAACCAAAATTGTGATTTTAGGTTTGAAAAAATAGTTGTAGGCAGCCTGCTTTTATAAGTGTGCTACCTCACTTAGAGCTGTGAATGGTCCTCCATCTCACTGGTCATTTGTACGTTTATGTCTGTGGGACATAAATGATTGTCTAGGGCAAGAAAACAAATCCTGGCCAGGACTCCTACAATTCAGCCTCGCAGAATGATATGAGGTGGCAGCTGAATGTATAGAGTGACAACCACCCCCCACTCCCTCGGTTACTAGTGGTGTATGACACCAATGGCATGGCCTTCTTTCTAGGGGGGGGGCAGAGGCTGACTCTGGGGGGCCTGCCCCCCCAGTCCTCCCTCCTGGAGCCGGGCCTGACACCACTGGTATCGTAAAAATATAGCATTTCAATCCCAGTAAAACAAAGACCGGTAAAACACATTATTCGAGAGCATGCTTTCATTGTTTCAAAGTGACGGTCCCGGTTAGGGACAATTGCACAATTCCATCGCTGCGTAGCCCATGCAACATTATAGCCTTCTTCAACGTCCTATGATGCACCCAGCCCCTTAGGCAAGCTAAATACCATGGCTCAAGTCGAGGGTACATGCGGGTGAACGGAGTCCCCACACTTTTTTCAGAGGGCAACTTGATATGCAAATTTCTGGTGATGCCACATTCAAATGGTATGTTAATGAGTCCCCCACTTTTATTTTAGGACTTCACCCCTGCTAAATACAGACGTTCCCTGACAAAGCATGCTTCAAAGACAATCCGAGCTAGAGACTGCCTCGAAATTCATCCACCGGGTAACCCGCTCAGAAAGCCAATATTCCTCAACCGGTCTAGTAAGAATATAGCATGTTAAATGCAAACGGTACCCAAGTCCAGGTCCAGGGGCCGTCACCACCCTCTTGCTCTTGCCCACCAGAGTGCCAAAGTGTTCTCATAATCCCCACTACCCGACACCAGCTAAACAAAAATTGCTGACAGTCCCTGATCCACACAACCTTACTTTTTGTAACACAGCAGCGATTCTGCAATTCCGCTAACTGCGCAAGCCTGCTTGTTGGTACAACTATCCTGGAAACACAACAGCGTATTGTTTCAGCCACTGCGCATAGACCATCAATCCGTCCTTATTTTCAAATCTTCACAAATAAAAGTTTTTTTTTGTGAAGGTTTGAAAATAAGGACGGATTGATGATCTATGTGCTGTGGCTGAACCAATACTTTGTTGATATACCCCTTGTTAGGCTCAGAAGGGACTCTGGGTCTAGATTGGCAAACCCTGCAGCAATGACATTCTTAGCTTAAACACGAGCAGAATAATATTTTTTGTGGTTGCGCAACAGAGTAGCAGTTTCCCAACCTTTGGTTTCTGAGGGGGAAGTTATTTTCTTTTGTTATCCTGAAAACACCTCTCAGCTCTCTCACAGACCGAAGGAAACCAGGGCTGGAAACACGATGGATGATGCAGAACTTTACGACAGGAAGGCACGGGACAACAGGGACAAGCAGGAGGAGGATTCCTGGGCCGGACCCCCTTATATGCCCAGTTGCCCCCCCCCACCCACCACCAGATGCAGGTAAGGACTAACCGCTGTTGCCTAGCCTTAACCCCCTATCCCTTGAGAGGTACCCCTGAAACAAGTGAGCCCCCACCATGGCCCACGAGGCAGCCCCTAATGGTGCTGCTCTGCAGAGCAATGGCGTAGCCTCCATATTCCCCCTTTTGAACTTCATGGGAAAAAATAGATTTCTTGTTAAAAATATGATTTCCATTGCTTGTGTATATTTATGGTGCACTACCTATGATAGAGAGGCTCTGACTGTGATGATTCATGTCATCGTCGTGCCAATATCTCATGCTATGTGCTACTGCTTCAGTAAGGGCACTACTCCGTAAATGGGTCTGCCGCTAGTCTGTGCATACTTAGCTGGAGAAGAAGCATTTTGTACATTCTTACTCCAAATGGTTTGTCATTGGTGCTTGACAAGTATTTTAATCAGTGGGCATTTGGTAGAAGGCTCTACTCCAGACTGTACACACTTGTCTGCTGTGATAGAGGCAGTAGGTACAGTAAAGGGCAATGCAGGGCAGATCATCTGTCATTGCCGGTGGTGAGCTACTGGTAGTTTTTAAAGGTTTTGTAGCCCTTGCACATCTTTTGAACAGGCTGAAGACTTGGACTGCCCCCAGAAGATGCAGTGTGCCGAGCAGAAGCAGGCATGTGGTCTGGTAGCATGCACAAACTGTATGTGAGTACCTGCCTTGAGCCTATCAAAGTATTTGATGATTACCTATGCAATGTGAAAGTGGATCTTAAAAAGGTGCACAAATGCCTAAACCACCACAAAATGTTGAGGGGGCAGAGGTGGAAGCCAGGCATCATTGTCAGACATTGAACAGCCATTCTCCAAGCACAACTCTTGCAGAAAGACTGCAACCAGATAGTTAGTCACTAACAGGAGACCCACATATGCACTCCTATGGGGATGTAACCAATCCCAGGTTGGTTATCACACAGGTGTTCTGGGCCGTACCCAATTGTGGGGTGGATGGCCCAAAACAAGTGTTGGAGTTAGATGATACTATTGTTAACATTCATAATGACTTCAAATTTCATTACACCACAACGAGCCTATTAGATTTAGATTCAAAATTAAGATTTTGGTGATGATGCAATTCTGTGGAATACAAACACAATTATGTACCTCATCTTGTTTTGAGTTTGTTTTTTATCAATACCAATAGAAAAATTGTATGTCAATGGCTAATTGAAATTGACGTTCCTCTTTTATGTTTATAATTACTAAAGAATAATGCACAAGTACACTATTGTGCCATCAATTTTGTTGTGAGACACTCTGACACCCATGTAGTTATACAGAAAATCAGCTGTAAATAATTTATTGATGTTTCCCTGCTAAATTTGAAGTCATGATGAATGTTAACAATAATATTATCTAACTCCAACACTTGTTTTGGGCCATCAACCCCACTCTTGGGTACTCCCCAGAACACCTGTGTGACAACCAACCTGGGATTGGTTACATCCCTATAGGAGTGCATATGTGGGTCTCCTGCTAGTGACTAACAGTTACTGTTCGCTTTGGTTTTACTTTACAGTCTTAGGTGGCCTTGAGACTGGTTGACCCATTTGCACCTGAAATAATCATCTGACACAAGAACATTTAAGGACAGCACCTGTACTTTTGGTACAACACGTAACAAACCTATTTATCACATTGTGCCCCTCTACCCCCCTAACTCCCTTTGCAACCAGATTGTCCCATCAAACTCATCACCGCTCATGGCACCTTATGATCTGGTGGCAAGCCAAGGATATGAATGAAGAGCCAGAGCTGCAATGCACAGAGATCCCAAATATACTTTTAATCCCATGGAGTGACTGCTCTTTTACATGTCCAAGAATGGCATCTTGAGTCCCTGCTTGTCAAATCACCCTGCACAATTTGATGACAGACATTTGTGGTTATTCAAGGTCATCCCACAAGCAATGACCATTTCCACCTGGAATGAGTGCTGCAGATATGTGAGTTTAGGAAAAGAAGCCTCAGCAATGAGTACATCAAGTGACATTTCCATGTGAAGAACCACCACAGTAGACTGTTGACTAAAGCCAAAGAGCAGGTGATGCTGGTGGAATGCACAACATTGATCAGTCACTCTTCATATGCGTGTAGCATTATAGGATAAAAAATGAAGGCAATATTTGGAGTACCCTTGATGTGTTGGTGGATCTCATCATAACACTCAATCTTCGGTTTGGAGAGCAAGTGATCTATTGCAGCTGAAGATGTATCAATAATGTGGGTGGTACATTGCAACAAGTCACACTAAAGGAGTTCTTTCGGAGTATGTGAATGCACCATCAAAAAAATCCAAGCATATCTGGGATGAATGCAGGGCTTCCTATCTTGGTATGTGTATTTTTATCTTTGGAATACAACACAATCCTACATTCAACAGTAGCTGCTGTATGTTACTCAAAGATCCAGAACCAATCATCTTTCACCCACAATGCAGTATCGGAACTGCATTAGCAGCCGAAGAAGGGACTTGTCATATACCTGGAGCGATCACATAGTGAAAAATTTCATTTGATGAAGGAGAGGTACACAAGTGGGTATGATAAATACCATGAGCCGACACCGCTCACTGCAGCCTTCCATAGTCAGTGCCAAAAGAAAAACACTTCTTATGTTGCCAAGCCAGTTTGCTTGCAGAGATTTTCAGAGGAATCCCACAGGCCTGCTGTAATGAATTCTTGTATAGAGAGTTCCCGAAATGACAACATGTTTAAATCAAGCATGATGGCTAATTGAAACTTCACACACAACCTCATGTTAGCCACATCTTCAACCTGACCATTGCCCACTAATTGGCACACGGCATAGAGGTCTACAATGCCTTGGATAAATATGCAATAGTGTAACTGCCCTCACCATCAACTGATTTACGGGGTTACAACTAAGTCAAGCTCGACCTTCCCCATGACGCAGACCCCGCTTGAGAATCAGAAGGCGATCACAGTTTATTACATGCACCACTAAAAGCAGTTGGGCTGTTATTTTTAACAGTTGAGAACTTGCGCATGGTGGAACAGCTGTGGGAAACCATGTTGTCTTTTTAAAGGGCATCCATTAGTGGATTTAGGGCAGATTTAGGACCTGAGCCATCTTTTACATTGATGTGAAAACAAAGGCACTAGCAGGAGCAACACATGGCCACAGAGTATGATTAAAGATCTGTGTTGTCCAACATTTCCGCTATAAAACGGGATACAATTATTTTGGAAACATACCAAATTTGAAAAGTAATTGAGAAGTTGCGCAATTACTAATCATGGAGCACAAAATAGCCTACAGCACCTGGTATTGCCAGGCGGTCTCCCATCCAGGTACTAACTAGGCCCGACCCTGCTTAGCTTCCGAGATCAGGCGCATTCAGTGTGGTGTGGCCGTAGACTCTGGGTTTAGTGAGTTTTGTACTTTTAAGCATCTAGTCGGCTAGACCTTGCAGTTTTGAAAGGCAATTGAGAAATGGCTCACTTCCTGAACTTGGAGCACAAAAAAGCCTACAGCACCTGGTATTCCCAGGCGGTCTCCCATCCAGGTACTAACTAGGCCCGACACTGCTTAGCTTCCGAGATCGGGCGCATTCAGTGTGGTGTGGCCGTAGGCTCTAGGCCTAGTGAGTTATGTACTTTTAAGCATCTAGTCGGCTAGACCTTGCAGTTTTGAAAGGCAATTGAGAAATGGCTCACTTCCTGAACTTGGAGCACAAAAAAGCCTACAGCACCTGGTATTCCCAGGCAGTCTCCCATCCAGGTACTAACTAGGCCTGACACTGCTTAGCTTCCGAGATCAGACGATAGGCCTGACACTGCTTAGCTTCCGAGATCAGACGCATTCAGTGTGGTGTGGCCATAGGCTCTAGAAATGCTAAGAATATTACTCTTATGCATTTGCATTTAGTAAGCTAAGCCATGCAGCCACTTGCAACATGATACCACGCTCATCGCTCGATCAGCGCTCGATCAGGCGAGATATATAAGACTGGTGGGCCCATTCAGGACTCCTATGTCTGGTAGGATAACTTTAATCCATCCATCCTGTTTCTGTTGCAGGGAGGTGGAGAGAACAATCAATCCAATAATGGCTTTCTTTCATGCCTCTTGAAGGACTCAATATCCTCTGTACTGCATTACATGTGAAAGTCGATTTATTACCCATGAACACACTACCTGTATGCTAATTCTATGTAAATAGGTAGCTCCAGCCCTCATGATGTTGTCCAACATTTCCGCTATAAAACGGGATACAATTATTTTGGAAACATACCAAATTTGAAAGGCAATTGAGAAATGGCTCACTTCCTGAACTTGGCGCACAAAAAAGCCTACAGCACCTGGTATTCCCAGGCAGTCTCCCATCCAGGTACTAACTAGGCCCAACACTGCTTAGCTTCCGAGATCAGACGCATTCAGTGTGGTGTGGCCATAGGCTCTGGGCCTAGTGAGTTTTGTACTTTTAAGCATCTAGTCAGCTAGACCTTGCAGTTTTGAAAGGCAATTGAGAAATGGCTCACTTCCTGAACTTGGAGCACAAAAAAGCCTACAGCACCTGGTATTCCCAGGCGGTCTCCCATCCAGGTACTAACTAGGCCCGACACTGCTTAGCTTCCGAGATCAGACCAGATCGGGCGCATTCAGTGTGGTGTGGCTGTAGGCTCTGGGCATTGTGAGTTTTGTACTTTTAAGCATCTAGTCGGCTAGACCTTGCAGTTTTGAAAGGCAATTGAGAAATGGCTCACTTCCTGAACTTGGAGTACAAAAAAGCCTACAGCACCTGGTATTCCCAGGCGGTCTCCCATCCAGGTACTAACTAGGCCCGACACTGCTTAGCTTCTGAGATGAGACGAGATCGGGCGCATTCAGTGTGGCGTGGCCGTAGGCTCTCAGCCTAGTGAGTTTTGTACTTTTAAGCATCTAGTCGGCTAGACCTTGCAGTTTTGAAAGGCAATTGAGAAATGGCTCACTTCCTGAACTTGGAGCACAAAAAAGCCTACAGCACCTGGTATTCCCAGGCGGTCTCCCAACCAGGTACTAACTAGGCCTGACACTACTTAACTTCCGAGATCAGACGAGATCGGGTGCATTCAGTGTGGTGTGACCGTAGGCTCTAGGAATGCTAAGAATATTACTCTTATGCATTTGCATTTAGTAAGCTAAGCCATGCAGCCACTTGCAACATGATACCACGCTCATCGCTCGATCAGGCTCGATCAGGCGAGATATATAAGACTGGTGGGCCCATTCAGGACTCCTATGTCTGGTAGGATAACTTTAATTCATCCATCCTGTGTCTGTTGCAGGGAGGTGGAGAGAACAATCAACACAATAATGGTTTTCTTTCATGCCTCTTGAAGGACTCAATATTCTCTGTACTGCATTACATGTGAAAGTGGATTTATTACCCATGAACACACTACCTGTATGCTAATTCTATGTAAAAAGGTAACTCCAGCCCTCATGATGTTGTCCAACATTTCCGCTATAAAATGGGATACAATTATTTTGGAAACATACCAAATTTGAAAAGTAATTGAGAAGTTGCGCAATTACTAATCATGGAGCACAAAATAGCCTACAGCACCTGGTATTGCCAGGCGGTATCCCATCCAGGTACTAACTAGGCCTGACATTGCTTAGCTTCGGAGATCAGACGAGATTGGGCGCATTCAGTGTGGTGTGGCCGTAGGCTCTGGGCCTAGTGAGTTTTGTACTTTTAAGCATCTAGTCAGCTAGACCTTGCAGTTTTGAAAGGCAATTGAGAAATGGCTCATTTCCTGAACTTGGAGCACAAAAAAGCCTACAGCACCTGGTATTCCCAGGCAGCCTCCCATCCAGGTACTAACTAGGCCCGACACTGCTTAGCTTCCGAGATCGGGCGCATTCAGTGTGGTGTGGCTGTAGACTCTGGGCTTAGTGAGTTTTGTACTTTTAAGCATCTAGTCGGCTAGACCTTGCAGTTTTGAAAGGCAATTGAGAAATGGCTCACTTCCTGAACTTGGAGCACAATAAAGCCTACAGCACCTGGTATTGCCAGGCGGTCTCCCATCCAGGTACTAACTAGGCCCGACCCTGCTTAGCTTCCGAGATCAGGCGCATTCAGTGCGGTGTGGCCGTAGACTCTGGGTTTAGTGAGTTTTGTACTTTTAAGCATCTAGTCGGCTAGACCTTGCAGTTTTGAAAGGCAATTGAGAAATGGCTCACTTCCTGAACTTGGAGCACAAAAAAGCCTACAGCACCTGGTATTCCCAGGCGGTCTCCCATCCAGGTACTAACTAGGCCCGACACTGCTTAGCTTCCGAGATCGGGCGCATTCAGTGTGGTGTGGCCGTAGGCTCTAGGCCTAGTGAGTTTTGTAATTTTAAGCATCTAGTCGGCTAGACCTTGCAGTTTTGAAAGGCAATTGAGAAATGGCTCACTTCCTGAACTTGGAGCACAAAAAAGCCTACAGCACCTGGTATTCCCAGGAAGTCTCCCATCCAGGTACTAACTAGGCCTGACACTGCTTAGCTTCCGAGATCAGACGATAGGCCTGACACTGCTTAGCTTCCGAGATCAGACGCATTCAGTGTGGTGTGGCCATAGGCTCTAGAAATGCTAAGAATATTACTCTTATGCATTTGCATTTAGTAAGCTAAGCCATGCAGCCACTTGCAACATGATACCACGCTCATCGCTCGATCAGCGCTCGATCAGGCGAGATATATAAGACTGGTGGGCCCATTCAGGACTCCTATGTCTGGTAGGATAACTTTAATCCATCCATCCTGTTTCTGTTGCAGGGAGGTGGAGAGAACAATCAATACAATAATGGCTTTCTTTCATGCCTCTTGAAGGACTCAATATTCTCTGTACTGCATTACATGTGAAAGTCGATTTATTACCCATGAACACACTACCTGTATGCTAATTCTATGTAAATAGGTAGCTCCAGCCCTCATGATGTTGTCCAACATTTCCGCTATAAAACGGGATACAATTATTTTGGAAACATACCAAATTTGAAAAGTAATTGAGAAGTTGCGCAATTACTAATCATGGAGCACAAAATAGCCTACAGCACTTGGTATTCCCAGGCGGTCTCCCATCCTGGTACTAACTAGGCCGGACACTGCTTAGCTTCCAAGATCAGACGAGATCGGGCGCATTCAGTGTGGTGTGGCCGTAGGCTCTAGATATGCTAAGAATATTACTCTTATGCATTTGCATTTAGTAAGCTAAGCCATGCAGCCACTTGCAACATGATACCACGCTCATCGCTCGATCAGCGCTCGATCAGGCGAGATATATAAGACTGGTGGGCCCATTCAGGACTCCTATGTCTGGTAGGATAACTTTAATCCATCCATCCTGTTTCTGTTGCAGGGAGGTGGAGAGAACAATCAATCCAATAATGGCTTTCTTTCATGCCTCTTGAAGGACTCAATATTCTCTGTACTGCATTACATGTGAAAGTCGATTTATTACCCATGAACACACTACCTGTATGCTAATTCTATGTAAATAGGTAGCTCCAGCCCTCATGATGTTGTCCAACATTTCCGCTATAAAACGGGATACAATTATTTTGGAAACATACCAAATTTGAAAGGCAATTGAGAAATGGCTCACTTCCTGAACTTGGCGCACAAAAAAGCCTACAGCACCTGGTATTCCCAGGCAGTCTCCCATCCAGGTACTAACTAGGCCCAACACTGCTTAGCTTCCGAGATCAGACGCATTCAGTGTGGTGTGGCCGTAGGCTCTGGGCCTAGTGAGTTTTGTACTTTTAAGCATCTAGTCAGCTAGACCTTGCAGTTTTGAAAGGCAATTGAGAAATGGCTCACTTCCTGAACTTGGAGCACAAAAAAGCCTACAGCACCTGGTATTCCCAGGCGGTCTCCCATCCAGGTACTAACTAGGCCCGACACTGCTTAGCTTCCGAGATCAGACCAGATCGGGCGCATTCAGTGTGGTGTGGCTGTAGGCTCTGGGCATTGTGAGTTTTGTACTTTTAAGCATCTAGTCGGCTAGACCTTGCAGTTTTGAAAGGCAATTGAGAAATGGCTCACTTCCTGAACTTGGAGTACAAAAAAGCCTACAGCACCTGGTATTCCCAGGCGGTCTCCCATCCAGGTACTAACTAGGCCCGACACTGCTTAGCTTCTGAGATGAGACGAGATCGGGCGCATTCAGTGTGGCGTGGCCGTAGGCTCTCAGCCTAGTGAGTTTTGTACTTTTAAGCATCTAGTCGGCTAGACCTTGCAGTTTTGAAAGGCAATTGAGAAATGGCTCACTTCCTGAACTTGGAGCACAAAAAAGCCTACAGCACCTGGTATTCCCAGGCGGTCTCCCAACCAGGTACTAACTAGGCCTGACACTACTTAACTTCCGAGATCAGACGAGATCGGGTGCATTCAGTGTGGTGTGACCGTAGGCTCTAGGAATGCTAAGAATATTACTCTTATGCATTTGCATTTAGTAAGCTAAGCCATGCAGCCACTTGCAACATGATACCACGCTCATCGCTCGATCAGGCTCGATCAGGCGAGATATATAAGACTGGTGGGCCCATTCAGGACTCCTATGTCTGGTAGGATAACTTTAATTCATCCATCCTGTGTCTGTTGCAGGGAGGTGGAGAGAACAATCAACACAATAATGGTTTTCTTTCATGCCTCTTGAAGGACTCAATATTCTCTGTACTGCATTACATGTGAAAGTGGATTTATTACCCATGAACACACTACCTGTATGCTAATTCTATGTAAAAAGGTAACTCCAGCCCTCATGATGTTGTCCAACATTTCCGCTATAAAACGGGATACAATTATTTTGGAAACATACCAAATTTGAAAAGTAATTGAGAAGTTGCGCAATTACTAATCATGGAGCACAAAATAGCCTACAGCACCTGGTATTGCCAGGCGGTATCCCATCCAGGTACTAACTATGCCTGACATTGCTTAGCTTCGGAGATCAGACGAGATTGGGCGCATTCAGTGTGGTGTGGCCGTAGGCTCTGGGCCTAGTGAGTTTTGTACTTTTAAGCATCTAGTCAGCTAGACCTTGCAGTTTTGAAAGGCAATTGAGAAATGGCTCATTTCCTGAACTTGGAGCACAAAAAAGCCTACAGCACCTGGTATTCCCAGGCAGCCTCCCATCCAGGTACTAACTAGGCCCGACACTGCTTAGCTTCCGAGATCGGGCGCATTCAGTGTGGTGTGGCTGTAGACTCTGGGCTTAGTGAGTTTTGTACTTTTAAGCATCTAGTCGGCTAGACCTTGCAGTTTTGAAAGGCAATTGAGAAATGGCTCACTTCCTGAACTTGGAGCACAATAAAGCCTACAGCACCTGGTATTCCCAGGTGGTCTCCCATCCAGGTACTAACTAGGGCCGACACTGCTTAGCTTCCGACATCAGACGAGATCGGGCGCATTCAGTGTGGTGCGGCCGTAGGCTCTGGAACTTGTGAGTTTTGTACTTTTAAGCATCTAGTCGGCTAGACCTTGCAGTTTTGAAAGGCAATTGAGAAATGGCTCACTTCCTGAACTTGGAGTACAAAAAAGCCTACAACACCTGGTATTCCCAGGCGGTCTCCCATCCAGGTACTAACTAGGCCCGACACTGCTTAGCTTCTGAGATCAGGCGCATTCAGTGTGGCGTGGCCGTAGGCTTTGGGCCTAGTGAGTTTTGTACTTTTAAGCATCTAGTCGGCTAGACCTTGCAGTTTTGAAAGGAAATTGAGAATTGGCTCACTTCCTGAACTTGGAGCACAAAAAAGCCTACAGCACCTGGTATTCCCAGGCAGTCTCCCATCCAGGTACTAACTAGGCCTGACACTGCTTAACTATCGGGTGCATTCAGTGTGGTGTGGCCGTAGGCTCTAGGAATGCTCAGAATATTACTCTTATGCATTTGCATTTAGTAAGCTAAGCCATGCAGCCACTTGCAACATGATACCACGCTCATCGCTCGATCAGGCGAGATATATAAGACTGGTGGGCCCATTCAGGACTCCTATGTCTGGTAGGATAGCTTTAATTCATCCATCCTGTGTCTGTTGCAGGGAGGTGGAGAGAACAATCAACACAATAATGGTTTTCTTTCATGCCTCTTGAAGGACTCAATATTCTCTGTACTGCATTACATGTGAAAGTCGATTTATTACCCATGAACACACTACCTGTATGCTAATTCTATGTAAAAAGGTAACTCCAGCCCTCATGATGTTGTCCAACATTTCCGCTATAAAACGGGATACAATTATTTTGGAAACATACCAAATTTGAAAAGTAATTGAGAAGTTGCGCAATTACTAATCATGGAGCACAAAATAGCCTACAGCACCTGGTATTGCCAGGCGGTATCCCATCCAGGTACTAACTAGGCCTGACATTGCTTAGCTTCGGAGATCAGACGAGATTGGGCGCATTCAGTGTGGTGTGGCCGTAGGCTCTGGGTCTAGTGAGTTTTGTACTTTTAAGCATCTAGTCGGCTAGACCTTGCAGTTTTGAAAGGCAATTGAGAAATGGCTCACTTCCTGAACTTGGAGCACAAAAATGCCTACAGCACCTGGTATTCCCAGGCGGTCTCCCATCCAGTTACTAACTAGGCCCGACACTGCTTAGCTTCCGAGATCAGACGAGATCGGGTGCATTCAGTGTGGTGTGGCCGTAGATTCTGGGCCTAGTGAGTTTTGTACTTTTAAGCATCTAGTCAGCTAGACCTTGCAGTTTTGAAAGGCAATTGAGAAATGGCTCACTTCCTGAACTTGGAGCACAAAAAAGCCTACAGCACCTGGTATTCCCAGGCGGTCTCCCATCCAGGTACTAACTAGGCCCGAAACTGCTTAGCTTCCGAGATCAGATGAGATCGGGCACATTCAGTGTGGTGTGGCCGTAGGCTCTGGGCCTTGTGAGTTTTGTACTTTTAAGCATCTAGTCGGCTAGACCTTGCAATTGAGAAATGGCTCACTTCCTGAACTTGGAGCACAAAAAAGCCTACAGCACCTGGTATTCCCAGGCGGTCTCCCATCCAGGTACTAACTAGGCCCGAAACTGCTTAGCTTCCGACATCAGACGAGATCGGGCGCATTCAGTGTGGTGTGGCCGTAGGCTCTGGGACTTGTGAGTTTTGTACTTTTAAGCATCTAGTCGGCTAGACCTTGCAGTTTTGAAAGGCAATTGAGAAATGGCTCACTTCCTGAACTTGGAGTACAAAAAAGCCTACAGCATCTGGTATTCCCAGGCCGTCTCCCATCCAGGTACTAACTAGGCCCGACACTGCTTAGCTTCTGAGATCAGGCGCATTCAGTGTGGCGTGGCCGTAGGCTTTGGGCCTAGTGAGTTTTGTACTTTTAAGCATCTAGTCGGCTAGACCTTGCAGTTTTGAAAGGCAATTGAGAAATGGCTCACTTCCTGAACTTGGAGCACAAAAAAGCCTACAGCACCTGGTATTCCCAGGCAGTCTCCCATCCAGGTACTAACTAGGCCTGACACTGCTTAGCTTCCGAGATCAGACGATAGGCCCGACACTGCTTAGCTTCCAAGATCAGACGAGATCGGCGCATTCAGTGTGGTGTGGCCGCAGGCTCTAGAAATGCTAAGAATATTACTCTTATGCATTTGCATTTAGTAAACTAAGCCATGCAGCCACTTGCAATATGATACCACGCTCATCGCTCGATCAGCGCTCGATCAGGCGAGATATATAAGACGGGTGGGCCCATTCAGGACTCCTATGTCTGGTAGGATAACTTTAATCCATCCATCCTGTTTCTGTTGCAGGGAGGTGGAGAGAACAATCAATACAATAATGGCTTTCTTTCATGCCTCTTGAAGGACTCAATATTCTCTGTACTGCATTACATGTGAAAGTCGATTTATTACCCATGAACACACTACCTGTATGCTAATTCTATGTAAATAGGTAGCTCCAGCCCTCATGATGTTGTCCAACATTTCCGCTATAAAACGGGATACAATTATTTTGGAAACATACCAAATTTGAAAAATAATTGAGAAGTTGCGCAATTACTAATCATGGAGCACAAAAAAGCCTACAGCACCTGGTATTCCCAGGCAGTCTCCCATCCAGGTACTAACTAGGCCCGACCCTGCTTAGCTTCCGAGATCGGGCGCATTCAGTGTGGTGTGGCCATAGGCTCTGGGCCTAGTGAGTTTTGTACTTTTAAGCATCTAGTCGGCTAGACCTTGCAGTTTTGAAAGGCAATTGAGAAATGGCTCACTTCCTGAACTTGGAGCACAAAAAAAGCCTACAGCACCTGGTATTCCCAGGCGGTCTCCCATCCAGGTACTAACTAGGCCGGACACTGCTTAGCTTCTGAGATCAGACGAGATCGGGCGCATTTAGTGTGGTGTGGCCGTAGGCTCTGGGCCTAGTGAGTTTTGTACTTTTAAGCATCTAGTCGGCTAGACCTTGCAATTGAGAAAGGGCTCACTTCCTGAACTTGGAGCACAAAAAAGCCTACAGCACCTGGTATTCCCAGGTGGTCTCCCATCCAGGTACTAACTAGGCCTAACACTGCTTAACTTCCGAGATCAGACGAGATCGGGTGCATTCAGTGTGGTGTGGCCGTAGGCTCTAGGAATGCTAAGAATATTACTCTTATGCATTTGCATTTAGTAAGCTAAGCCATGCAGCCACTTACAACATGATACCACGCTCATCGCTCGATCAGGCTCGATCAGGCGAGATATATAAGACTGGTGGGCCCATTCAGGACTCCTATGTCTGGTAGGATAACTTTAATTCATCCATCCTGTGTCTGTTGCAGGGAGGTGGAGAGAACAATCAACACAATAATGGTTTTCTTTCATGCCTCTTGAAGGACTCAATATTCTCTGTACTGCATTACATGTGAAAGTGGATTTATTACCCATGAACACACTACCTGTATGCTAATTCTATGTAAAAAGGTAACTCCAGCCCTCATGATGTTGTCCAACATTTCCGCTATAAAACGGGATACAATTATTTTGGAAACATACCAAATTTGAAAAGTAATTGAGAAGTTGCGCAATTACTAATCATGGAGCACAAAATAGCCTACAGCACCTGGTATTGCCAGGCGGTATCCCATCCAGGTACTAACTAGGCCTGACATTGCTTAGCTTCGGAGATCAGACGAGATTGGGCGCATTCAGTGTGGTGTGGCCGTAGGCTCTGGGCCTAGTGAGTTTTGTACTTTTAAGCATCTAGTCAGCTAGACCTTGCAGTTTTGAAAGGCAATTGAGAAATGGCTCATTTCCTGAACTTGGAGCACAAAAAAGCCTACAGCACCTGGTATTCCCAGGCAGCCTCCCATCCAGGTACTAACTAGGCCCGACACTGCTTAGCTTCCGAGATCGGGCGCATTCAGTGTGGTGTGGCTGTAGACTCTGGGCTTAGTGAGTTTTGTACTTTTAAGCATCTAGTCGGCTAGACCTTGCAGTTTTGAAAGGCAATTGAGAAATGGCTCACTTCCTGAACTTGGAGCACAATAAAGCCTACAGCACCTGGTATTCCCAGGTGGTCTCCCATCCAGGTACTAACTAGGGCCGACACTGCTTAGCTTCCGACATCAGACGAGATCGGGCGCATTCAGTGTGGTGCGGCCGTAGGCTCTGGGACTTGTGAGTTTTGTACTTTTAAGCATCTAGTCGGCTAGACCTTGCAGTTTTGAAAGGCAATTGAGAAATGGCTCACTTCCTGAACTTGGAGTACAAAAAAGCCTACAACACCTGGTATTCCCAGGCGGTCTCCCATCCAGGTACTAACTAGGCCCGACACTGCTTAGCTTCTGAGATCAGGCGCATTCAGTGTGGCGTGGCCGTAGGCTTTGGGCCTAGTGAGTTTTGTACTTTTAAGCATCTAGTCGGCTAGACCTTGCAGTTTTGAAAGGAAATTGAGAATTGGCTCACTTCCTGAACTTGGAGCACAAAAAAGCCTACAGCACCTGGTATTCCCAGGCAGTCTCCCATCCAGGTACTAACTAGGCCTGACACTGCTTAACTATCGGGTGCATTCAGTGTGGTGTGGCCGTAGGCTCTAGGAATGCTCAGAATATTACTCTTATGCATTTGCATTTAGTAAGCTAAGCCATGCAGCCACTTGCAACATGATATCACGCTCATCGCTCGATCAGGCGAGATATATAAGACTGGTGGGCCCATTCAGGACTCCTATGTCTGGTAGGATAGCTTTAATTCATCCATCCTGTGTCTGTTGCAGGGAGGTGGAGAGAACAATCAACACAATAATGGTTTTCTTTCATGCCTCTTGAAGGACTCAATATTCTCTGTACTGCATTACATGTGAAAGTCGATTTATTACCCATGAACACACTACCTGTATGCTAATTCTATGTAAAAAGGTAACTCCAGCCCTCATGATGTTGTCCAACATTTCCGCTATAAAACGGGATACAATTATTTTGGAAACATACCAAATTTGAAAAGTAATTGAGAAGTTGCGCAATTACTAATCATGGAGCACAAAATAGCCTACAGCACCTGGTATTGCCAGGCGGTATCCCATCCAGGTACTAACTAGGCCTGACATTGCTTAGCTTCGGAGATCAGACGAGATTGGGCGCATTCAGTGTGGTGTGGCCGTAGGCTCTGGGTCTAGTGAGTTTTGTACTTTTAAGCATCTAGTCGGCTAGACCTTGCAGTTTTGAAAGGCAATTGAGAAATGGCTCACTTCCTGAACTTGGAGCACAAAAAAGCCTACAGCACCTGGTATTCCCAGGCGGTCTCCCATCCAGTTACTAACTAGGCCCGACACTGCTTAGCTTCCGAGATCAGACGAGATCGGGTGCATTCAGTGTGGTGTGGCCGTAGATTCTGGGCCTAGTGAGTTTTGTACTTTTAAGCATCTAGTCAGCTAGACCTTGCAGTTTTGAAAGGCAATTGAGAAATGGCTCACTTCCTGAACTTGGAGCACAAAAAAGCCTACAGCACCTGGTATTCCCAGGCGGTCTCCCATCCAGGTACTAACTAGGCCCGAAACTGCTTAGCTTCCGAGATCAGATGAGATCGGGCACATTCAGTGTGGTGTGGCCGTAGGCTCTGGGCCTTGTGAGTTTTGTACTTTTAAGCATCTAGTCGGCTAGACCTTGCAATTGAGAAATGGCTCACTTCCTGAACTTGGAGCACAAAAAAGCCTACAGCACCTGGTATTCCCAGGCGGTCTCCCATCCAGGTACTAACTAGGCCCGAAACTGCTTAGCTTCCGACATCAGACGAGATCGGGCGCATTCAGTGTGGTGTGGCCGTAGGCTCTGGGACTTGTGAGTTTTGTACTTTTAAGCATCTAGTCGGCTAGACCTTGCAGTTTTGAAAGGCAATTGAGAAATGGCTCACTTCCTGAACTTGGAGTACAAAAAAGCCTACAGCACCTGGTATTCCCAGGCGGTCTCCCATCCAGGTACTAACTAGGCCCGACACTGCTTAGCTTCTGAGATCAGGCGCATTCAGTGTGGCGTGGCCGTAGGCTTTGGGCCTAGTGAGTTTTGTACTTTTAAGCATCTAGTCGGCTAGACCTTGCAGTTTTGAAAGGCAATTGAGAAATGGCTCACTTCCTGAACTTGGAGCACAAAAAAGCCTACAGCACCTGGTATTCCCAGGCAGTCTCCCATCCAGGTACTAACTAGGCCTGACACTGCTTAGCTTCCGAGATCAGACGATAGGCCCGACACTGCTTAGCTTCCAAGATCAGACGAGATCGGCGCATTCAGTGTGGTGTGGCCGCAGGCTCTAGAAATGCTAAGAATATTACTCTTATGCATTTGCATTTAGTAAACTAAGCCATGCAGCCACTTGCAATATGATACCACGCTCATCGCTCGATCAGCGCTCGATCAGGCGAGATATATAAGACGGGTGGGCCCATTCAGGACTCCTATGTCTGGTAGGATAACTTTAATCCATCCATCCTGTTTCTGTTGCAGGGAGGTGGAGAGAACAATCAATACAATAATGGCTTTCTTTCATGCCTCTTGAAGGACTCAATATTCTCTGTACTGCATTACATGTGAAAGTCGATTTATTACCCATGAACACACTACCTGTATGCTAATTCTATGTAAATAGGTAGCTCCAGCCCTCATGATGTTGTCCAACATTTCCGCTATAAAACGGGATACAATTATTTTGGAAACATACCAAATTTGAAAAATAATTGAGAAGTTGCGCAATTACTAATCATGGAGCACAAAAAAGCCTACAGCACCTGGTATTCCCAGGCAGTCTCCCATCCAGGTACTAACTAGGCCCGACCCTGCTTAGCTTCCGAGATCGGGCGCATTCAGTGTGGTGTGGCCATAGGCTCTGGGCCTAGTGAGTTTTGTACTTTTAAGCATCTAGTCGGCTAGACCTTGCAGTTTTGAAAGGCAATTGAGAAATGGCTCACTTCCTGAACTTGGAGCACAAAAAAAGCCTACAGCACCTGGTATTCCCAGGCGGTCTCCCATCCAGGTACTAACTAGGCCGGACACTGCTTAGCTTCTGAGATCAGACGAGATCGGGCGCATTTAGTGTGGTGTGGCCGTAGGCTCTGGGCCTAGTGAGTTTTGTACTTTTAAGCATCTAGTCGGCTAGACCTTGCAGTTTTGAAAGGCAATTGAGAAAGGGCTCACTTCCTGAACTTGGAGCACAAAAAAGCCTACAGCACCTGGTATTCCCAGGTGGTCTCCCATCCAGGTACTAACTAGGCCTAACACTGCTTAACTTCCGAGATCAGACGAGATCGGGTGCATTCAGTGTGGTGTGGCCGTAGGCTCTAGGAATGCTAAGAATATTACTCTTATGCATTTGCATTTAGTAAGCTAAGCCATGCAGCCACTTACAACATGATACCACGCTCATCGCTCGATCAGGCTCGATCAGGCGAGATATATAAGACTGGTGGGCCCATTCAGGACTCCTATGTCTGGTAGGATAACTTTAATTCATCCATCCTGTGTCTTTTGCAGGGAGGTGGAGAGAACAATCAACACAATAATGGTTTTCTTTCATGCCTCTTGAAGGACTCAATATTCTCTGTACTGCATTACATGTGAAAGTCGATTTATTACCCATGAACACACTACCTGTATGCTAATTCTATGTAAAAAGGTAGCTCCAGCCCTCATAATGTTGTCCAACATTTCCGCTATAAAACGGGATACAATTATTTTGGAAACATACCAAATTTGAAAAATAATTGAGAAGTTGCGCAATTACTAATCATGGAGCACAAAAAAGCCTACAGCACCTGGTATTCCCAGGCAGTCTACCATCCAGGTACTAACTAGGCCCGACCCTGCTTAGCTTCCGAGATCGGGCGCATTCAGTGTGGTGTGGCCGTAGGCTCTGGGCCTAGTGAGTTTTGTACTTTTAAGCATCTAGTCGGCTAGACCTTGCAGTTTTGAAAGGCAATTGAGAAATGGCTCACTTCCTGAACTTGGAGCACAAAAAAAGCCTACAGCACCTGGTATTCCCAGGCGGTCTCCCATCCAGGTACTAACTAGGCCCGACACTGCTTAGCTTCCGAGATCAGACGAGATCGGGCGCAGTCAGTGTGGTGTGGCTGCAGGCTCTGGGCCTAGTGAGTTTTGTACTTTTAAGCATCTAGTCAGCTAGACCTTGCAGTTTTGAAAGGCAATTGAGAAATGGCTCACTTCCTGAACTTGGAGCACAAAAAAGCCTACAGCACCTGGTATTCCCAGGCGGTCTCCCATCCAGGTACTAACGAGGCACGACACTGCTTAGCTTTCGAGATCAGACGAGATCGGGCGCATTCAGAGTGGTGTGGCCGTAGGCTCTGGGCCTTGTGAGTTTTGTACTTTTAAGCATCTAGTCGGCTAGACCTTGCAGTTTTGAAAGGCAATTGAGAAATGGCTCACTTCCTGAACTTGGCTCACTTCCTGAACTTGGAGTACAAAAAAAGCCTACAGCACCTGGTATTCCCAGGCGGTCTCCCATCCAGGTACTAACTAGGCCCGACACTGCTTAGCTTCTGAGATCAGGCGCATTCAGTGTGGTGTGGCCGTAGGCTCTGGGCCTAGTGAGTTTTGTACTTTTAAGCATCTAGTCGGCTAGACCTTGCAGTTTTGAAAGGCAATTGAGAAATGGCTCACTTCCTGAACTTGGAGCACAAAAAAGCCTACAGCACCTGGTATTCCCAGGCGGTCTCCCATCCAGGTACTAACTAGGCCCGACACTGCTTAGCTTCCGAGATTAGACGAGATCGGGCGCAATCAGTGTGGTGTGGCCGTAGGCTCTGGGCCTAGTGAGTTTTGTACTTTTAAGCATCTAGTCAGCTAGACCTTGCAGTTTTGAAAGGCAATTGAGAAATGGCTCACTTCCTGAACTTGGAGCACAAAAAAGCCTACAGCACCTGGTATTCCCAGGCGGTCTCCCATCCAGGTACTAACGAGGCCCGACACTGCTTAGCTTCCGATATCAGACGAGATCGGGCGCATTCAGTGTGGTGTGGCCGTAGGCTCTGGGCCTTGTGAGTTTTGTACTTTTAAGCATCTAGTCGGCTAGACCTTGCAGTTTTGAAAGGCAATTGAGAAATGGCTCACTTCCTGAACTTGGAGCACAAAAAAGCCTACAGCACCTGGTATTCCCACGCGGTCTCCCATCCAGGTACTAACGAGGCCCGACACTGCTTAGCTTCCGATCGGGCGCATTCAGTGCGGTGTGGCCGTAGGCTCTGGGCCTTGTGAGTTTTGTACTTTTAAGCATCTAGTCGGCTAGACCTTGCAGTTTTGAAAGGCAATTGAGAAATGGCTCACTTCCTGAACTTGGAGTACAAAAAAAGCCTACAGCACCTGGTATTCCCAGGTGGTCTCCCATCCAGGTACTAACTAGGCCCGACACTGCTTAGCTTCTGAGATCAGATGAGATCGGGCGCATTTAGTGTGGTGTGGCCGTAGTCTCTGGGCCTAGTGAGTTTTGTACTTTTAAGCATCTAGTCGGCTAGACCTTGCAGTTTTGAAAGGCAATTGAGAAAGGGCTCACTTCCTGAACTTGGAGCACAAAAAAGCCTACAGCACCTGGTATTCCCAGGCGGTCTCCCATCCAGGTACTAACTAGGCCTAACACTGCTTAACTTCCGAGATCAGACGAGATCGGGTGCATTCAGTGTGGTGTGGCCGTAGGCTCTAGGAATGCTAAGAATATTACTCTTATGCATTTGCATTTAGTAAGCTAAGCCATGCAGCCACTTGCAACATGATACCACGCTCATCGCTCGATCAGGCTCGATCAGGCGAGATATATAAGACTGGTGGGCCCATTCAGGACTCCTATGTCTGGTAGGATAACTTTAATTCATCCATCCTGTGTCTGTTGCAGGGAGGTGGAGAGAACAATCAATCCAATAATGGCTTTCTTTCATGCCTCTTGAAGGACTCAATATTCTCTGTACTGCATTACATGTGAAAGTCGATTTATTACCCATGAACACACTACCTGTATGCTAATTCTATGTAAATAGGTAGCTCCAGCCCTAATGATGTTGTCCAACATTTCCGCTATAAAACGGGATACAATTATTTTGGAAACATACCAAATTTGAAAGGCAATTGAGAAATGGCTCACTTCCTGAACTTGGCGCACAAAAAAGCCTACAGCACCTGGTATTCCCAGGCGGTCTCCCATCCAGGGACTAACTAGGCCCAACACTGCTTAGCTTCCGAGATCAGACGAGATCGGGCGCATTCAGTGTGGTGTGGCGGTAGGCTCTGGGCCTAGTGAGTTTTGTACTTTTAAGCATCTAGTCAGCTAGACCTTGCAGTTTTGAAAGGCAATTGAGAAATGGCTCACTTCCTGAACTTGGAGTACAAAAAAGCCTACAGCACCTGGTATTCCCAGGCGGTCTCCCATCCAGGTACTAACTAGGCCCGACACTGCTTAGCTTCTGAGATGAGACGAGATCGGGCGCATTCAGTGTGGCGTGGCCGTAGGCTCTCAGCCTAGTGAGTTTTGTACTTTTAAGCATCTAGTCGGCTAGACCTTGCAGTTTTGAAAGGCAATTGAGAAATGGCTCACTTCCTGAACTTGGAGCACAAAAAAGCCTACAGCACCTGGTATTCCCAGGCGGTCTCCCAACCAGGTACTAACTAGGCCTGACACTACTTAACTTCCGAGATCAGACGACATCGGGTGCATTCAGTGTGGTGTGACCGTAGGCTCTAGGAATGCTAAGAATATTACTCTTATGCATTTGCATTTAGTAAGCTAAGCCATGCAGCCACTTGCAACATGATACCACGCTCATCGCTCGATCAGGCTCGATCAGGCGAGATATATAAGACTGGTGGGCCCATTCAGGACTCCTATGTCTGGTAGGATAACTTTAATTCATCCATCCTGTGTCTGTTGCAGGGAGGTGGAGAGAACAATCAACACAATAATGGTTTTCTTTCATGCCTCTTGAAGGACTCAATATTCTCTGTACTGCATTACATGTGAAAGTGGATTTATTACCCATGAACACACTACCTGTATGCTAATTCTATGTAAAAAGGTAGCTCCAGCCCTCATGATGTTGTCCAACATTTCCGCTATAAAACGGGATACAATTATTTTGGAAACATACCAAATTTGAAAGGCAATTGAGAAATGGCTCACTTCCTGAACTTGGCGCACAAAAAAGCCTACAGCACCTGGTATTCCCAGGCGGTCTCCCATCCAGGTACTAACTAGGCCCAACACTGCTTAGCTTCCGAGATCAGACGAGATCGGGCGCATTCAGTGTGGTGTGGCGGTAGGCTCTGGGCCTAGTGAGTTTTGTACTTTTAAGCATCTAGTCAGCTAGACCTTGCAGTTTTGAAAGGCAATTGAGAAATGGCTCACTTCCTGAACTTGGAGCACAAAAAAGCCTACAGCACCTGGTATTCCCAGGCGGTCTCCCATCCAGGTACTAACTAGGCCCGACACTGCTTAGCTTCCGAGATCAGACCAGATCGGGCGCATTCAGTGTGGTGTGGCTGTAGGCTCTGGGCATTGTGAGTTTTGTACTTTTAAGCATCTAGTCGGCTAGACCTTGCAGTTTTGAAAGGCAATTGAGAAATGGCTCACTTCCTGAACTTGGAGTACAAAAAAGCCTACAGCACCTGGTATTCCCAGGCGGTCTCCCATCCAGGTACTAACTAGGCCCGACACTGCTTAGCTTCTGAGATGAGACGAGATCGGGCGCATTCAGTGTGGCGTGGCCGTAGGCTCTCAGCCTAGTGAGTTTTGTACTTTTAAGCATCTAGTCGGCTAGACCTTGCAGTTTTGAAAGGCAATTGAGAAATGGCTCACTTCCTGAACTTGGAGCACAAAAAAGCCTACAGCACCTGGTATTCCCAGGCGGTCTCCCAACCAGGTACTAACTAGGCCTGACACTACTTAACTTCCGAGATCAGACGACATCGGGTGCATTCAGTGTGGTGTGACCGTAGGCTCTAGGAATGCTAAGAATATTACTCTTATGCATTTGCATTTAGTAAGCTAAGCCATGCAGCCACTTGCAACATGATACCACGCTCATCGCTCGATCAGGCTCGATCAGGCGAGATATATAAGACTGGTGGGCCCATTCAGGACTCCTATGTCTGGTAGGATAACTTTAATTCATCCATCCTGTGTCTGTTGCAGGGAGGTGGAGAGAACAATCAACACAATAATGGTTTTCTTTCATGCCTCTTGAAGGACTCAATATTCTCTGTACTGCATTACATGTGAAAGTGGATTTATTACCCATGAACACACTACCTGTATGCTAATTCTATGTAAAAAGGTAGCTCCAGCCCTCATGATGTTGTCCAACATTTCCGCTATAAAACGGGATACAATTATTTTGGAAACATACCAAATTTGAAAGGCAATTGAGAAATGGCTCACTTCCTGAACTTGGCGCACAAAAAAGCCTACAGCACCTGGTATTCCCAGGCGGTCTCCCATCCAGGTACTAACTAGGCCCAACACTGCTTAGCTTCCGAGATCAGACGAGATCGGGCGCATTCAGTGTGGTGTGGCGGTAGGCTCTGGGCCTAGTGAGTTTTGTACTTTTAAGCATCTAGTCAGCTAGACCTTGCAGTTTTGAAAGGCAATTGAGAAATGGCTCACTTCCTGAACTTGGAGCACAAAAAAGCCTACAGCACCTGGTATTCCCAGGCGGTCTCCCATCCAGGTACTAACTAGGCCCGACACTGCTTAGCTTCCGAGATCAGACCAGATCGGGCGCATTCAGTGTGGTGTGGCTGTAGGCTCTGGGCATTGTGAGTTTTGTACTTTTAAGCATCTAGTCGGCTAGACCTTGCAGTTTTGAAAGGCAATTGAGAAATGGCTCACTTCCTGAACTTGGAGTACAAAAAAGCCTACAGCACCTGGTATTCCCAGGCGGTCTCCCATCCAGGTACTAACTAGGCCCGACACTGCTTAGCTTCTGAGATGAGACGAGATCGGGCGCATTCAGTGTGGCGTGGCCGTAGGCTCTCAGCCTAGTGAGTTTTGTACTTTTAAGCATCTAGTCGGCTAGACCTTGCAGTTTTGAAAGGCAATTGAGAAATGGCTCACTTCCTGAACTTGGAGCACAAAAAAGCCTACAGCACCTGGTATTCCCAGGCGGTCTCCCAACCAGGTACTAACTAGGCCTGACACTACTTAACTTCCGAGATCAGACGACATCGGGTGCATTCAGTGTGGTGTGACCGTAGGCTCTAGGAATGCTAAGAATATTACTCTTATGCATTTGCATTTAGTAAGCTAAGCCATGCAGCCACTTGCAACATGATACCACGCTCATCGCTCGATCAGGCTCGATCAGGCGAGATATATAAGACTGGTGGGCCCATTCAGGACTCCTATGTCTGGTAGGATAACTTTAATTCATCCATCCTGTGTCTGTTGCAGGGAGGTGGAGAGAACAATCAACACAATAATGGTTTTCTTTCATGCCTCTTGAAGGACTCAATATTCTCTGTACTGCATTACATGTGAAAGTGGATTTATTACCCATGAACACACTACCTGTATGCTAATTCTATGTAAAAAGGTAACTCCAGCCCTCATGATGTTGTCCAACATTTCCGCTATAAAACGGGATACAATTATTTTGGAAACATACCAAATTTGAAAAGTAATTGAGAAGTTGCGCAATTACTAATCATGGAGCCAAAATAGCCTACAGCACCTGGTATTGCCAGGCGGTATCCCATCCAGGTACTAACTAAGCCTGACATTGCTTAGCTTCGGAGATCAGACGAGATTGGGCGCATTCAGTGTGGTGTGGCCGTAGGCTCTGGGCCTAGTGAGTTTTGTACTTTTAAGCATCTAGTCGGCTAGACCTTGCAGTTTTGAAAGGCAATTGAGAAAGGGCTCACTTCCTGAACTTGGAGCACAAAAAAGCCTACAGCACCTGGTATTCCCAGGCAGTCTCCCATCCAGGTACTAACTAGGCCTAACACTGCTTAACTTCCGAGATCAGTCGAGATCGGGTGCATTCAGTGTGGTGTGGCCGTAGGCTCTAGGAATGCTAAGAATATTACTCTTATGCATTTGCATTTAGTAAGCTAAGCCATGCAGCCACTTGCAACATGATACCACGCTCATCGCTCGATCAGGCTCGATCAGGCGAGATATATAAGACTGGTGGGCCCATTCAGGACTCCTATGTCTGGTAGGATAACTTTAATTCATCCATCCTGTGTCTGTTGCAGGGAGGTGGAGAGAACAATCAACACAATAATGGTTTTCTTTCATGCCTCTTGAAGGACTCAATATTCTCTGTACTGCATTACATGTGAAAGTCGATTTATTACCCATGAACACACTACCTGTATGCTAATTCTATGTAAAAAGGTAGCTCCAGCCCTCATGATGTTGTCCAACATTTCTGCTATAAAACAGGATACAATTATTTTGGAAACATACCAAATTTGAAAAATAATTGAGAAGTTGCTCACTTCCTGAACTTGGAGTACAAAAAAAGCCTACAGCACCTGGTATTCCCAGGCGGTCTCCCATCCAGGTACTAACTAGGCCCGACACTGCTTAGCTTCTGAGATCAGGCGCATTCAGTGTGGTGTGGCCGTAGGCTCTGGGCCTAGTGAGTTTTGTACTTTTAAGCATCTAGTCGGCTAGACCTTGCAGTTTTGAAAGGCAATTGAGAAATGGCTCACTTCCTGAACTTGGAGCACAAAAAAGCCTACAGCACCTGGTATTCCCAGGCGGTCTCCCATCCAGGTACTAACTAGGCCCGACACTGCTTAGCTTCCGAGATTAGACGAGATCGGGCGCAATCAGTGTGGTGTGGCCGTAGGCTCTGGGCCTAGTGAGTTTTGTACTTTTAAGCATCTAGTCAGCTAGACCTTGCAGTTTTGAAAGGCAATTGAGAAATGGCTCACTTCCTGAACTTGGAGCACAAAAAAGCCTACAGCACCTGGTATTCCCAGGCGGTCTCCCATCCAGGTACTAACGAGGCCCGACACTGCTTAGCTTCCGATATCAGACGAGATCGGGCGCATTCAGTGTGGTGTGGCCGTAGGCTCTGGGCCTTGTGAGTTTTGTACTTTTAAGCATCTAGTCGGCTAGACCTTGCAGTTTTGAAAGGCAATTGAGAAATGGCTCACTTCCTGAACTTGGAGCACAAAAAAGCCTACAGCACCTGGTATTCCCACGCGGTCTCCCATCCAGGTACTAACGAGGCCCGACACTGCTTAGCTTCCGATCGGGCGCATTCAGTGTGGTGTGGCCGTAGGCTCTGGGCCTTGTGAGTTTTGTACTTTTAAGCATCTAGTCGGCTAGACCTTGCAGTTTTGAAAGGCAATTGAGAAATGGCTCACTTCCTGAACTTGGAGTACAAAAAAAGCCTACAGCACCTGGTATTCCCAGGTGGTCTCCCATCCAGGTACTAACTAGGCCCGACACTGCTTAGCTTCTGAGATCAGATGAGATCGGGCGCATTTAGTGTGGTGTGGCCGTAGTCTCTGGGCCTAGTGAGTTTTGTACTTTTAAGCATCTAGTCGGCTAGACCTTGCAGTTTTGAAAGGCAATTGAGAAAGGGCTCACTTCCTGAACTTGGAGCACAAAAAAGCCTACAGCACCTGGTATTCCCAGGCGGTCTCCCATCCAGGTACTAACTAGGCCTAACACTGCTTAACTTCCGAGATCAGACGAGATCGGGTGCATTCAGTGTGGTGTGGCCGTAGGCTCTAGGAATGCTAAGAATATTACTCTTATGCATTTGCATTTAGTAAGCTAAGCCATGCAGCCACTTGCAACATGATACCACGCTCATCGCTCGATCAGGCTCGATCAGGCGAGATATATAAGACTGGTGGGCCCATTCAGGACTCCTATGTCTGGTAGGATAACTTTAATTCATCCATCCTGTGTCTGTTGCAGGGAGGTGGAGAGAACAATCAATCCAATAATGGCTTTCTTTCATGCCTCTTGAAGGACTCAATATTCTCTGTACTGCATTACATGTGAAAGTCGATTTATTACCCATGAACACACTACCTGTATGCTAATTCTATGTAAATAGGTAGCTCCAGCCCTCATGATGTTGTCCAACATTTCCGCTATAAAACGGGATACAATTATTTTGGAAACATACCAAATTTGAAAGGCAATTGAGAAATGGCTCACTTCCTGAACTTGGCGCACAAAAAAGCCTACAGCACCTGGTATTCCCAGGCGGTCTCTGATCCAGGTACTAACTAGGCCCAACACTGCTTAGCTTCCGAGATCAGACGAGATCGGGCGCATTCAGTGTGGTGTGGCCGTAGGCTCTGGGCCTAGTGAGTTTTGTACTTTTAAGCATCTAGTCAGCTAGACCTTGCAGTTTTGAAAGGCAATTGAGAAATGGCTCACTTCCTGAACTTGGAGCACAAAAAAGCCTACAGCACCTGGTATTCCCAGGCGGTCTCCCATCCAGGTACTAACTAGGCCCGACACTGCTTAGCTTCCGAGATCAGACCAGATCGGGCGCATTCAGTGTGGTGTGGCTGTAGGCTCTGGGCATTGTGAGTTTTGTACTTTTAAGCATCTAGTCGGCTAGACCTTGCAGTTTTGAAAGGCAATTGAGAAATGGCTCACTTCCTGAACTTGGAGTACAAAAAAGCCTACAGCACCTGGTATTCCCAGGCGGTCTCCCATCCAGGTACTAACTAGGCCCGACACTGCTTAGCTTCTGAGATGAGACGAGATCGGGCGCATTCAGTGTGGCGTGGCCGTAGGCTCTCAGCCTAGTGAGTTTTGTACTTTTAAGCATCTAGTCGGCTAGACCTTGCAGTTTTGAAAGGCAATTGAGAAATGGCTCACTTCCTGAACTTGGAGCACAAAAAAGCCTACAGCACCTGGTATTCCCAGGCGGTCTCCCAACCAGGTACTAACTAGGCCTGACACTACTTAACTTCCGAGATCAGACGACATCGGGTGCATTCAGTGTGGTGTGACCGTAGGCTCTAGGAATGCTAAGAATATTACTCTTATGCATTTGCATTTAGTAAGCTAAGCCATGCAGCCACTTGCAACATGATACCACGCTCATCGCTCGATCAGGCTCGATCAGGCGAGATATATAAGACTGGTGGGCCCATTCAGGACTCCTATGTCTGGTAGGATAACTTTAATTCATCCATCCTGTGTCTGTTGCAGGGAGGTGGAGAGAACAATCAACACAATAATGGTTTTCTTTCATGCCTCTTGAAGGACTCAATATTCTCTGTACTGCATTACATGTGAAAGTGGATTTATTACCCATGAACACACTACCTGTATGCTAATTCTATGTAAAAAGGTAGCTCCAGCCCTCATGATGTTGTCCAACATTTCCGCTATAAAACGGGATACAATTATTTTGGAAACATACCAAATTTGAAAGGCAATTGAGAAATGGCTCACTTCCTGAACTTGGCGCACAAAAAAGCCTACAGCACCTGGTATTCCCAGGCGGTCTCCCATCCAGGTACTAACTAGGCCCAACACTGCTTAGCTTCCGAGATCAGACGAGATCGGGCGCATTCAGTGTGGTGTGGCGGTAGGCTCTGGGCCTAGTGAGTTTTGTACTTTTAAGCATCTAGTCAGCCAGACCTTGCAGTTTTGAAAGGCAATTGAGAAATGGCTCACTTCCTGAACTTGGAGCACAAAAAAGCCTACAGCACCTGGTATTCCCAGGCGGTCTCCCATCCAGGTACTAACTAGGCCCGACACTGCTTAGCTTCCGAGATCAGACCAGATCGGGCGCATTCAGTGTGGTGTGGCTGTAGGCTCTGGGCATTGTGAGTTTTGTACTTTTAAGCATCTAGTCGGCTAGACCTTGCAGTTTTGAAAGGCAATTGAGAAATGGCTCACTTCCTGAACTTGGAGTACAAAAAAGCCTACAGCACCTGGTATTCCCAGGCGGTCTCCCATCCAGGTACTAACTAGGCCCGACACTGCTTAGCTTCTGAGATGAGACGAGATCGGGCGCATTCAGTGTGGCGTGGCCGTAGGCTCTCAGCCTAGTGAGTTTTGTACTTTTAAGCATCTAGTCGGCTAGACCTTGCAGTTTTGAAAGGCAATTGAGAAATGGCTCACTTCCTGAACTTGGAGCACAAAAAAGCCTACAGCACCTGGTATTCCCAGGCGGTCTCCCAACCAGGTACTAACTAGGCCTGACACTACTTAACTTCCGAGATCAGACGACATCGGGTGCATTCAGTGTGGTGTGACCGTAGGCTCTAGGAATGCTAAGAATATTACTCTTATGCATTTGCATTTAGTAAGCTAAGCCATGCAGCCACTTGCAACATGATACCACGCTCATCGCTCGATCAGGCTCGATCAGGCGAGATATATAAGACTGGTGGGCCCATTCAGGACTCCTATGTCTGGTAGGATAACTTTAATTCATCCATCCTGTGTCTGTTGCAGGGAGGTGGAGAGAACAATCAACACAATAATGGTTTTCTTTCATGCCTCTTGAAGGACTCAATATTCTCTGTACTGCATTACATGTGAAAGTGGATTTATTACCCATGAACACACTACCTGTATGCTAATTCTATGTAAAAAGGTAACTCCAGCCCTCATGATGTTGTCCAACATTTCCGCTATAAAACGGGATACAATTATTTTGGAAACATACCAAATTTGAAAAGTAATTGAGAAGTTGCGCAATTACTAATCATGGAGCCAAAATAGCCTACAGCACCTGGTATTGCCAGGCGGTATCCCATCCAGGTACTAACTAAGCCTGACATTGCTTAGCTTCGGAGATCAGACGAGATTGGGCGCATTCAGTGTGGTGTGGCCGTAGGCTCTGGGCCTAGTGAGTTTTGTACTTTTAAGCATCTAGTCGGCTAGACCTTGCAGTTTTGAAAGGCAATTGAGAAAGGGCTCACTTCCTGAACTTGGAGCACAAAAAAGCCTACAGCACCTGGTATTCCCAGGCAGTCTCCCATCCAGGTACTAACTAGGCCTAACACTGCTTAACTTCCGAGATCAGACGAGATCGGGTGCATTCAGTGTGGTGTGGCCGTAGGCTCTAGGAATGCTAAGAATATTACTCTTATGCATTTGCATTTAGTAAGCTAAGCCATGCAGCCACTTGCAACATGATACCACGCTCATCGCTCGATCAGGCTCGATCAGGCGAGATATATAAGACTGGTGGGCCCATTCAGGACTCCTATGTCTGGTAGGATAACTTTAATTCATCCATCCTGTGTCTGTTGCAGGGAGGTGGAGAGAACAATCAACACAATAATGGTTTTCTTTCATGCCTCTTGAAGGACTCAATATTCTCTGTACTGCATTACATGTGAAAGTCGATTTATTACCCATGAACACACTACCTGTATGCTAATTCTATGTAAAAAGGTAGCTCCAGCCCTCATGATGTTGTCCAACATTTCTGCTATAAAACAGGATACAATTATTTTGGAAACATACCAAATTTGAAAAATAATTGAGAAGTTGCTCACTTCCTGAACTTGGAGTACAAAAAAAGCCTACAGCACCTGGTATTCCCAGGCGGTCTCCCATCCAGGTACTAACTAGGCCCGACACTGCTTAGCTTCTGAGATCAGGCGCATTCAGTGTGGTGTGGCCGTAGGCTCTGGGCCTAGTGAGTTTTGTACTTTTAAGCATCTAGTCGGCTAGACCTTGCAGTTTTGAAAGGCAATTGAGAAATGGCTCACTTCCTGAACTTGGAGCACAAAAAAGCCTACAGCACCTGGTATTCCCAGGCGGTCTCCCATCCAGGTACTAACTAGGCCCGACACTGCTTAGCTTCCGAGATTAGACGAGATCGGGCGCAATCAGTGTGGTGTGGCCGTAGGCTCTGGGCCTAGTGAGTTTTGTACTTTTAAGCATCTAGTCAGCTAGACCTTGCAGTTTTGAAAGGCAATTGAGAAATGGCTCACTTCCTGAACTTGGAGCACAAAAAAGCCTACAGCACCTGGTATTCCCAGGCGGTCTCCCATCCAGGTACTAACGAGGCCCGACACTGCTTAGCTTCCGATATCAGACGAGATCGGGCGCATTCAGTGTGGTGTGGCCGTAGGCTCTGGGCCTTGTGAGTTTTGTACTTTTAAGCATCTAGTCGGCTAGACCTTGCAGTTTTGAAAGGCAATTGAGAAATGGCTCACTTCCTGAACTTGGAGCACAAAAAAGCCTACAGCACCTGGTATTCCCACGCGGTCTCCCATCCAGGTACTAACGAGGCCCGACACTGCTTAGCTTCCGATCGGGCGCATTCAGTGTGGTGTGGCCGTAGGCTCTGGGCCTTGTGAGTTTTGTACTTTTAAGCATCTAGTCGGCTAGACCTTGCAGTTTTGAAAGGCAATTGAGAAATGGCTCACTTCCTGAACTTGGAGTACAAAAAAAGCCTACAGCACCTGGTATTCCCAGGTGGTCTCCCATCCAGGTACTAACTAGGCCCGACACTGCTTAGCTTCTGAGATCAGATGAGATCGGGCGCATTTAGTGTGGTGTGGCCGTAGTCTCTGGGCCTAGTGAGTTTTGTACTTTTAAGCATCTAGTCGGCTAGACCTTGCAGTTTTGAAAGGCAATTGAGAAAGGGCTCACTTCCTGAACTTGGAGCACAAAAAAGCCTACAGCACCTGGTATTCCCAGGCGGTCTCCCATCCAGGTACTAACTAGGCCTAACACTGCTTAACTTCCGAGATCAGGCCGTAGGCTCTAGGAATGCTAAGAATATTACTCTTATGCATTTGCATTTAGTAAGCTAAGCCATGCAGCCACTTGCAACATGATACCACGCTCATCGCTCGATCAGGCGAGATATATAAGACTGGTGGGCCCATTCAGGACTCCTATGTCTGGTAGGATAACTTTAATTCATCCATCCTGTGTCTGTTGCAGGGAGGTGGAGAGAACAATCAATCCAATAATGGCTTTCTTTCATGCCTCTTGAAGGACTCAATATTCTCTGTACTGCATTACATGTGAAAGTCGATTTATTACCCATGAACACACTACCTGTATGCTAATTCTATGTAAATAGGTAGCTCCAGCCCTCATGATGTTGTCCAACATTTCCGCTATAAAACGGGATACAATTATTTTGGAAACATACCAAATTTGAAAGGCAATTGAGAAATGGCTCACTTCCTGAACTTGGCGCACAAAAAAGCCTACAGCACCTGGTATTCCCAGGCGGTCTCCCATCCAGGTACTAACTAGGCCCAACACTGCTTAGCTTCCGAGATCAGACGAGATCGGGCGCATTCAGTGTGGTGTGGCCGTAGGCTCTGGGCCTAGTGAGTTTTGTACTTTTAAGCATCTAGTCAGCTAGACCTTGCAGTTTTGAAAGGCAATTGAGAAATGGCTCACTTCCTGAACTTGGAGCACAAAAAAGCCTACAGCACCTGGTATTCCCAGGCGGTCTCCCATCCAGGTACTAACTAGGCCCGACACTGCTTAGCTTCCGAGATCAGACCAGATCGGGCGCATTCAGTGTGGTGTGGCTGTAGGCTCTGGGCATTGTGAGTTTTGTACTTTTAAGCATCTAGTCGGCTAGACCTTGCAGTTTTGAAAGGCAATTGAGAAATGGCTCACTTCCTGAACTTGGAGTACAAAAAAGCCTACAGCACCTGGTATTCCCAGGCAGTCTCCCATCCAGGTACTAACTAGGCCCGACACTGCTTAGCTTCTGAGATGAGACGAGATCGGGCGCATTCAGTGTGGCGTGGCCGTAGGCTCTCAGCCTAGTGAGTTTTGTACTTTTAAGCATCTAGTCGGCTAGACCTTGCAGTTTTGAAAGGCAATTGAGAAATGGCTCACTTCCTGAACTTGGAGCACAAAAAAGCCTACAGCACCTGGTATTCCCAGGCGGTCTCCCAACCAGGTACTAACTAGGCCTGACACTACTTAACTTCCGAGATCAGACGACATCGGGTGCATTCAGTGTGGTGTGACCGTAGGCTCTAGGAATGCTAAGAATATTACTCTTATGCATTTGCATTTAGTAAGCTAAGCCATGCAGCCACTTGCAACATGATACCACGCTCATCGCTCGATCAGGCTCGATCAGGCGAGATATATAAGACTGGTGGGCCCATTCAGGACTCCTATGTCTGGTAGGATAACTTTAATTCATCCATCCTGTGTCTGTTGCAGGGAGGTGGAGAGAACAATCAACACAATAATGGTTTTCTTTCATGCCTCTTGAAGGACTCAATATTCTCTGTACTGCATTACATGTGAAAGTGGATTTATTACCCATGAACACACTACCTGTATGCTAATTCTATGTAAAAAGGTAGCTCCAGCCCTCATGATGTTGTCCAACATTTCCGCTATAAAACGGGATACAATTATTTTGGAAACATACCAAATTTGAAAGGCAATTGAGAAATGGCTCACTTCCTGAACTTGGCGCACAAAAAAGCCTACAGCACCTGGTATTCCCAGGCGGTCTCCCATCCAGGTACTAACTAGGCCCAACACTGCTTAGCTTCCGAGATCAGACGAGATCGGGCGCATTCAGTGTGGTGTGGCGGTAGGCTCTGGGCCTAGTGAGTTTTGTACTTTTAAGCATCTAGTCAGCTAGACCTTGCAGTTTTGAAAGGCAATTGAGAAATGGCTCACTTCCTGAACTTGGAGCACAAAAAAGCCTACAGCACCTGGTATTCCCAGGCGGTCTCCCATCCAGGTACTAACTAGGCCCGACACTGCTTAGCTTCCGAGATCAGACCAGATCGGGCGCATTCAGTGTGGTGTGGCTGTAGGCTCTGGGCATTGTGAGTTTTGTACTTTTAAGCATCTAGTCGGCTAGACCTTGCAGTTTTGAAAGGCAATTGAGAAATGGCTCACTTCCTGAACTTGGAGTACAAAAAAGCCTACAGCACCTGGTATTCCCAGGCGGTCTCCCATCCAGGTACTAACTAGGCCCGACACTGCTTAGCTTCTGAGATGAGACGAGATCGGGCGCATTCAGTGTGGCGTGGCCGTAGGCTCTCAGCCTAGTGAGTTTTGTACTTTTAAGCATCTAGTCGGCTAGACCTTGCAGTTTTGAAAGGCAATTGAGAAATGGCTCACTTCCTGAACTTGGAGCACAAAAAAGCCTACAGCACCTGGTATTCCCAGGCGGTCTCCCAACCAGGTACTAACTAGGCCTGACACTACTTAACTTCCGAGATCAGACGACATCGGGTGCATTCAGTGTGGTGTGACCGTAGGCTCTAGGAATGCTAAGAATATTACTCTTATGCATTTGCATTTAGTAAGCTAAGCCATGCAGCCACTTGCAACATGATACCACGCTCATCGCTCGATCAGGCTCGATCAGGCGAGATATATAAGACTGGTGGGCCCATTCAGGACTCCTATGTCTGGTAGGATAACTTTAATTCATCCATCCTGTGTCTGTTGCAGGGAGGTGGAGAGAACAATCAACACAATAATGGTTTTCTTTCATGCCTCTTGAAGGACTCAATATTCTCTGTACTGCATTACATGTGAAAGTGGATTTATTACCCATGAACACACTACCTGTATGCTAATTCTATGTAAAAAGGTAACTCCAGCCCTCATGATGTTGTCCAACATTTCCGCTATAAAACGGGATACAATTATTTTGGAAACATACCAAATTTGAAAAGTAATTGAGAAGTTGCGCAATTACTAATCATGGAGCCAAAATAGCCTACAGCACCTGGTATTGCCAGGCGGTATCCCATCCAGGTACTAACTAAGCCTGACATTGCTTAGCTTCGGAGATCAGACGAGATTGGGCGCATTCAGTGTGGTGTGGCCGTAGGCTCTGGGCCTAGTGAGTTTTGTACTTTTAAGCATCTAGTCGGCTAGACCTTGCAGTTTTGAAAGGCAATTGAGAAAGGGCTCACTTCCTGAACTTGGAGCACAAAAAAGCCTACAGCACCTGGTATTCCCAGGCAGTCTCCCATCCAGGTACTAACTAGGCCTAACACTGCTTAACTTCCGAGATCAGACGAGATCGGGTGCATTCAGTGTGGTGTGGCCGTAGGCTATAGGAATGCTAAGAATATTACTCTTATGCATTTGCATTTAGTAAGCTAAGCCATGCAGCCACTTGCAACATGATACCACGCTCATCGCTCGATCAGGCTCGATCAGGCGAGATATATAAGACTGGTGGGCCCATTCAGGACTCCTATGTCTGGTAGGATAACTTTAATTCATCCATCCTGTGTCTGTTGCAGGGAGGTGGAGAGAACAATCAACACAATAATGGTTTTCTTTCATGCCTCTTGAAGGACTCAATATTCTCTGTACTGCATTACATGTGAAAGTCGATTTATTACCCATGAACACACTACCTGTATGCTAATTCTATGTAAAAAGGTAGCTCCAGCCCTCATGATGTTGTCCAACATTTCTGCTATAAAACAGGATACAATTATTTTGGAAACATACCAAATTTGAAAAATAATTGAGAAGTTGCTCACTTCCTGAACTTGGAGTACAAAAAAAGCCTACAGCACCTGGTATTCCCAGGCGGTCTCCCATCCAGGTACTAACTAGGCCCGACACTGCTTAGCTTCTGAGATCAGGCGCATTCAGTGTGGTGTGGCCGTAGGCTCTGGGCCTAGTGAGTTTTGTACTTTTAAGCATCTAGTCGGCTAGACCTTGCAGTTTTGAAAGGCAATTGAGAAATGGCTCACTTCCTGAACTTGGAGCACAAAAAAGCCTACAGCACCTGGTATTCCCAGGCGGTCTCCCATCCAGGTACTAACTAGGCCCGACACTGCTTAGCTTCCGAGATTAGACGAGATCGGGCGCAATCAGTGTGGTGTGGCCGTAGGTTCTGGGCCTAGTGAGTTTTGTACTTTTAAGCATCTAGTCAGCTAGACCTTGCAGTTTTGAAAGGCAATTGAGAAATGGCTCACTTCCTGAACTTGGAGCACAAAAAAGCCTACAGCACCTGGTATTCCCAGGCGGTCTCCCATCCAGGTACTAACGAGGCCCGACACTGCTTAGCTTCCGATATCAGACGAGATCGGGCGCATTCAGTGTGGTGTGGCCGTAGGCTCTGGGCCTTGTGAGTTTTGTACTTTTAAGCATCTAGTCGGCTAGACCTTGCAGTTTTGAAAGGCAATTGAGAAATGGCTCACTTCCTGAACTTGGAGCACAAAAAAGCCTACAGCACCTGGTATTCCCACGCGGTCTCCCATCCAGGTACTAACGAGGCCCGACACTGCTTAGCTTCCGATCGGGCGCATTCAGTGTGGTGTGGCCGTAGGCTCTGGGCCTTGTGAGTTTTGTACTTTTAAGCATCTAGTCGGCTAGACCTTGCAGTTTTGAAAGGCAATTGAGAAATGGCTCACTTCCTGAACTTGGAGTACAAAAAAAGCCTACAGCACCTGGTATTCCCAGGTGGTCTCCCATCCAGGTACTAACTAGGCCCGACACTGCTTAGCTTCTGAGATCAGATGAGATCGGGCGCATTTAGTGTGGTGTGGCCGTAGTCTCTGGGCCTAGTGAGTTTTGTACTTTTAAGCATCTAGTCGGCTAGACCTTGCAGTTTTGAAAGGCAATTGAGAAAGGGCTCACTTCCTGAACTTGGAGCACAAAAAAGCCTACAGCACCTGGTATTCCCAGGCGGTCTCCCATCCAGGTACTAACTAGGCCTAACACTGCTTAACTTCCGAGATCAGACGAGATCGGGTGCATTCAGTGTGGTGTGGCCGTAGGCTCTAGGAATGCTAAGAATATTACTCTTATGCATTTGCATTTAGTAAGCTAAGCCATGCAGCCACTTGCAACATGATACCACGCTCATCGCTCGATCAGGCTCGATCAGGCGAGATATATAAGACTGGTGGGCCCATTCAGGACTCCTATGTCTGGTAGGATAACTTTAATTCATCCATCCTGTGTCTGTTGCAGGGAGGTGGAGAGAACAATCAATCCAATAATGGCTTTCTTTCATGCCTCTTGAAGGACTCAATATTCTCTGTACTGCATTACATGTGAAAGTCGATTTATTACCCATGAACACACTACCTGTATGCTAATTCTATGTAAATAGGTAGCTCCAGCCCTCATGATGTTGTCCAACATTTCCGCTATAAAACGGGATACAATTATTTTGGAAACATACCAAATTTGAAAGGCAATTGAGAAATGGCTCACTTCCTGAACTTGGCGCACAAAAAAGCCTACAGCACCTGGTATTCCCAGGCGGTCTCCCATCCAGGTACTAACTAGGCCCAACACTGCTTAGCTTCCGAGATCAGACGAGATCAGGCGCATTCAGTGTGGTGTGGCCGTAGGCTCTGGGCCTAGTGAGTTTTGTACTTTTAAGCATCTAGTCAGCTAGACCTTGCAGTTTTGAAAGGCAATTGAGAAATGGCTCACTTCCTGAACTTGGAGCACAAAAAAAGCCTACAGCACCTGGTATTCCCAGGCGGTCTCCCATCCAGGTACTAACTAGGCCCGACACTGCTTAGCTTCCGAGATCAGACCAGATCGGGCGCATTCAGTGTGGTGTGGCTGTAGGCTCTGGGCATTGTGAGTTTTGTACTTTTAAGCATCTAGTCGGCTAGACCTTGCAGTTTTGAAAGGCAATTGAGAAATGGCTCACTTCCTGAACTTGGAGTACAAAAAAGCCTACAGCACCTGGTATTCCCAGGCGGTCTCCCATCCAGGTACTAACTAGGCCCGACACTGCTTAGCTTCTGAGATGAGACGAGATCGGGCGCATTCAGTGTGGCGTGGCTGTAGGCTCTCAGCCTAGTGAGTTTTGTACTTTTAAGCATCTAGTCGGCTAGACCTTGCAGTTTTGAAAGGCAATTGAGAAATGGCTCACTTCCTGAACTTGGAGCACAAAAAAGCCTACAGCACCTGGTATTCCCAGGCGGTCTCCCAACCAGGTACTAACTAGGCCTGACACTACTTAACTTCCGAGATCAGACGACATCGGGTGCATTCAGTGTGGTGTGACCGTAGGCTCTAGGAATGCTAAGAATATTACTCTTATGCATTTGCATTTAGTAAGCTAAGCCATGCAGCCACTTGCAACATGATACCACGCTCATCGCTCGATCAGGCTCGATCAGGCGAGATATATAAGACTGGTGGGCCCATTCAGGACTCCTATGTCTGGTAGGATAACTTTAATTCATCCATCCTGTGTCTGTTGCAGGGAGGTGGAGAGAACAATCAACACAATAATGGTTTTCTTTCATGCCTCTTGAAGGACTCAATATTCTCTGTACTGCATTACATGTGAAAGTGGATTTATTACCCATGAACACACTACCTGTATGCTAATTCTATGTAAAAAGGTAGCTCCAGCCCTCATGATGTTGTCCAACATTTCCGCTATAAAACGGGATACAATTATTTTGGAAACATACCAAATTTGAAAAGTAATTGAGAAGTTGCGCAATTACTAATCATGGAGCCAAAATAGCCTACAGCACCTGGTATTGCCAGGCGGTATCCCATCCAGGTACTAACTAAGCCTGACATTGCTTAGCTTCGGAGATCAGACGAGATTGGGCGCATTCAGTGTGGTGTGGCCGTAGGCTCTGGGCCTAGTGAGTTTTGTACTTTTAAGCATCTAGTCGGCTAGACCTTGCAGTTTTGAAAGGCAATTGAGAAATGGCTCACTTCCTGAACTTGGAGTACAAAAAAGCCTACAGCACCTGGTATTCCCAGGCGGTCTCCCATCCAGGTACTAACTAGGCCCGACCCTGCTTAGCTTCCGAGATCTGACGCATTCAGTGTGGTGTGGCCGTAGGCTCTGGGCCTAGTGAGTTTTGTACTTTTAAGCATCTAGTCGGCTAGACCTTGCAGTTTTGAAAGGCAATTGAGAAATGGCTCACTTCCTGAACTTGGAGCACAAAAAAGCCTACAGCACCTGGTATTCCCAGGCGGTCTCCCATCCATGTACTAACTAGGCCCGACACTGCTTAGCTTCCGAGATCAGACGAGATCAGGCACATTCAGTGTGGTGTGGCCGTAGGCTCTGGGCCTAGTGAGTTTTGTACTTTTAAGTATCTAGTCAGCTAGACCTTGCAGTTTTGAAAGGCAATTGAGAAATGGCTCATTTCCTGAACTTGGAGCACAAAAAAGCCTACAGCACCTGGTATTCCCAGGCAGCCTCCCATCCAGGTACTAACTAGGCCCGACACTGCTTAGCTTCCGAGATCGGGCGCATTCAGTGTGGTGTGGCTGTAGACTCTGGGCTTAGTGAGTTTTGTACTTTTAAGCATCTAGTCGGCTAGACCTTGGAGTTTTGAAAGGCAATTGAGAAATGGCTCACTTCCTGAACTTGGAGCACAAAAAAGCCTACAGCACCTGGTATTCCCAGGTGTTCTCCCATCCAGGTACTAACTAGGGCCGACACTGCTTAGCTTCCGACATCAGACGAGATCGGGCGCATTCAGTGTGGTGTGGCCGTAGGCTCTGGGACTTGTGAGTTTTGTACTTTTAAGCATCTAGTCGGCTAGACCTTGCAGTTTTGAAAGGCAATTGAGAAATGGCTCACTTCCTGAACTTGGAGTACAAAAAAGCCTACAACACCTGGTATTCCCAGGCGGTCTCCCATCCAGGTACTAACTAGGCCCGACACTGCTTAGCTTCTGAGATCAGGCGCATTCAGTGTGGCGTGGCCGTAGGCTTTGGGCCTAGTGAGTTTTGTACTTTTAAGCATCTAGTCGGCTAGACCTTGCAGTTTTGAAAGGCAATTGAGAATTGGCTCACTTCCTGAACTTGGAGCACAAAAAAGCCTACAGCACCTGGTATTCCCAGGCGGTCTCCCATCCAGGTACTAACTAGGCCTGACACTGCTTAACTATCGGGTGCATTCAGTGTGGTGTGGCCGTAGGCTCTAGGAATGCTAAGAATATTACTCTTATGCATTTGCATTTAGTAAGCTAAGCCATGCAGCCACTTGCAACATGATACCACGCTCATCGCTCGATCAGGCGAGATATATAAGACTGGTGGGCCCATTCAGGACTCCTATGTCTGGTAGGATAGCTTTAATTCATCCATCCTGTGTCTGTTGCAGGGAGGTGGAGAGAACAATCAACACAATAATGGTTTTCTTTCATGCCTCTTGAAGGACTCAATATTCTCTGTACTGCATTACATGTGAAAGTCGATTTATTACCCATGAACACACTACCTGTATGCTAATTCTATGTAAAAAGGTAACTCCAGCCCTCATGATGTTGTCCAACATTTCCGCTATAAAACGGGATACAATTATTTTGGAAACATACCAAATTTGAAAAGTAATTGAGAAGTTGCGCAATTACTAATCATGGAGCACAAAATAGCCTACAGCACCTGGTATTGCCAGGCGGTATCCCATCCAGGTACTAACTAGGCCTGACATTGCTTAGCTTCGGAGATCAGACGAGATTGGGCGCATTCAGTGTGGTGTGGCCGTAGGCTCTGGGCCTAGTGAGTTTTGTACTTTTAAGCATCTAGTCGGCTAGACCTTGCAGTTTTGAAAGGCAATTGAGAAATGGCTCACTTCCTGAACTTGGAGCACAAAAAAGCCTAGAGCACCTGGTATTCCCAGGCGGTCTCCCATCCAGGTACTAACTAGGCCCGACACTGCTTAGCTTCCGAGATCAGACGAGATCGGGTGCATTCAGTGCGGTGTGGCCGTAGATTCTGGGCCTAGTGAGTTTTGTACTTTTAAGCATCTAGTCAGCTAGACCTTGCAGTTTTGAAAGGCAATTGAGAAATGGCTCACTTCCTGAACTTGGAGCACAAAAAAGCCTACAGCACCTGGTATTCCCAGGCGGTCTCCCATCCAGGTACTAACTAGGCCCGAAACTGCTTAGCTTCCGAGATCAGATGAGATCGGGCGCATTCAGTGTGGTGTGGCCGTAGGCTCTGGGCCTTGTGAGTTTTGTACTTTTAAGCATCTAGTCGGCTAGACCTTGCAGTTTTGAAAGGCAATTGAGAAATGGCTCACTTCCTGAACTTGGAGCACAAAAAAGCCTACAGCACCTGGTATTCCCAGGCGGTCTCCCATCCAGGTACTAACTAGGCCCGAAACTGCTTAGCTTCCGACATCAGACGAGATCGGGCGCATTCAGTGTGGTGTGGCCGTAGGCTCTGGGACTTGTGAGTTTTGTACTTTTAAGCATCTAGTCGGCTAGACCTTGCAGTTTTGAAAGGCAATTGAGAAATGGCTCACTTACTAAACTTGGAGTACAAAAAAGCCTACAGCACCTGGTATTCCCAGGCGGTCTCCCATCCAGGTACTAACTAGGCCCGACACTGCTTAGCTTCTGAGATCAGGCGCATTCAGTGTGGCGTGCCCGTAGGCTTTGGGCCTAGTGAGTTTTGTACTTTTAAGCATCTAGTCGGCTAGACCTTGCAGTTTTGAAAGGCAATTGAGAAATGGCTCACTTCCTGAACTTGGAGCACAAAAAAGCCTACAGCACCTGGTATTCCCAGGCAGTCTCCCATCCAGGTACTAACTAGGCCTGACACTGCTTAGCTTCCGAGATCAGACGATAGGCCTGACACTGCTTAGCTTCCGAGATCAGACGCATTCAGTGTGGTGTGGCCATAGGCTCTAGAAATGCTAAGAATATTACTCTTATGCATTTGCATTTAGTAAGCTAAGCCATGCAGCCACTTGCAACATGACACCACGCTCATCGCTCGATCAGCGCTCGATCAGGCGAGATATATAAGACTGGTGGGCCCATTCAGGACTCCTATGTCTGGTAGGATAACTTAAATCCATCCATCCTGTTTCTGTTGCAGGGAGGTGGAGGGAACAATCAACACAATAATGGCTTTCTTTCATGCCTCTTGAAGGACTCAATATTCTCTGTACTGCATTACATGTGAAAGTCAATTTATTACCCATGAACACACTAGCTGTATGCTAATTCTATGTAAATAGGTAGCTCCAGCCCTCATGATGTTGTCCAACATTTCCGCTATAAAACGGGATACAATTATTTTGGAAACATACCAAATTTGAAAAGTAATTGAGAAGTTGCGCAATTACTAATCATGGAGCACAAAATAGCCTACAGCACCTGGTATTTCCAGGCCGTCTCCCATACAGGTACTAACTAGGCCCGACACTGCTTAGCTTCTAAGATCAGACGAGATCGGCGCATTCAGTGTGGTGTGGCTGCAGGCTCTAGAAATGCTAAGAATATTACTCTTATGCATTTGCATTTAGTAAGCTAAGCCATGCAGCCACTTGCAATATGTTACCACGCTCATCGCTCGATCAGCGCTCGATCAGGCGAGATATATAAGACTGGTGGGCCCATTCAGGACTCCTATGTCTGGTAGGATAACTTTAATCCATCCATCCTGTTTCTGTTGCAGGGAGGTGGAGAGAACAATCAATACAATAATGGCTTTCTTTCATGCCTCTTGAAGGACTCAATATTCTCTGTACTGCATTACATGTGAAAGTCGATTTATTACCCATGAACACACTACCTGTATGCTAATTCTATGTAAATAGGTAGCTCCAGCCCTCATGATGTTGTCCAACATTTCCGCTATAAAACGGGATACAATTATTTTGGAAACATACCAAATTTGAAAGGCAATTGAGAAATGGCTCACTTCCTGAACTTGGCGCACAAAAAAGCCTACAGCACCTGGTATTCCCAGGCAGTCTCCCATCCAGGTACTAACTAGGCCCAACACTGCTTAGCTTCCGAGATCAGACGCATTCAGTGTGGTGTGGCCGTAGGCTCTGGGCCTAGTGAGTTTTGTACTTTTAAGCATCTAGTCAGCTAGACCTTGCAGTTTTGAAAGGCAATTGAGAAATGGCTCACTTCCTGAACTTGGAGCACAAAAAAGCCTACAGCACCTGGTATTCCCAGGCGGTCTCCCATCCAGGTACTAACTAGGCCCGACACTGCTTAGCTTCCGAGATCAGACCAGATCGGGCGCATTCAGTGTGGTGTGGCTGTAGGCTCTGGGCATTGTGAGTTTTGTACTTTTAAGCATCTAGTCGGCTAGACCTTGCAGTTTTGAAAGGCAATTGAGAAATGGCTCACTTCCTGAACTTGGAGTACAAAAAAGCCTACAGCACCTGGTATTCCCAGGCGGTCTCCCATCCAGGTACTAACTAGGCCCGACACTGCTTAGCTTCTGAGATGAGACCAGATCGGGCGCATTCAGTGTGGCGTGGCCGTAGGCTCTCAGCCTAGTGAGTTTTGTACTTTTAAGCATCTAGTCGGCTAGACCTTGCAGTTTTGAAAGGCAATTGAGAAATGGCTCACTTCCTGAACTTGGAGCACAAAAAAGCCTACAGCACCTGGTATTCCCAGGCGGTCTCCCAACCAGGTACTAACTAAGCCTGACACTACTTAACTTCCGAGATCAGACGAGATCGGGTGCATTCAGTGTGGTGTGACCGTAGGCTCTAGGAATGCTAAGAATATTACTCTTATGCATTTGCATTTAGTAAGCTAAGCCATGCAGCCACTTGCAACATGATACCACGCTCATCGCTCGATCAGGCTCGATCAGGCGAGATATATAAGACTGGTGGGCCCATTCAGGACTCCTATGTCTGGTAGGATAACTTTAATTCATCCATCCTGTGTCTGTTGCAGGGAGGTGGAGAGAAAAATCAATACAATAATGGTTTTCTTTCATGCCTCTTGAAGGACTCAATATTCTCTGTACTGCATTACATGTGAAAGTGGATTTATTACCCATGAACACACTACCTGTATGCTAATTCTATGTAAAAAGGTAACTCCAGCCCTCATGATGTTGTCCAACATTTCCGCTATAAAACGGGAGACAATTATTTTGGAAACATACCAAATTTGAAAAGTAATTGAGAAGTTGCGCAATTACTAATCATGGAGCACAAAATAGCCTACAGCACCTGGTATTGCCAGGCGGTATCCCATCCAGGTACTAACTAGGCCTGACATTGCTTAGCTTCGGAGATCAGACGAGATTGGGCGCATTCAGTGTGGTGTGGCCGTAGGCTCTGGGCCTAGTGAGTTTTGTACTTTTAAGCATCTAGTCAGCTAGACCTTGCAGTTTTGAAAGGCAATTGAGAAATGGCTCATTTCCTGAACTTGGAGCACAAAAAAGCCTACAGCACCTGGTATTCCCAGGCAGCCTCCCATCCAGGTACTAACTAGGCCCGACACTGCTTAGCTTCCGAGATCGGGCGCATTCAGTGTGGTGTGGCTGTAGACTCTGGGCTTAGTGAGTTTTGTACTTTTAAGCATCTAGTCGGCTAGACCTTGCAGTTTTGAAAGGCAATTGAGAAATGGCTCACTTCCTGAACTTGGAGTACAAAAAAGCCTACAGCACCTGGTATTCCCAGGCGGTCTCCCACCCAGGTACTAACTAGGTCCGACACTGCTTAGCTTCCGAGATCAGACGAGATCGGGCGCAGTCAGTGTGGTGTGGCTGCAGGCTCTGGGCCTAGTGAGTTTTGTACTTTTAAGCATCTAGTCAGCTAGACCTTGCAGTTTTGAAAGGCAATTGAGAAATGGCTCACTTCCTGAACTTGGAGCACAAAAAAGCCTACAGCACCTGGTATTCCCAGGCGGTCTCCCATCCAGGTACTAACGAGGCACGACACTGCTTAGCTTCCGAGATCAGACGAGATCGGGCGCATTCAGAGTGGTGTGGCCGTAGGCTCTGGGCCTTGTGAGTTTTGTACTTTTAAGCATCTAGTCGGCTAGACCTTGCAGTTTTGAAAGGCAATTGAGAAATGGCTCACTTCCTGAACTTGGCTCACTTCCTGAACTTGGAGTACAAAAAAAGCCTACAGCACCTGGTATTCCCAGGCGGTCTCCCATCCAGGTACTAACTAGGCCCGACACTGCTTAGCTTCTGAGATCAGGCGCATTCAGTGTGGTGTGGCCATAGGCTCTGGGCCTAGTGAGTTTTGTACTTTTAAGCATCTAGTCGGCTAGACCTTTCAGTTTTGAAAGGCAATTGAAAAATGGCTCACTTCCTGAACTTGGAGCACAAAAAAGCCTACAGCACCTGGTATTCTCAGGCGGTCTCCCATCCAGGTACTAACTAGGCCCGACACTGCTTAGCTTCCGAGATTAGACGAGATCGGGCGCAATCAGTGTGGTGTGGCCGTAGGCTCTGGGCCTAGTGAGTTTTGTACTTTTAAGCATCTAGTCAGCTAGACCTTGCAGTTTTGAAAGGCAATTGAGAAATGGCTCACTTCCTGAACTTGGAGCACAAAAAAGCCTACAGCACCTGGTATTCCCAGGTGGTCTCCCATCCAGGTACTAACGAGGCCCGACACTGCTTAGCTTCCGATATCAGACGAGATCGGGCGCATTCAGTGTGGTGTGGCCGTAGGCTCTGGGCCTTGTGAGTTTTGTACTTTTAAGCATCTAGTCGGCTAGACCTTGCAGTTTTGAAAGGCAATTGAGAAATGGCTCACTTCCTGAACTTGGAGTACAAAAAAAGCCTACAGCACCTGGTATTCCCAGGTGGTCTCCCATCCAGGTACTAACTAGGCCCGATACTGCTTAGCTTCTGAGATCAGATGAGATCGGGCGCATTTAGTGTGGTGTGGCCGTAGTCTCTGGGCCTAGTGAGTTTTGTACTTTTAAGCATCTAGTCGGCTAGACCTTGCAGTTTTGAAAGGCAATTGAGAAAGGGCTCACTTCCTGAACTTGGAGCACAAAAAAGCCTACAGCACCTGGTATTCCCAGGCGGTCTCCCATCCAGGTACTAACTAGGCCTAACACTGCTTAACTTCCAAGATCAGACGAGATCGGGTGCATTCAGTGTGGTGTGGCCGTAGGCTCTAGGAATGCTAAGAATATTACTCTTATGCATTTGCATTTAGTAAGCTAAGCCATGCAGCCACTTGCAACATGATACCACGCTCATCGCTCGATCAGGCTCGATCAGGCGAGATATATAAGACTGGTGGGCCCATTCAGGACTCCTATGTCTGGTAGGATAACTTTAATTCATCCATCCTGTGTCTGTTGCAGGGAGGTGGAGAGAACAATCAATCCAATAATGGCTTTCTTTCATGCCTCTTGAAGGACTCAATATTCTCTGTACTGCATTACATGTGAAAGTCGATTTATTACCCATGAACACACTACCTGTATGCTAATTATATGTAAATAGGTAGCTCCAGCCCTCATGATGTTGTCCAACATTTCCGCTATAAAACGGGATCCAATTATTTTGGAAACATACCAAATTTGAAAGGCAATTGAGAAATGGCTCACTTCCTGAACTTGGCGCACAAAAAAGCCTACAGCACCTGGTATTCCCAGGCGGTCTCCCATCCAGGTACTAACTAGGCCCGACACTGCTTAGCTTCCGAGATCAGACCAGATCGGGCGCATTCAGTGTGGTGTGGCTGTAGGCTCTGGGCATTGTGAGTTTTGTACTTTTAAGCATCTAGTCGGCTAGACCTTGCAGTTTTGAAAGGCAATTGAGAAATGGCTCACTTCCTGAACTTGGAGTACAAAAAAGCCTACAGCACCTGGTATTCCCAGGCGGTCTCCCATCCAGGTACTAACTAGGCCCGACACTGCTTAGCTTCTGAGATGAGACGAGATCGGGCGCATTCAGTGTGGCGTGGCCGTAGGCTCTCAGCCTAGTGAGTTTTGTACTTTTAAGCATCTAGTCGGCTAGACCTTGCAGTTTTGAAAGGCAATTGAGAAATGGCTCACTTCCTGAACTTGGAGCACAAAAAAGCCTACAGCACCTGGTATTCCCAGGCGGTCTCCCAACCAGGTACTAACTAGGCCTGACACTACTTAACTTCCGAGATCAGACGACATCGGGTGCATTCAGTGTGGTGTGACCGTAGGCTCTAGGAATGCTAAGAATATTACTCTTATGCATTTGCATTTAGTAAGCTAAGCCATGCAGCCACTTGCAACATGATACCACGCTCATCGCTCGATCAGGCTCGATCAGGCGAGATATATAAGACTGGTGGGCCCATTCAGGACTCCTATGTCTGGTAGGATAACTTTAATTCATCCATCCTGTGTCTGTTGCAGGGAGGTGGAGAGAACAATCAACACAATAATGGTTTTCTTTCATGCCTCTTGAAGGACTCAATATTCTCTGTACTGCATTACATGTGAAAGTGGATTTATTACCCATGAACACACTACCTGTATGCTAATTCTATGTAAAAAGGTAACTCCAGCCCTCATGATGTTGTCCAACATTTCCGCTATAAAACGGGATACAATTATTTTGGAAACATACCAAATTTGAAAAGTAATTGAGAAGTTGCGCAATTACTAATCATGGAGCCAAAATAGCCTACAGCACCTGGTATTGCCAGGCGGTATCCCATCCAGGTACTAACTAAGCCTGACATTGCTTAGCTTCGGAGATCAGACGAGATTGGGCGCATTCAGTGTGGTGTGGCCGTAGGCTCTGGGCCTAGTGAGTTTTGTACTTTTAAGCATCTAGTCGGCTAGACCTTGCAGTTTTGAAAGGCAATTGAGAAAGGGCTCACTTCCTGAACTTGGAGCACAAAAAAGCCTACAGCACCTGGTATTCCCAGGCAGTCTCCCATCCAGGTACTAACTAGGCCTAACACTGCTTAACTTCCGAGATCAGGTGCATTCAGTGTGGTGTGGCCGTAGGCTCTAGGAATGCTAAGAATATTACTCTTATGCATTTGCATTTAGTAAGCTAAGCCATGCAGCCACTTGCAACATGATACCACGCTCATCGCTCGATCAGGCTCGATCAGGCGAGATATATAAGACTGGTGGGCCCATTCAGGACTCCTATGTCTGGTAGGATAACTTTAATTCATCCATCCTGTGTCTGTTGCAGGGAGGTGGAGAGAACAATCAACACAATAATGGTTTTCTTTCATGCCTCTTGAAGGACTCAATATTCTCTGTACTGCATTACATGTGAAAGTCGATTTATTACCCATGAACACACTACCTGTATGCTAATTCTATGTAAAAAGGTAGCTCCAGCCCTCATGATGTTGTCCAACATTTCTGCTATAAAACAGGATACAATTATTTTGGAAACATACCAAATTTGAAAAATAATTGAGAAGTTGCTCACTTCCTGAACTTGGAGTACAAAAAAAGCCTACAGCACCTGGTATTCCCAGGCGGTCTCCCATCCAGGTACTAACTAGGCCCGACACTGCTTAGCTTCTGAGATCAGGCGCATTCAGTGTGGTGTGGCCGTAGGCTCTGGGCCTAGTGAGTTTTGTACTTTTAAGCATCTAGTCGGCTAGACCTTGCAGTTTTGAAAGGCAATTGAGAAATGGCTCACTTCCTGAACTTGGAGCACAAAAAAGCCTACAGCACCTGGTATTCCCAGGCGGTCTCCCATCCAGGTACTAACTAGGCCCGACACTGCTTAGCTTCCGAGATTAGACGAGATCGGGCGCAATCAGTGTGGTGTGGCCGTAGGCTCTGGGCCTAGTGAGTTTTGTACTTTTAAGCATCTAGTCAGCTAGACCTTGCAGTTTTGAAAGGCAATTGAGAAATGGCTCACTTCCTGAACTTGGAGCACAAAAAAGCCTACAGCACCTGGTATTCCCAGGCGGTCTCCCATCCAGGTACTAACGAGGCCCGACACTGCTTAGCTTCCGATATCAGACGAGATCGGGCGCATTCAGTGTGGTGTGGCCGTAGGCTCTGGGCCTTGTGAGTTTTGTACTTTTAAGCATCTAGTCGGCTAGACCTTGCAGTTTTGAAAGGCAATTGAGAAATGGCTCACTTCCTGAACTTGGAGCACAAAAAAGCCTACAGCACCTGGTATTCCCACGCGGTCTCCCATCCAGGTACTAACGAGGCCCGACACTGCTTAGCTTCCGATCGGGCGCATTCAGTGTGGTGTGGCCGTAGGCTCTGGGCCTTGTGAGTTTTGTACTTTTAAGCATCTAGTCGGCTAGACCTTGCAGTTTTGAAAGGCAATTGAGAAATGGCTCACTTCCTGAACTTGGAGTACAAAAAAAGCCTACAGCACCTGGTATTCCCAGGTGGTCTCCCATCCAGGTACTAACTAGGCCCGACACTGCTTAGCTTCTGAGATCAGATGAGATCGGGCGCATTTAGTGTGGTGTGGCCGTAGTCTCTGGGCCTAGTGAGTTTTGTACTTTTAAGCATCTAGTCGGCTAGACCTTGCAGTTTTGAAAGGCAATTGAGAAAGGGCTCACTTCCTGAACTTGGAGCACAAAAAAGCCTACAGCACCTGGTATTCCCAGGCGGTCTCCCATCCAGGTACTAACTAGGCCTAACACTGCTTAACTTCCGAGATCAGACGAGATCGGGTGCATTCAGTGTGGTGTGGCCGTAGGCTCTAGGAATGCTAAGAATATTACTCTTATGCATTTGCATTTAGTAAGCTAAGCCATGCAGCCACTTGCAACATGATACCACGCTCATCGCTCGATCAGGCTCGATCAGGCGAGATATATAAGACTGGTGGGCCCATTCAGGACTCCTATGTCTGGTAGGATAACTTTAATTCATCCATCCTGTGTCTGTTGCAGGGAGGTGGAGAGAACAATCAATCCAATAATGGCTTTCTTTCATGCCTCTTGAAGGACTCAATATTCTCTGTACTGCATTACATGTGAAAGTCGATTTATTACCCATGAACACACTACCTGTATGCTAATTCTATGTAAATAGGTAGCTCCAGCCCTCATGATGTTGTCCAACATTTCCGCTATAAAACGGGATACAATTATTTTGGAAACATACCAAATTTGAAAGGCAATTGAGAAATGGCTCACTTCCTGAACTTGGCGCACAAAAAAGCCTACAGCACCTGGTATTCCCAGGCGGTCTCCCATCCAGGTACTAACTAGGCCCAACACTGCTTAGCTTCCGAGATCAGACGAGATCGGGCGCATTCAGTGTGGTGTGGCCGTAGGCTCTGGGCCTAGTGAGTTTTGTACTTTTAAGCATCTAGTCAGCTAGACCTTGCAGTTTTGAAAGGCAATTGAGAAATGGCTCACTTCCTGAACTTGGAGCACAAAAAAGCCTACAGCACCTGGTATTCCCAGGCGGTCTCCCATCCAGGTACTAACTAGGCCCGACACTGCTTAGCTTCCGAGATCAGACCAGATCGGGCGCATTCAGTGTGGTGTGGCTGTAGGCTCTGGGCATTGTGAGTTTTGTACTTTTAAGCATCTAGTCGGCTAGACCTTGCAGTTTTGAAAGGCAATTGAGAAATGGCTCACTTCCTGAACTTGGAGTACAAAAAAGCCTACAGCACCTGGTATTCCCAGGCGGTCTCCCATCCAGGTACTAACTAGGCCCGACACTGCTTAGCTTCTGAGATGAGGCGAGATCGGGCGCATTCAGTGTGGCGTGGCCGTAGGCTCTCAGCCTAGTGAGTTTTGTACTTTTAAGCATCTAGTCGGCTAGACCTTGCAGTTTTGAAAGGCAATTGAGAAATGGCTCACTTCCTGAACTTGGAGCACAAAAAAGCCTACAGCACCTGGTATTCCCAGGCGGTCTCCCAACCAGGTACTAACTAGGCCTGACACTACTTAACTTCCGAGATCAGACGACATCGGGTGCATTCAGTGTGGTGTGACCGTAGGCTCTAGGAATGCTAAGAATATTACTCTTATGCATTTGCATTTAGTAAGCTAAGCCATGCAGCCACTTGCAACATGATACCACGCTCATCGCTCGATCAGGCTCGATCAGGCGAGATATATAAGACTGGTGGGCCCATTCAGGACTCCTATGTCTGGTAGGATAACTTTAATTCATCCATCCTGTGTCTGTTGCAGGGAGGTGGAGAGAACAATCAACACAATAATGGTTTTCTTTCATGCCTCTTGAAGGACTCAATATTCTCTGTACTGCATTACATGTGAAAGTGGATTTATTACCCATGAACACACTACCTGTATGCTAATTCTATGTAAAAAGGTAGCTCCAGCCCTCATGATGTTGTCCAACATTTCCGCTATAAAACGGGATACAATTATTTTGGAAACATACCAAATTTGAAAGGCAATTGAGAAATGGCTCACTTCCTGAACTTGGCGCACAAAAAAGCCTACAGCACCTGGTATTCCCAGGCGGTCTCCCATCCAGGTACTAACTAGGCCCAACACTGCTTAGCTTCCGAGATCAGACGAGATCGGGCGCATTCAGTGTGGTGTGGCGGTAGGCTCTGGGCCTAGTGAGTTTTGTACTTTTAAGCATCTAGTCAGCTAGACCTTGCAGTTTTGAAAGGCAATTGAGAAATGGCTCACTTCCTGAACTTGGAGCACAAAAAAGCCTACAGCACCTGGTATTCCCAGGCGGTCTCCCATCCAGGTACTAACTAGGCCCGACACTGCTTAGCTTCCGAGATCAGACCAGATCGGGCGCATTCAGTGTGGTGTGGCTGTAGGCTCTGGGCATTGTGAGTTTTGTACTTTTAAGCATCTAGTCGGCTAGACCTTGCAGTTTTGAAAGGCAATTGAGAAATGGCTCACTTCCTGAACTTGGAGTACAAAAAAGCCTACAGCACCTGGTATTCCCAGGCGGTCTCCCATCCAGGTACTAACTAGGCCCGACACTGCTTAGCTTCTGAGATGAGACGAGATCGGGCGCATTCAGTGTGGCGTGGCCGTAGGCTCTCAGCCTAGTGAGTTTTGTACTTTTAAGCATCTAGTCGGCTAGACCTTGCAGTTTTGAAAGGCAATTGAGAAATGGCTCACTTCCTGAACTTGGAGCACAAAAAAGCCTACAGCACCTGGTATTCCCAGGCGGTCTCCCAACCAGGTACTAACTAGGCCTGACACTACTTAACTTCCGAGATCAGACGACATCGGGTGCATTCAGTGTGGTGTGACCGTAGGCTCTAGGAATGCTAAGAATATTACTCTTATGCATTTGCATTTAGTAAGCTAAGCCATGCAGCCACTTGCAACATGATACCACGCTCATCGCTCGATCAGGCTCGATCAGGCGAGATATATAAGACTGGTGGGCCCATTCAGGACTCCTATGTCTGGTAGGATAACTTTAATTCATCCATCCTGTGTCTGTTGCAGGGAGGTGGAGAGAACAATCAACACAATAATGGTTTTCTTTCATGCCTCTTGAAGGACTCAATATTCTCTGTACTGCATTACATGTGAAAGTGGATTTATTACCCATGAACACACTACCTGTATGCTAATTCTATGTAAAAAGGTAACTCCAGCCCTCATGATGTTGTCCAACATTTCCGCTATAAAACGGGATACAATTATTTTGGAAACATACCAAATTTGAAAAGTAATTGAGAAGTTGCGCAATTACTAATCATGGAGCCAAAATAGCCTACAGCACCTGGTATTGCCAGGCGGTATCCCATCCAGGTACTAACTAAGCCTGACATTGCTTAGCTTCGGAGATCAGACGAGATTGGGCGCATTCAGTGTGGTGTGGCCGTAGGCTCTGGGCCTAGTGAGTTTTGTACTTTTAAGCATCTAGTCGGCTAGACCTTGCAGTTTTGAAAGGCAATTGAGAAAGGGCTCACTTCCTGAACTTGGAGCACAAAAAAGCCTACAGCACCTGGTATTCCCAGGCAGTCTCCCATCCAGGTACTAACTAGGCCTAACACTGCTTAACTTCCGAGATCAGACGAGATCGGGTGCATTCAGTGTGGTGTGGCCGTAGGCTATAGGAATGCTAAGAATATTACTCTTATGCATTTGCATTTAGTAAGCTAAGCCATGCAGCCACTTGCAACATGATACCACGCTCATCGCTCGATCAGGCTCGATCAGGCGAGATATATAAGACTGGTGGGCCCATTCAGGACTCCTATGTCTGGTAGGATAACTTTAATTCATCCATCCTGTGTCTGTTGCAGGGAGGTGGAGAGAACAATCAACACAATAATGGTTTTCTTTCATGCCTCTTGAAGGACTCAATATTCTCTGTACTGCATTACATGTGAAAGTCGATTTATTACCCATGAACACACTACCTGTATGCTAATTCTATGTAAAAAGGTAGCTCCAGCCCTCATGATGTTGTCCAACATTTCTGCTATAAAACAGGATACAATTATTTTGGAAACATACCAAATTTGAAAAATAATTGAGAAGTTGCTCACTTCCTGAACTTGGAGTACAAAAAAAGCCTACAGCACCTGGTATTCCCAGGCGGTCTCCCATCCAGGTACTAACTAGGCCCGACACTGCTTAGCTTCTGAGATCAGGCGCATTCAGTGTGGTGTGGCCGTAGGCTCTGGGCCTAGTGAGTTTTGTACTTTTAAGCATCTAGTCGGCTAGACCTTGCAGTTTTGAAAGGCAATTGAGAAATGGCTCACTTCCTGAACTTGGAGCACAAAAAAGCCTACAGCACCTGGTATTCCCAGGCGGTCTCCCATCCAGGTACTAACTAGGCCCGACACTGCTTAGCTTCCGAGATTAGACGAGATCGGGCGCAATCAGTGTGGTGTGGCCGTAGGCTCTGGGCCTAGTGAGTTTTGTACTTTTACGCATCTAGTCAGCTAGACCTTGCAGTTTTGAAAGGCAATTGAGAAATGGCTCACTTCCTGAACTTGGAGCACAAAAAAGCCTACAGCACCTGGTATTCCCAGGCGGTCTCCCATCCAGGTACTAACGAGGCCCGACACTGCTTAGCTTCCGATATCAGACGAGATCGGGCGCATTCAGTGTGGTGTGGCCGTAGGCTCTGGGCCTTGTGAGTTTTGTACTTTTAAGCATCTAGTCGGCTAGACCTTGCAGTTTTGAAAGGCAATTGAGAAATGGCTCACTTCCTGAACTTGGAGCACAAAAAAGCCTACAGCACCTGGTATTCCCACGCGGTCTCCAATCCAGGTACTAACGAGGCCCGACACTGCTTAGCTTCCGATCGGGCGCATTCAGTGTGGTGTGGCCGTAGGCTCTGGGCCTTGTGAGTTTTGTACTTTTAAGCATCTAGTCGGCTAGACCTTGCAGTTTTGAAAGGCAATTGAGAAATGGCTCACTTCCTGAACTTGGAGTACAAAAAAAGCCTACAGCACCTGGTATTCCCAGGTGGTCTCCCATCCAGGTACTAACTAGGCCCGACACTGCTTAGCTTCTGAGATCAGATGAGATCGGGCACATTTAGTGTGGTGTGGCCGTAGTCTCTGGGCCTAGTGAGTTTTGTACTTTTAAGCATCTAGTCGGCTAGACCTTGCAGTTTTGAAAGGCAATTGAGAAAGGGCTCACTTCCTGAACTTGGAGCACAAAAAAGCCTACAGCACCTGGTATTCCCAGGCGGTCTCCCATCCAGGTACTAACTAGGCCTAACACTGCTTAACTTCCGAGATCAGACGAGATCGGGTGCATTCAGTGTGGTGTGGCCGTAGGCTCTAGGAATGCTAAGAATATTACTCTTATGCATTTGCATTTAGTAAGCTAAGCCATGCAGCCACTTGCAACATGATACCACGCTCATCGCTCGATCAGGCTCGATCAGGCGAGATATATAAGACTGGTGGGCCCATTCAGGACTCCTATGTCTGGTAGGATAACTTTAATTCATCCATCCTGTGTCTGTTGCAGGGAGGTGGAGAGAACAATCAATCCAATAATGGCTTTCTTTCATGCCTCTTGAAGGACTCAATATTCTCTGTACTGCATTACATGTGAAAGTCGATTTATTACCCATGAACACACTACCTGTATGCTAATTCTATGTAAATAGGTAGCTCCAGCCCTCATGATGTTGTCCAACATTTCCGCTATAAAACGGGATACAATTATTTTGGAAACATACCAAATTTGAAAGGCAATTGAGAAATGGCTCACTTCCTGAACTTGGCGCACAAAAAAGCCTACAGCACCTGGTATTCCCAGGCGGTCTCCCATCCAGGTACTAACTAGGCCCAACACTGCTTAGCTTCCGAGATCAGACGAGATCAGGCGCATTCAGTGTGGTGTGGCCGTAGGCTCTGGGCCTAGTGAGTTTTGTACTTTTAAGCATCTAGTCAGCTAGACCTTGCAGTTTTGAAAGGCAATTGAGAAATGGCTCACTTCCTAAACTTGGAGCACAAAAAAAGCCTACAGCACCTGGTATTCCCAGGCGGTCTCCCATCCAGGTACTAACTAGGCCCGACACTGCTTAGCTTCCGAGATCAGACCAGATCGGGCGCATTCAGTGTGGTGTGGCTGTAGGCTCTGGGCATTGTGAGTTTTGTACTTTTAAGCATCTAGTCGGCTAGACCTTGCAGTTTTGAAAGGCAATTGAGAAATGGCTCACTTCCTGAACTTGGAGTACAAAAAAGCCTACAGCACCTGGTATTCCCAGGCGGTCTCCCATCCAGGTACTAACTAGGCCCGACACTGCTTAGCTTCTGAGATGAGACGAGATCGGGCGCATTCAGTGTGGCGTGGCCGTAGGCTCTCAGCCTAGTGAGTTTTGTACTTTTAAGCATCTAGTCGGCTAGACCTTGCAGTTTTGAAAGGCAATTGAGAAATGGCTCACTTCCTGAACTTGGAGCACAAAAAAGCCTACAGCACCTGGTATTCCCAGGCGGTCTCCCAACCAGGTACTAACTAGGCCTGACACTACTTAACTTCCGAGATCAGACGACATCGGGTGCATTCAGTGTGGTGTGACCGTAGGCTCTAGGAATGCTAAGAATATTACTCTTATGCATTTGCATTTAGTAAGCTAAGCCATGCAGCCACTTGCAACATGATACCACGCTCATCGCTCGATCAGGCTCGATCAGGCGAGATATATAAGACTGGTGGGCCCATTCAGGACTCCTATGTCTGGTAGGATAACTTTAATTCATCCATCCTGTGTCTGTTGCAGGGAGGTGGAGAGAACAATCAACACAATAATGGTTTTCTTTCATGCCTCTTGAAGGACTCAATATTCTCTGTACTGCATTACATGTGAAAGTGGATTTATTACCCATGAACACACTACCTGTATGCTAATTCTATGTAAAAAGGTAGCTCCAGCCCTCATGATGTTGTCCAACATTTCCGCTATAAAACGGGATACAATTATTTTGGAAACATACCAAATTTGAAAAGTAATTGAGAAGTTGCGCAATTACTAATCATGGAGCCAAAATAGCCTACAGCACCTGGTATTGCCAGGCGGTATCCCATCCAGGTACTAACTAAGCCTGACATTGCTTAGCTTCGGAGATCAGACGAGATTGGGCGCATTCAGTGTGGTGTGGCCGTAGGCTCTGGGCCTAGTGAGTTTTGTACTTTTAAGCATCTAGTCGGCTAGACCTTGCAGTTTTGAAAGGCAATTGAGAAATGGCTCACTTCCTGAACTTGGAGTACAAAAAAGCCTACAGCACCTGGTATTCCCAGGCGGTCTCCCATCCAGGTACTAACTAGGCCCGACCCTGCTTAGCTTCCGAGATCTGACGCATTCAGTGTGGTGTGGCCGTAGGCTCTGGGCCTAGTGAGTTTTGTACTTTTAAGCATCTAGTCGGCTAGACCTTGCAGTTTTGAAAGGCAATTGAGAAATGGCTCACTTCCTGAACTTGGAGCACAAAAAAGCCTACAGCACCTGGTATTCCCAGGCGGTCTCCCATCCATGTACTAACTAGGCCCGACACTGCTTAGCTTCCGAGATCAGACGAGATCGGGCACATTCAGTGTGGTGTGGCCGTAGGCTCTGGGCCTAGTGAGTTTTGTACTTTTAAGTATCTAGTCAGCTAGACCTTGCAGTTTTGAAAGGCAATTGAGAAATGGCTCATTTCCTGAACTTGGAGCACAAAAAAGCCTACAGCACCTGGTATTCCCAGGCAGCCTCCCATCCAGGTACTAACTAGGCCCGACACTGCTTAGCTTCCGAGATCGGGCGCATTCAGTGTGGTGTGGCTGTAGACTCTGGGCTTAGTGAGTTTTGTACTTTTAAGCATCTAGTCGGCTAGACCTTGGAGTTTTGAAAGGCAATTGAGAAATGGCTCACTTCCTGAACTTGGAGCACAAAAAAGACTACAGCACCTGGTATTCCCAGGTGTTCTCCCATCCAGGTACTAACTAGGGCCGACACTGCTTAGCTTCCGACATCAGACGAGATCGGGCGCATTCAGTGTGGTGTGGCCGTAGGCTCTGGGACTTGTGAGTTTTGTACTTTTAAGCATCTAGTCGGCTAGACCTTGCAGTTTTGAAAGGCAATTGAGAAATGGCTCACTTCCTGAACTTGGAGTACAAAAAAGCCTACAACACCTGGTATTCCCAGGCGGTCTCCCATCCAGGTACTAACTAGGCCCGACACTGCTTAGCTTCTGAGATCAGGCGCATTCAGTGTGGCGTGGCCGTAGGCTTTGGGCCTAGTGAGTTTTGTACTTTTAAGCATCTAGTCGGCTAGACCTTGCAGTTTTGAAAGGCAATTGAGAATTGGCTCACTTCCTGAACTTGGAGCACAAAAAAGCCTACAGCACCTGGTATTCCCAGGCGGTCTCCCATCCAGGTACTAACTAGGCCTGACACTGCTTAACTATCGGGTGCATTCAGTGTGGTGTGGCCGTAGGCTCTAGGAATGCTAAGAATATTACTCTTATGCATTTGCATTTAGTAAGCTAAGCCATGCAGCCACTTGCAACATGATACCACGCTCATCGCTCGATCAGGCGAGATATATAAGACTGGTGGGCCCATTCAGGACTCCTATGTCTGGTAGGATAGCTTTAATTCATCCATCCTGTGTCTGTTGCAGGGAGGTGGAGAGAACAATCAACACAATAATGGTTTTCTTTCATGCCTCTTGAAGGACTCAATATTCTCTGTACTGCATTACATGTGAAAGTCGATTTATTACCCATGAACACACTACCTGTATGCTAATTCTATGTAAAAAGGTAACTCCAGCCCTCATGATGTTGTCCAACATTTCCGCTATAAAACGGGATACAATTATTTTGGAAACATACCAAATTTGAAAAGTAATTGAGAAGTTGCGCAATTACTAATCATGGAGCACAAAATAGCCTACAGCACCTGGTATTGCCAGGCGGTATCCCATCCAGGTACTAACTAGGCCTGACATTGCTTAGCTTCGGAGATCAGACGAGATTGGGCGCATTCAGTGTGGTGTGGCCGTAGGCTCTGGGCCTAGTGAGTTTTGTACTTTTAAGCATCTAGTCGGCTAGACCTTGCAGTTTTGAAAGGCAATTGAGAAATGGCTCACTTCCTGAACTTGGAGCACAAAAAAGCCTAGAGCACCTGGTATTCCCAGGCGGTCTCCCATCCAGGTACTAACTAGGCCCGACACTGCTTAGCTTCCGAGATCAGACGAGATCGGGTGCATTCAGTGCGGTGTGGCCGTAGATTCTGGGCCTAGTGAGTTTTGTACTTTTAAGCATCTAGTCAGCTAGACCTTGCAGTTTTGAAAGGCAATTGAGAAATGGCTCACTTCCTGAACTTGGAGCACAAAAAAGCCTACAGCACCTGGTATTCCCAGGCGGTCTCCCATCCAGGTACTAACTAGGCCCGAAACTGCTTAGCTTCCGAGATCAGATGAGATCGGGCGCATTCAGTGTGGTGTGGCCGTAGGCTCTGGGCCTTGTGAGTTTTGTACTTTTAAGCATCTAGTCGGCTAGACCTTGCAGTTTTGAAAGGCAATTGAGAAATGGCTCACTTCCTGAACTTGGAGCACAAAAAAGCCTACAGCACCTGGTATTCCCAGGCGGTCTCCCATCCAGGTACTAACTAGGCCAGAAACTGCTTAGCTTCCGACATCAGACGAGATCGGGCGCATTCAGTGTGGTGTGGCCGTAGGCTCTGGGACTTGTGAGTTTTGTACTTTTAAGCATCTAGTCGGCTAGACCTTGCAGTTTTGAAAGGCAATTGAGAAATGGCTCACTTCCTGAACTTGGAGTACAAAAAAGCCTACAGCACCTGGTATTCCCAGGCGGTCTCCCATCCAGGTACTAACTAGGCCCGACACTGCTTAGCTTCTGAGATCAGGCGCATTCAGTGTGGCGTGCCCGTAGGCTTTGGGCCTAGTGAGTTTTGTACTTTTAAGCATCTAGTCGGCTAGACCTTGCAGTTTTGAAAGGCAATTGAGAAATGGCTCACTTCCTGAACTTGGAGCACAAAAAAGCCTACAGCACCTGGTATTCCCAGGCAGTCTCCCATCCAGGTACTAACTAGGCCTGACACTGCTTAGCTTCCGAGATCAGACGATAGGCCTGACACTGCTTAGCTTCCGAGATCAGACGCATTCAGTGTGGTGTGGCCATAGGCTCTAGAAATGCTAAGAATATTACTCTTATGCATTTGCATTTAGTAAGCTAAGCCATGCAGCCACTTGCAACATGACACCACGCTCATCGCTCGATCAGCGCTCGATCAGGCGAGATATATAAGACTGGTGGGCCCATTCAGGACTCCTATGTCTGGTAGGATAACTTTAATCCATCCATCCTGTTTCTGTTGCAGGGAGGTGGAGGGAACAATCAACACAATAATGGCTTTCTTTCATGCCTCTTGAAGGACTCAATATTCTCTGTACTGCATTACATGTGAAAGTCAATTTATTACCCATGAACACACTAGCTGTATGCTAATTCTATGTAAATAGGTAGCTCCAGCCCTCATGATGTTGTCCAACATTTCCGCTATAAAACGGGATACAATTATTTTGGAAACATACCAAATTTGAAAAGTAATTGAGAAGTTGCGCAATTACTAATCATGGAGCACAAAATAGCCTACAGCACCTGGTATTTCCAGGCCGTCTCCCATACAGGTACTAACTAGGCCCGACACTGCTTAGCTTCTAAGATCAGACGAGATCGGCGCATTCAGTGTGGTGTGGCCGCAGGCTCTAGAAATGCTAAGAATATTACTCTTATGCATTTGCATTTAGTAAGCTAAGCCATGCAGCCACTTGCAATATGTTACCACGCTCATCGCTCGATCAGCGCTCGATCAGGCGAGATATATAAGACTGGTGGGCCCATTCAGGACTCCTATGTCTGGTAGGATAACTTTAATCCATCCATCCTGTTTCTGTTGCAGGGAGGTGGAGAGAACAATCAATACAATAATGGCTTTCTTTCATGCCTCTTGAAGGACTCAATATTCTCTGTACTGCATTACATGTGAAAGTCGATTTATTACCCATGAACACACTACCTGTATGCTAATTCTATGTAAATAGGTAGCTCCAGCCCTCATGATGTTGTCCAACATTTCCGCTATAAAACGGGATACAATTATTTTGGAAACATACCAAATTTGAAAGGCAATTGAGAAATGGCTCACTTCCTGAACTTGGCGCACAAAAAAGCCTACAGCACCTGGTATTCCCAGGCAGTCTCCCATCCAGGTACTAACTAGGCCCAACACTGCTTAGCTTCCGAGATCAGACGCATTCAGTGTGGTGTGGCCGTAGGCTCTGGGCCTAGTGAGTTTTGTACTTTTAAGCATCTAGTCAGCTAGACCTTGCAGTTTTGAAAGGCAATTGAGAAATGGCTCACTTCCTGAACTTGGAGCACAAAAAAGCCTACAGCACCTGGTATTCCCAGGCGGTCTCCCATCCAGGTACTAACTAGGCCCGACACTGCTTAGCTTCCGAGATCAGACCAGATCGGGCGCATTCAGTGTGGTGTGGCTGTAGGCTCTGGGCATTGTGAGTTTTGTACTTTTAAGCATCTAGTCGGCTAGACCTTGCAGTTTTGAAAGGCAATTGAGAAATGGCTCACTTCCTGAACTTGGAGTACAAAAAAGCCTACAGCACCTGGTATTCCCAGGCGGTCTCCCATCCAGGTACTAACTAGGCCCGACACTGCTTAGCTTCTGAGATGAGACCAGATCGGGCGCATTCAGTGTGGCGTGGCCGTAGGCTCTCAGCCTAGTGAGTTTTGTACTTTTAAGCATCTAGTCGGCTAGACCTTGCAGTTTTGAAAGGCAATTGAGAAATGGCTCACTTCCTGAACTTGGAGCACAAAAAAGCCTACAGCACCTGGTATTCCCAGGCGGTCTCCCAACCAGGTACTAACTAGGCCTGACACTACTTAACTTCCGAGATCAGACGAGATCGGGTGCATTCAGTGTGGTGTGACCGTAGGCTCTAGGAATGCTAAGAATATTACTCTTATGCATTTGCATTTAGTAAGCTAAGCCATGCAGCCACTTGCAACATGATACCACGCTCATCGCTCGATCAGGCTCGATCAGGCGAGATATATAAGACTGGTGGGCCCATTCAGGACTCCTATGTCTGGTAGGATAACTTTAATTCATCCATCCTGTGTCTGTTGCAGGGAGGTGGAGAGAAAAATCAACACAATAATGGTTTTCTTTCATGCCTCTTGAAGGACTCAATATTCTCTGTACTGCATTACATGTGAAAGTGGATTTATTACCCATGAACACACTACCTGTATGCTAATTCTATGTAAAAAGGTAACTCCAGCCCTCATGATGTTGTCCAACATTTCCGCTATAAAACGGGAGACAATTATTTTGGAAACATACCAAATTTGAAAAGTAATTGAGAAGTTGCGCAATTACTAATCATGGAGCACAAAATAGCCTACAGCACCTGGTATTGCCAGGCGGTATCCCATCCAGGTACTAACTAGGCCTGACATTGCTTAGCTTCGGAGATCAGACGAGATTGGGCGCATTCAGTGTGGTGTGGCCGTAGGCTCTGGGCCTAGTGAGTTTTGTACTTTTAAGCATCTAGTCAGCTAGACCTTGCAGTTTTGAAAGGCAATTGAGAAATGGCTCATTTCCTGAACTTGGAGCACAAAAAAGCCTACAGCACCTGGTATTCCCAGGCAGCCTCCCATCCAGGTACTAACTAGGCCCGACACTGCTTAGCTTCCGAGATCGGGCGCATTCAGTGTGGTGTGGCTGTAGACTCTGGGCTTAGTGAGTTTTGTACTTTTAAGCATCTAGTCGGCTAGACCTTGCAGTTTTGAAAGGCAATTGAGAAATGGCTCACTTCCTGAACTTGGAGTACAAAAAAGCCTACAGCACCTGGTATTCCCAGGCGGTCTCCCACCCAGGTACTAACTAGGTCCGACACTGCTTAGCTTCCGAGATCAGACGAGATCGGGCGCAGTCAGTGTGGTGTGGCTGCAGGCTCTGGGCCTAGTGAGTTTTGTACTTTTAAGCATCTAGTCAGCTAGACCTTGCAGTTTTGAAAGGCAATTGAGAAATGGCTCACTTCCTGAACTTGGAGCACAAAAAAGCCTACAGCACCTGGTATTCCCAGGCGGTCTCCCATCCAGGTACTAACGAGGCACGACACTGCTTAGCTTCCGAGATCAGACGAGATCGGGCGCATTCAGAGTGGTGTGGCCGTAGGCTCTGGGCCTTGTGAGTTTTGTACTTTTAAGCATCTAGTCGGCTAGACCTTGCAGTTTTGAAAGGCAATTGAGAAATGGCTCACTTCCTGAACTTGGCTCACTTCCTGAACTTGGAGTACAAAAAAAGCCTACAGCACCTGGTATTCCCAGGCGGTCTCCCATCCAGGTACTAACTAGGCCCGACACTGCTTAGCTTCTGAGATCAGGCGCATTCAGTGTGGTGTGGCCATAGGCTCTGGGCCTAGTGAGTTTTGTACTTTTAAGCATCTAGTCGGCTAGACCTTTCAGTTTTGAAAGGCAATTGAAAAATGGCTCACTTCCTGAACTTGGAGCACAAAAAAGCCTACAGCACCTGGTATTCTCAGGCGGTCTCCCATCCAGGTACTAACTAGGCCCGACACTGCTTAGCTTCCGAGATTAGACGAGATCGGGCGCAATCAGTGTGGTGTGGCCGTAGGCTCTGGGCCTAGTGAGTTTTGTACTTTTAAGCATCTAGTCAGCTAGACCTTGCAGTTTTGAAAGGCAATTGAGAAATGGCTCACTTCCTGAACTTGGAGCACAAAAAAGCCTACAGCACCTGGTATTCCCAGGCGGTCTCCCATCCAGGTACTAACGAGGCCCGACACTGCTTAGCTTCCGATATCAGACGAGATCGGGCGCATTCAGTGTGGTGTGGCCGTAGGCTCTGGGCCTTGTGAGTTTTGTACTTTTAAGCATCTAGTCGGCTAGACCTTGCAGTTTTGAAAGGCAATTGAGAAATGGCTCACTTCCTGAACTTGGAGTACAAAAAAAGCCTACAGCACCTGGTATTCCCAGGTGGTCTCCCATCCAGGTACTAACTAGGCCCGACACTGCTTAGCTTCTGAGATCAGATGAGATCGGGCGCATTTAGTGTGGTGTGGCCGTAGTCTCTGGGCCTAGTGAGTTTTGTACTTTTAAGCATCTAGTCGGCTAGACCTTGCAGTTTTGAAAGGCAATTGAGAAAGGGCTCACTTCCTGAACTTGGAGCACAAAAAAGCCTACAGCACCTGGTATTCCCAGGCGGTCTCCCATCCAGGTACTAACTAGGCCTAACACTGCTTAACTTCCGAGATCAGACGAGATCGGGTGCATTCAGTGTGGTGTGGCCGTAGGCTCTAGGAATGCTAAGAATATTACTCTTATGCATTTGCATTTAGTAAGCTAAGCCATGCAGCCACTTGCAACATGATACCACGCTCATCGCTCGATCAGGCTCGATCAGGCGAGATATATAAGACTGGTGGGCCCATTCAGGACTCCTATGTCTGGTAGGATAACTTTAATTCATCCATCCTGTGTCTGTTGCAGGGAGGTGGAGAGAACAATCAATCCAATAATGGCTTTCTTTCATGCCTCTTGAAGGACTCAATATTCTCTGTACTGCATTACATGTGAAAGTCGATTTATTACCCATGAACACACTACCTGTATGCTAATTATATGTAAATAGGTAGCTCCAGCCCTCATGATGTTGTCCAACATTTCCGCTATAAAACGGGATCCAATTATTTTGGAAACATACCAAATTTGAAAGGCAATTGAGAAATGGCTCACTTCCTGAACTTGGCGCACAAAAAAGCCTACAGCACCTGGTATTCCCAGGCGGTCTCCCATCCAGGTACTAACTAGGCCCAACACTGCTTAGCTTCCGAGATCAGACGAGATCGGGCGCATTCAGTGTGGTGTGGCCGTAGGCTCTGGGCCTAGTGAGTTTTGTACTTTTAAGCATCTAGTCAGCTAGACCTTGCAGTTTTGAAAGGCAATTGAGAAATGGCTCACTTCCTGAACTTGGAGCACAAAAAAGCCTACAGCACCTGGTATTCCCAGGCGGTCTCCCATCCAGGTACTAACTAGGCCCGACACTGCTTAGCTTCCGAGATCAGACCAGATCGGGCGCATTCAGTGTGGTGTGGCTGTAGGCTCTGGGCATTGTGAGTTTTGTACTTTTAAGCATCTAGTCGGCTAGACCTTGCAGTTTTGAAAGGCAATTGAGAAATGGCTCACTTCCTGAACTTGGAGTACAAAAAAGCCTACAGCACCTGGTATTCCCAGGCGGTCTCCCATCCAGGTACTAACTAGGCCCAACACTGCTTAGCTTCTGAGACGAGATCGGGCGCATTCAGTGTGGCGTGGCCGTAGGCTCTCAGCCTAGTGAGTTTTGTACTTTTAAGCATCTAGTCGGCTAGACCTTGCAGTTTTGAAAGGCAATTGAGAAATGGCTCACTTCCTGAACTTGGAGCACAAAAAAGCCTACAGCACCTGGTATTCCCAGGCGGTCTCCCAACCAGGTACTAACTAGGCCTGACACTACTTAACTTCCGAGATCAGACGACATCGGGTGCATTCAGTGTGGTGTGACCGTAGGCTCTAGGAATGCTAAGAATATTACTCTTATGCATTTGCATTTAGTAAGCTAAGCCATGCAGCCACTTGCAACATGATACCACGCTCATCGCTCGATCAGGCTCGATCAGGCAAGATATATAAGACTGGTGGGCCCATTCAGGACTCCTATGTCTGGTAGGATAACTTTAATTCATCCATCCTGTGTCTGTTGCAGGGAGGTGGAGAGAACAATCAACACAATAATGGTTTTCTTTCATGCCTCTTGAAGGACTCAATATTCTCTGTACTGCATTACATGTGAAAGTGGATTTATTACCCATGAACACACTACCTGTATGCTAATTCTATGTAAAAAGGTAGCTCCAGCCCTCATGATGTTGTCCAACATTTCCGCTATAAAACGGGATACAATTATTTTGGAAACATACCAAATTTGAAAGGCAATTGAGAAATGGCTCACTTCCTGAACTTGGCGCACAAAAAAGCCTACAGCACCTGGTATTCCCAGGCGGTCTCCCATCCAGGTACTAACTAGGCCCAACACTGCTTAGCTTCCGAGATCAGACGAGATCGGGCGCATTCAGTGTGGTGTGGCGGTAGGCGCTGGGCCTAGTGAGTTTTGTACTTTTAAGCATCTAGTCAGCTAGACCTTGCAGTTTTGAAAGGCAATTGAGAAATGGCTCACTTCCTGAACTTGGAGCACAAAAAAGCCTACAGCACCTGGTATTCCCAGGCGGTCTCCCATCCAGGTACTAACTAGGCCCGACACTGCTTAGCTTCCGAGATCAGACCAGATCGGGCGCATTCAGTGTGGTGTGGCTGTAGGCTCTGGGCATTGTGAGTTTTGTACTTTTAAGCATCTAGTCGGCTAGACCTTGCAGTTTTGAAAGGCAATTGAGAAATGGCTCACTTCCTGAACTTGGAGTACAAAAAAGCCTACAGCACCTGGTATTCCCAGGCGGTCTCCCATCCAGGTACTAACTAGGCCCGACACTGCTTAGCTTCTGAGATGAGACGAGATCGGGCGCATTCAGTGTGGCGTGGCCGTAGGCTCTCAGCCTAGTGAGTTTTGTACTTTTAAGCATCTAGTCGGCTAGACCTTGCAGTTTTGAAAGGCAATTGAGAAATGGCTCACTTCCTGAACTTGGAGCACAAAAAAGCCTACAGCACCTGGTATTCCCAGGCGGTCTCCCAACCAGGTACTAACTAGGCCTGACACTACTTAACTTCCGAGATCAGACGACATCGGGTGCATTCAGTGTGGTGTGACCGTAGGCTCTAGGAATGCTAAGAATATTACTCTTATGCATTTGCATTTAGTAAGCTAAGCCATGCAGCCACTTGCAACATGATACCACGCTCATCGCTCGATCAGGCTCGATCAGGCGAGATATATAAGACTGGTGGGCCCATTCAGGACTCCTATGTCTGGTAGGATAACTTTAATTCATCCATCCTGTGTCTGTTGCAGGGAGGTGGAGAGAACAATCAACACAATAATGGTTTTCTTTCATGCCTCTTGAAGGACTCAATATTCTCTGTACTGCATTACATGTGAAAGTGGATTTATTACCCATGAACACACTACCTGTATGCTAATTCTATGTAAAAAGGTAACTCCAGCCCTCATGATGTTGTCCAACATTTCCGCTATAAAACGGGATACAATTATTTTGGAAACATACCAAATTTGAAAAGTAATTGAGAAGTTGCGCAATTACTAATCATGGAGCCAAAATAGCCTACAGCACCTGGTATTGCCAGGCGGTATCCCATCCAGGTACTAACTAAGCCTGACATTGCTTAGCTTCGGAGATCAGACGAGATTGGGCGCATTCAGTGTGGTGTGGCCGTAGGCTCTGGGCCTAGTGAGTTTTGTACTTTTAAGCATCTAGTCGGCTAGACCTTGCAGTTTTGAAAGGCAATTGAGAAAGGGCTCACTTCCTGAACTTGGAGCACAAAAAAGCCTACAGCACCTGGTATTCCCAGGCAGTCTCCCATCCAGGTACTAACTAGGCCTAACACTGCTTAACTTCCGAGATCAGACGAGATCGGGTGCATTCAGTGTGGTGTGGCCGTAGGCTCTAGGAATGCTAAGAATATTACTCTTATGCATTTGCATTTAGTAAGCTAAGCCATGCAGCCACTTGCAACATGATACCACGCTCATCGCTCGATCAGGCGAGATATATAAGACTGGTGGGCCCATTCAGGACTCCTATGTCTGGTAGGATAACTTTAATTCATCCATCCTGTGTCTGTTGCAGGGAGGTGGAGAGAACAATCAACACAATAATGGTTTTCTTTCATGCCTCTTGAAGGACTCAATATTCTCTGTACTGCATTACATGTGAAAGTCGATTTATTACCCATGAACACACTACCTGTATGCTAATTCTATGTAAAAAGGTAGCTCCAGCCCTCATGATGTTGTCCAACATTTCTGCTATAAAACAGGATACAATTATTTTGGAAACATACCAAATTTGAAAAATAATTGAGAAGTTGCTCACTTCCTGAACTTGGAGTACAAAAAAAGCCTACAGCACCTGGTATTCCCAGGCGGTCTCCCATCCAGGTACTAACTAGGCCCGACACTGCTTAGCTTCTGAGATCAGGCGCATTCAGTGTGGTGTGGCCGTAGGCTCTGGGCCTAGTGAGTTTTGTACTTTTAAGCATCTAGTCGGCTAGACCTTGCAGTTTTGAAAGGCAATTGAGAAATGGCTCACTTCCTGAACTTGGAGCACAAAAAAGCCTACAGCACCTGGTATTCCCAGGCGGTCTCCCATCCAGGTACTAACTAGGCCCGACACTGCTTAGCTTCCGAGATTAGACGAGATCGGGCGCAATCAGTGTGGTGTGGCCGTAGGCTCTGGGCCTAGTGAGTTTTGTACTTTTAAGCATCTAGTCAGCTAGACCTTGCAGTTTTGAAAGGCAATTGAGAAATGGCTCACTTCCTGAACTTGGAGCACAAAAAAGCCTACAGCACCTGGTATTCCCAGGCGGTCTCCCATCCAGGTACTAACGAGGCCCGACACTGCTTAGCTTCCGATATCAGACGAGATCGGGCGCATTCAGTGTGGTGTGGCCGTAGGCTCTGGGCCTTGTGAGTTTTGTACTTTTAAGCATCTAGTCGGCTAGACCTTGCAGTTTTGAAAGGCAATTGAGAAATGGCTCACTTCCTGAACTTGGAGCACAAAAAAGCCTACAGCACCTGGTATTCCCACGCGGTCTCCCATCCAGGTACTAACGAGGCCCGACACTGCTTAGCTTCCGATCGGGCGCATTCAGTGTGGTGTGGCCGTAGGCTCTGGGCCTTGTGAGTTTTGTACTTTTAAGCATCTAGTCGGCTAGACCTTGCAGTTTTGAAAGGCAATTGAGAAATGGCTCACTTCCTGAACTTGGAGTACAAAAAAAGCCTACAGCACCTGGTATTCCCAGGTGGTCTCCCATCCAGGTACTAACTAGGCCCGACACTGCTTAGCTTCTGAGATCAGATGAGATCGGGCGCATTTAGTGTGGTGTGGCCGTAGTCTCTGGGCCTAGTGAGTTTTGTACTTTTAAGCATCTAGTCGGCTAGACCTTGCAGTTTTGAAAGGCAATTGAGAAAGGGCTCACTTCCTGAACTTGGAGCACAAAAAAGCCTACAGCACCTGGTATTCCCAGGCGGTCTCCCATCCAGGTACTAACTAGGCCTAACACTGCTTAACTTCCGAGATCAGACGAGATCGGGTGCATTCAGTGTGGTGTGGCCGTAGGCTCTAGGAATGCTAAGAATATTACTCTTATGCATTTGCATTTAGTAAGCTAAGCCATGCAGCCACTTGCAACATGATACCACGCTCATCGCTCGATCAGGCTCGATCAGGCGAGATATATAAGACTGGTGGGCCCATTCAGGACTCCTATGTCTGGTAGGATAACTTTAATTCATCCATCCTGTGTCTGTTGCAGGGAGGTGGAGAGAACAATCAATCCAATAATGGCTTTCTTTCATGCCTCTTGAAGGACTCAATATTCTCTGTACTGCATTACATGTGAAAGTCGATTTATTACCCATGAACACACTACCTGTATGCTAATTCTATGTAAATAGGTAGCTCCAGCCCTCATGATGTTGTCCAACATTTCCGCTATAAAACGGGATACAATTATTTTGGAAACATACCAAATTTGAAAGGCAATTGAGAAATGGCTCACTTCCTGAACTTGGCGCACAAAAAAGCCTACAGCACCTGGTATTCCCAGGCGGTCTCCCATCCAGGTACTAACTAGGCCCAACACTGCTTAGCTTCCGAGATCAGACGAGATCGGGCACATTCAGTGTGGTGTGGCCGTAGGCTCTGGGCCTAGTGAGTTTTGTACTTTTAAGCATCTAGTCAGCTAGACCTTGCAGTTTTGAAAGGCAATTGAGAAATGGCTCACTTCCTGAACTTGGAGCACAAAAAAGCCTACAGCACCTGGTATTCCCAGGCGGTCTCCCATCCAGGTACTAACTAGGCCCGACACTGCTTAGCTTCCGAGATCAGACCAGATCGGGCGCATTCAGTGTGGTGTGGCTGTAGGCTCTGGGCATTGTGAGTTTTGTACTTTTAAGCATCTAGTCGGCTAGACCTTGCAGTTTTGAAAGGCAATTGAGAAATGGCTCACTTCCTGAACTTGGAGTACAAAAAAGCCTACAGCACCTGGTATTCCCAGGCGGTCTCCCATCCAGGTACTAACTAGGCCCGACACTGCTTAGCTTCTGAGATGAGACGAGATCGGGCGCATTCAGTGTGGCGTGGCCGTAGGCTCTCAGCCTAGTGAGTTTTGTACTTTTAAGCATCTAGTCGGCTAGACCTTGCAGTTTTGAAAGGCAATTGAGAAATGGCTCACTTCCTGAACTTGGAGCACAAAAAAGCCTACAGCACCTGGTATTCCCAGGCGGTCTCCCAACCAGGTACTAACTAGGCCTGACACTACTTAACTTCCGAGATCAGACGACATCGGGTGCATTCAGTGTGGTGTGACCGTAGGCTCTAGGAATGCTAAGAATATTACTCTTATGCATTTGCATTTAGTAAGCTAAGCCATGCAGCCACTTGCAACATGATACCACGCTCATCGCTCGATCAGGCTCGATCAGGCGAGATATATAAGACTGGTGGGCCCATTCAGGACTCCTATGTCTGGTAGGATAACTTTAATTCATCCATCCTGTGTCTGTTGCAGGGAGGTGGAGAGAACAATCAACACAATAATGGTTTTCTTTCATGCCTCTTGAAGGACTCAATATTCTCTGTACTGCATTACATGTGAAAGTGGATTTATTACCCATGAACACACTACCTGTATGCTAATTCTATGTAAAAAGGTAGCTCCAGCCCTCATGATGTTGTCCAACATTTCCGCTATAAAACGGGATACAATTATTTTGGAAACATACCAAATTTGAAAGGCAATTGAGAAATGGCTCACTTCCTGAACTTGGCGCACAAAAAAGCCTACAGCACCTGGTATTCCCAGGCGGTCTCCCATCCAGGTACTAACTAGGCCCAACACTGCTTAGCTTCCGAGATCAGACGAGATCGGGCGCATTCAGTGTGGTGTGGCGGTAGGCTCTGGGCCTAGTGAGTTTTGTACTTTTAAGCATCTAGTCAGCTAGACCTTGCAGTTTTGAAAGGCAATTGAGAAATGGCTCACTTCCTGAACTTGGAGCACAAAAAAGCCTACAGCACCTGGTATTCCCAGGCGGTCTCCCATCCAGGTACTAACTAGGCCCGACACTGCTTAGCTTCCGAGATCAGACCAGATCGGGCGCATTCAGTGTGGTGTGGCTGTAGGCTCTGGGCATTGTGAGTTTTGTACTTTTAAGCATCTAGTCGGCTAGACCTTGCAGTTTTGAAAGGCAATTGAGAAATGGCTCACTTCCTGAACTTGGAGTACAAAAAAGCCTACAGCACCTGGTATTCCCAGGCGGTCTCCCATCCAGGTACTAACTAGGCCCGACACTGCTTAGCTTCTGAGATGAGACGAGATCGGGCGCATTCAGTGTGGCGTGGCCGTAGGCTCTCAGCCTAGTGAGTTTTGTACTTTTAAGCATCTAGTCGGCTAGACCTTGCAGTTTTGAAAGGCAATTGAGAAATGGCTCACTTCCTGAACTTGGAGCACAAAAAAGCCTACAGCACCTGGTATTCCCAGGCGGTCTCCCAACCAGGTACTAACTAGGCCTGACACTACTTAACTTCCGAGATCAGACGACATCGGGTGCATTCAGTGTGGTGTGACCGTAGGCTCTAGGAATGCTAAGAATATTACTCTTATGCATTTTCATTTAGTAAGCTAAGCCATGCAGCCACTTGCAACATGATACCACGCTCATCGCTCGATCAGGCTCGATCAGGCGAGATATATAAGACTGGTGGGCCCATTCAGGACTCCTATGTCTGGTAGGATAACTTTAATTCATCCATCCTGTGTCTGTTGCAGGGAGGTGGAGAGAACAATCAACACAATAATGGTTTTCTTTCATGCCTCTTGAAGGACTCAATATTCTCTGTACTGCATTACATGTGAAAGTGGATTTATTACCCATGAACACACTACCTGTATGCTAATTCTATGTAAAAAGGTAACTCCAGCCCTCATGATGTTGTCCAACATTTCCGCTATAAAACGGGATACAATTATTTTGGAAACATACCAAATTTGAAAAGTAATTGAGAAGTTGCGCAATTACTAATCATGGAGCCAAAATAGCCTACAGCACCTGGTATTGCCAGGCGGTATCCCATCCAGGTACTAACTAAGCCTGACATTGCTTAGCTTCGGAGATCAGACGAGATTGGGCGCATTCAGTGTGGTGTGGCCGTAGGCTCTGGGCCTAGTGAGTTTTGTACTTTTAAGCATCTAGTCGGCTAGACCTTGCAGTTTTGAAAGGCAATTGAGAAAGGGCTCACTTCCTGAACTTGGAGCACAAAAAAGCCTACAGCACCTGGTATTCCCAGGCAGTCTCCCATCCAGGTACTAACTAGGCCTAACACTGCTTAACTTCCGAGATCAGACGAGATCGGGTGCATTCAGTGTGGTGTGGCCGTAGGCTATAGGAATGCTAAGAATATTACTCTTATGCATTTGCATTTAGTAAGCTAAGCCATGCAGCCACTTGCAACATGATACCACGCTCATCGCTCGATCAGGCTCGATCAGGCGAGATATATAAGACTGGTGGGCCCATTCAGGACTCCTATGTCTGGTAGGATAACTTTAATTCATCCATCCTGTGTCTGTTGCAGGGAGGTGGAGAGAACAATCAACACAATAATGGTTTTCTTTCATGCCTCTTGAAGGACTCAATATTCTCTGTACTGCATTACATGTGAAAGTCGATTTATTACCCATGAACACACTACCTGTATGCTAATTCTATGTAAAAAGGTAGCTCCAGCCCTCATGATGTTGTCCAACATTTCTGCTATAAAACAGGATACAATTATTTTGGAAACATACCAAATTTGAAAAATAATTGAGAAGTTGCTCACTTCCTGAACTTGGAGTACAAAAAAAGCCTACAGCACCTGGTATTCCCAGGCGGTCTCCCATCCAGGTACTAACTAGGCCCGACACTGCTTAGCTTCTGAGATCAGGCGCATTCAGTGTGGTGTGGCCGTAGGCTCTGGGCCTAGTGAGTTTTGTACTTTTAAGCATCTAGTCGGCTAGACCTTGCAGTTTTGAAAGGCAATTGAGAAATGGCTCACTTCCTGAACTTGGAGCACAAAAAAGCCTACAGTACCTGGTATTCCCAGGCGGTCTCCCATCCAGGTACTAACTAGGCCCGACACTGCTTAGCTTCCGAGATTAGACGAGATCGGGCGCAATCAGTGTGGTGTGGCCGTAGGCTCTGGGCCTAGTGAGTTTTGTACTTTTAAGCATCTAGTCAGCTAGACCTTGCAGTTTTGAAAGGCAATTGAGAAATGGCTCACTTCCTGAACTTGGAGCACAAAAAAGCCTACAGCACCTGGTATTCCCAGGCGGTCTCCCATCCAGGTACTAACGAGGCCCGACACTGCTTAGCTTCCGATATCAGACGAGATCGGGCGCATTCAGTGTGGTGTGGCCGTAGGCTCTGGGCCTTGTGAGTTTTGTACTTTTAAGCATCTAGTCGGCTAGACCTTGCAGTTTTGAAAGGCAATTGAGAAATGGCTCACTTCCTGAACTTGGAGCACAAAAAAGCCTACAGCACCTGGTATTCCCACGCGGTCTCCCATCCAGGTACTAACGAGGCCCGACACTGCTTAGCTTCCGATCGGGCGCATTCAGTGTGGTGTGGCCGTAGGCTCTGGGCCTTGTGAGTTTTGTACTTTTAAGCATCTAGTCGGCTAGACCTTGCAGTTTTGAAAGGCAATTGAGAAATGGCTCACTTCCTGAACTTGGAGTACAAAAAAAGCCTACAGCACCTGGTATTCCCAGGTGGTCTCCCATCCAGGTACTAACTAGGCCCGACACTGCTTAGCTTCTGAGATCAGATGAGATCGGGCGCATTTAGTGTGGTGTGGCCGTAGTCTCTGGGCCTAGTGAGTTTTGTACTTTTAAGCATCTAGTCGGCTAGACCTTGCAGTTTTGAAAGGCAATTGAGAAAGGGCTCACTTCCTGAACTTGGAGCACAAAAAAGCCTACAGCACCTGGTATTCCCAGGCGGTCTCCCATCCAGGTACTAACTAGGCCTAACACTGCTTAACTTCCGAGATCAGACGAGATCGGGTGCATTCAGTGTGGTGTGGCCGTAGGCTCTAGGAATGCTAAGAATATTACTCTTATGCATTTGCATTTAGTAAGCTAAGCCATGCAGCCACTTGCAACATGATACCACGCTCATCGCTCGATCAGGCTCGATCAGGCGAGATATATAAGACTGGTGGGCCCATTCAGGACTCCTATGTCTGGTAGGATAACTTTAATTCATCCATCCTGTGTCTGTTGCAGGGAGGTGGAGAGAACAATCAATCCAATAATGGCTTTCTTTCATGCCTCTTGAAGGACTCAATATTCTCTGTACTGCATTACATGTGAAAGTCGATTTATTACCCATGAACACACTACCTGTATGCTAATTCTATGTAAATAGGTAGCTCCAGCCCTCATGATGTTGTCCAACATTTCCGCTATAAAACGGGATACAATTATTTTGGAAACATACCAAATTTGAAAGGCAATTGAGAAATGGCTCACTTCCTGAACTTGCCGCACAAAAAAGCCTACAGCACCTGGTATTCCCAGGCGGTCTCCCATCCAGGTACTAACTAGGCCCAACACTGCTTAGCTTCCGAGATCAGACGAGATCAGGCGCATTCAGTGTGGTGTGGCCGTAGGCTCTGGGCCTAGTGAGTTTTGTACTTTTAAGCATCTAGTCAGCTAGACCTTGCAGTTTTGAAAGGCAATTGAGAAATGGCTCACTTCCTGAACTTGGAGCACAAAAAAAGCCTACAGCACCTGGTATTCCCAGGCGGTCTCCCATCCAGGTACTAACTAGGCCCGACACTGCTTAGCTTCCGAGATCAGACCAGATCGGGCGCATTCAGTGTGGTGTGGCTGTAGGCTCTGGGCATTGTGAGTTTTGTACTTTTAAGCATCTAGTCGACTAGACCTTGCAGTTTTGAAAGGCAATTGAGAAATGGCTCATTTCCTGAACTTGGAGTACAAAAAAGCCTACAGCACCTGGTATTCCCAGGCGGTCTCCCATCCAGGTACTAACTAGGCCCGACACTGCTTAGCTTCTGAGATGAGACGAGATCGGGCGCATTCAGTGTGGCGTGGCCGTAGGCTCTCAGCCTAGTGAGTTTTGTACTTTTAAGCATCTAGTCGGCTAGACCTTGCAGTTTTGAAAGGCAATTGAGAAATGGCTCACTTCCTGAACTTGGAGCACAAAAAAGCCTACAGCACCTGGTATTCCCAGGCGGTCTCCCAACCAGGTACTAACTAGGCCTGACACTACTTAACTTCCGAGATCAGACGACATCGGGTGCATTCAGTGTGGTGTGACCGTAGGCTCTAGGAATGCTAAGAATATTACTCTTATGCATTTGCATTTAGTAAGCTAAGCCATGCAGCCACTTGCAACATGATACCACGCTCATCGCTCGATCAGGCTCGATCAGGCGAGATATATAAGACTGGTGGGCCCATTCAGGACTCCTATGTCTGGTAGGATAACTTTAATTCATCCATCCTGTGTCTGTTGCAGGGAGGTGGAGAGAACAATCAACACAATAATGGTTTTCTTTCATGCCTCTTGAAGGACTCAATATTCTCTGTACTGCATTACATGTGAAAGTGGATTTATTACCCATGAACACACTACCTGTATGCTAATTCTATGTAAAAAGGTAGCTCCAGCCCTCATGATGTTGTCCAACATTTCCGCTATAAAACGGGATACAATTATTTTGGAAACATACCAAATTTGAAAAGTAATTGAGAAGTTGCGCAATTACTAATCATGGAGCCAAAATAGCCTACAGCACCTGGTATTGCCAGGCGGTAACCCATCCAGGTACTAACTAAGCCTGACATTGCTTAGCTTCGGAGATCAGACGAGATTGGGCGCATTCAGTGTGGTGTGGCCGTAGGCTCTGGGCCTAGTGAGTTTTGTACTTTTAAGCATCTAGTCGGCTAGACCTTGCAGTTTTGAAAGGCAATTGAGAAATGGCTCACTTCCTGAACTTGGAGTACAAAAAAGCCTACAGCACCTGGTATTCCCAGGCGGTCTCCCATCCAGGTACTAACTAGGCCCGACCCTGTTTAGCTTCCGAGATCTGACGCATTCAGTGTGGTGTGGCCGTAGGCTCTGGGCCTAGTGAGTTTTGTACTTTTAAGCATCTAGTCGGCTAGACCTTGCAGTTTTGAAAGGCAATTGAGAAATGGCTCACTTCCTGAACTTGGAGCACAAAAAAGCCTACAGCACCTGGTATTCCCAGGCGGTCTCCCATCCATGTACTAACTAGGCCCGACACTGCTTAGCTTCCGAGATCAGACGAGATCGGGCACATTCAGTGTGGTGTGGCCGTAGGCTCTGGACCTAGTGAGTTTTGTACTTTTAAGTATCTAGTCAGCTAGACCTTGCAGTTTTGAAAGGCAATTGAGAAATGGCTCATTTCCTGAACTTGGAGCACAAAAAAGCCTACAGCACCTGGTATTCCCAGGCAGCCTCCCATCCAGGTACTAACTAGGCCCGACACTGCTTAGCTTCCGAGATCGGGCGCATTCAGTGTGGTGTGGCTGTAGACTCTGGGCTTAGTGAGTTTTGTACTTTTAAGCATCTAGTCGGCTAGACCTTGGAGTTTTGAAAGGCAATTGAGAAATGGCTCACTTCCTGAACTTGGAGCACAAAAAAGCCTACAGCACCTGGTATTCCCAGGTGTTCTCCCATCCAGGTACTAACTAGGGCCGACACTGCTTAGCTTCCGATATCAGACGAGATCGGGCGCATTCAGTGTGGTGTGGCCGTAGGCTCTGGGACTTGTGAGTTTTGTACTTTTAAGCATCTAGTCGGCTAGACCTTGCAGTTTTGAAAGGCAATTGAGAAATGGCTCACTTCCTGAACTTGGAGTACAAAAAAGCCTACAACACCTGGTATTCCCAGGCGGTCTCCCATCCAGGTACTAACTAGGCCCGACACTGCTTAGCTTCTGAGATCAGGCGCATTCAGTGTGGCGTGGCCGTAGGCTTTGGGCCTAGTGAGTTTTGTACTTTTAAGCATCTAGTCGGCTAGACCTTGCAGTTTTGAAAGGCAATTGAGAATTGGCTCACTTCCTGAACTTGGAGCACAAAAAAGCCTACAGCACCTGGTATTCCCAGGCGGTCTCCCATCCAGGTACTAACTAGGCCTGACACTGCTTAACTATCGGGTGCATTCAGTGTGGTGTGGCCGTAGGCTCTAGGAATGCTAAGAATATTACTCTTATGCATTTGCATTTAGTAAGCTAAGCCATGCAGCCACTTGCAACATGATACCACGCTCATCGCTCGATCAGGCGAGATATATAAGACTGGTGGGCCCATTCAGGACTCCTATGTCTGGTAGGATAGCTTTAATTCATCCATCCTGTGTCTGTTGCAGGGAGGTGGAGAGAACAATCAACACAATAATGGTTTTCTTTCATGCCTCTTGAAGGACTCAATATTCTCTGTACTGCATTACATGTGAAAGTCGATTTATTACCCATGAACACACTACCTGTATGCTAATTCTATGTAAAAAGGTAACTCCAGCCCTCATGATGTTGTCCAACATTTCCGCTATAAAACGGGATACAATTATTTTGGAAACATACCAAATTTGAAAAGTAATTGAGAAGTTGCGCAATTACTAATCATGGAGCACAAAATAGCCTACAGCACCTGGTATTGCCAGGCGGTATCCCATCCAGGTACTAACTAGGCCTGACATTGCTTAGCTTCGGAGATCAGACGAGATTGGGCGCATTCAGTGTGGTGTGGCCGTAGGCTCTAGGCCTAGTGAGTTTTGTACTTTTAAGCATCTAGTCGGCTAGACCTTGCAGTTTTGAAAGGCAATTGAGAAATGGCTCACTTCCTGAACTTGGAGCACAAAAAAGCCTAGAGCACCTGGTATTCCCAGGCGGTCTCCCATCCAGGTACTAACTAGGCCCGACACTGCTTAGCTTCTGAGATCAGACGAGATCGGGTGCATTCAGTGCGGTGTGGCCGTAGATTCTGGGCCTAGTGAGTTTTGTACTTTTAAGCATCTAGTCAGCTAGACCTTGCAGTTTTGAAAGGCAATTGAGAAATGGCTCACTTCCTGAACTTGGAGCACAAAAAAGCCTACAGCACCTGGTATTCCCAGGCGGTCTCCCATCCAGGTACTAACTAGGCCCGAAACTGCTTAGCTTCCGAGATCAGATGAGATCGGGCACATTCAGTGTGGTGTGGCCGTAGGCTCTGGGCCTTGTGAGTTTTGTACTTTTAAGCATCTAGTCGGCTAGACCTTGCAGTTTTGAAAGGCAATTGAGAAATGGCTCACTTCCTGAACTTGGAGCACAAAAAAGCCTACAGCACCTGGTATTCCCAGGCGGTCTCCCATCCAGGTACTAACTAGGCCCGAAACTGCTTAGCTTCCGACATCAGACGAGATCGGGCGCATTCAGTGTGGTGTGGCCGTAGGCTCTGGGACTTGTGAGTTTTGTACTTTTAAGCATCTAGTCGGCTAGACCTTGCAGTTTTGAAAGGCAATTGAGAAATGGCTCACTTCCTGAACTTGGAGTACAAAAAAGCCTACAGCACCTGGTATTCCCAGGCGGTCTCCCATCCAGGTACTAACTAGGCCCGACACTGCTTAGCTTCTGAGATCAGGCGCATTCAGTGTGGCGTGCCCGTAGGCTTTGGGCCTAGTGAGTTTTGTACTTTTAAGCATCTAGTCGGCTAGACCTTGCAGTTTTGAAAGGCAATTGAGAAATGGCTCACTTCCTGAACTTGGAGCACAAAAAAGCCTACAGCACCTGGTATTCCCAGGCAGTCTCCCATCCAGGTACTAACTAGGCCTGACACTGCTTAGCTTCCGAGATCAGACGATAGGCCTGACACTGCTTAGCTTCCGAGATCAGACGCATTCAGTGTGGTGTGGCCATAGGCTCTAGAAATGCTAAGAATATTACTCTTATGCATTTGCATTTAGTAAGCTAAGCCATGCAGCCACTTGCAACATGACACCACGCTCATCGCTCGATCAGCGCTCGATCAGGCGAGATATATAAGACTGGTGGGCCCATTCAGGACTCCTATGTCTGGTAGGATAACTTTAATCCATCCATCCTGTTTCTGTTGCAGGGAGGTGGAGGGAACAATCAACACAATAATGGCTTTCTTTCATGCCTCTTGAAGGACTCAATATTCTCTGTACTGCATTACATGTGAAAGTCAATTTATTACCCATGAACACACTAGCTGTATGCTAATTCTATGTAAATAGGTAGCTCCAGCCCTCATGATGTTGTCCAACATTTCCGCTATAAAACGGGATACAATTATTTTGGAAACATACCAAATTTGAAAAGTAATTGAGAAGTTGCGCAATTACTAATCATGGAGCACAAAATAGCCTACAGCACCTGGTATTTCCAGGCCGTCTCCCATACAGGTACTAACTAGGCCCGACACTGCTTAGCTTCTAAGATCAGACGAGATCGGCGCATTCAGTGTGGTGTGGCCGCAGGCTCTAGAAATGCTAAGAATATTACTCTTATGCATTTGCATTTAGTAAGCTAAGCCATGCAGCCACTTGCAATATGTTACCACGCTCATCGCTCGATCAGCGCTCGATCAGGCGAGATATATAAGACTGGTGGGCCCATTCAGGACTCCTATGTCTGGTAGGATAACTTTAATCCATCCATCCTGTTTCTGTTGCAGGGAGGTGGAGAGAACAATCAATACAATAATGGCTTTCTTTCATGCCTCTTGAAGGACTCAATATTCTCTGTACTGCATTACATGTGAAAGTCGATTTATTACCCATGAACACACTACCTGTATGCTAATTCTATGTAAATAGGTAGCTCCAGCCCTCATGATGTTGTCCAACATTTCCGCTATAAAACGGGATACAATTATTTTGGAAACATACCAAATTTGAAAGGCAATTGAGAAATGGCTCACTTCCTGAACTTGGCGCACAAAAAAGCCTACAGCACCTGGTATTCCCAGGCAGTCTCCCATCCAGGTACTAACTAGGCCCAACACTGCTTAGCTTCCGAGATCAGACGCATTCAGTGTGGTGTGGCCGTAGGCTCTGGGCCTAGTGAGTTTTGTACTTTTAAGCATCTAGTCAGCTAGACCTTGCAGTTTTGAAAGGCAATTGAGAAATGGCTCACTTCCTGAACTTGGAGCACAAAAAAGCCTACAGCACCTGGTATTCCCAGGCGGTCTCCCATCCAGGTACTAACTAGGCCCGACACTGCTTAGCTTCCGAGATCAGACCAGATCGGGCGCATTCAGTGTGGTGTGGCTGTAGGCTCTGGGCATTGTGAGTTTTGTACTTTTAAGCATCTAGTCGGCTAGACCTTGCAGTTTTGAAAGGCAATTGAGAAATGGCTCACTTCCTGAACTTGGAGTACAAAAAAGCCTACAGCACCTGGTATTCCCAGGCGGTCTCCCATCCAGGTACTAACTAGGCCCGACACTGCTTAGCTTCTGAGATGAGACCAGATCGGGCGCATTCAGTGTGGCGTGGCCGTAGGCTCTCAGCCTAGTGAGTTTTGTACTTTTAAGCATCTAGTCGGCTAGACCTTGCAGTTTTGAAAGGCAATTGAGAAATGGCTCACTTCCTGAACTTGGAGCACAAAAAAGCCTACAGCACCTGGTATTCCCAGGCGGTCTCCCAACCAGGTACTAACTAGGCCTGACACTACTTAACTTCCGAGATCAGACGACATCGGGTGCATTCAGTGTGGTGTGACCGTAGGCTCTAGGAATGCTAAGAATATTACTCTTATGCATTTGCATTTAGTAAGCTAAGCCATGCAGCCACTTGCAACATGATACCACGCTCATCGCTCGATCAGGCTCGATCAGGCAAGATATATAAGACTGGTGGGCCCATTCAGGACTCCTATGTCTGGTAGGATAACTTTAATTCATCCATCCTGTGTCTGTTGCAGGGAGGTGGAGAGAACAATCAACACAATAATGGTTTTCTTTCATGCCTCTTGAAGGACTCAATATTCTCTGTACTGCATTACATGTGAAAGTGGATTTATTACCCATGAACACACTACCTGTATGCTAATTCTATGTAAAAAGGTAGCTCCAGCCCTCATGATGTTGTCCAACATTTCCGCTATAAAACGGGATACAATTATTTTGGAAACATACCAAATTTGAAAGGCAATTGAGAAATGGCTCACTTCCTGAACTTGGCGCACAAAAAAGCCTACAGCACCTGGTATTCCCAGGCGGTCTCCCATCCAGGTACTAACTAGGCCCAACACTGCTTAGCTTCCGAGATCAGACGAGATCGGGCGCATTCAGTGTGGTGTGGCGGTAGGCTCTGGGCCTAGTGAGTTTTGTACTTTTAAGCATCTAGTCAGCTAGACCTTGCAGTTTTGAAAGGCAATTGAGAAATGGCTCACTTCCTGAACTTGGAGCACAAAAAAGCCTACAGCACCTGGTATTCCCAGGCGGTCTCCCATCCAGGTACTAACTAGGCCCGACACTGCTTAGCTTCCGAGATCAGACCAGATCGGGCGCATTCAGTGTGGTGTGGCTGTAGGCTCTGGGCATTGTGAGTTTTGTACTTTTAAGCATCTAGTCGGCTAGACCTTGCAGTTTTGAAAGGCAATTGAGAAATGGCTCACTTCCTGAACTTGGAGTACAAAAAAGCCTACAGCACCTGGTATTCCCAGGCGGTCTCCCATCCAGGTACTAACTAGGCCCGACACTGCTTAGCTTCTGAGATGAGACGAGATCGGGCGCATTCAGTGTGGCGTGGCCGTAGGCTCTCAGCCTAGTGAGTTTTGTACTTTTAAGCATCTAGTCGGCTAGACCTTGCAGTTTTGAAAGGCAATTGAGAAATGGCTCACTTCCTGAACTTGGAGCACAAAAAAGCCTACAGCACCTGGTATTCCCAGGCGGTCTCCCAACCAGGTACTAACTAGGCCTGACACTACTTAACTTCCGAGATCAGACGACATCGGGTGCATTCAGTGTGGTGTGACCGTAGGCTCTAGGAATGCTAAGAATATTACTCTTATGCATTTGCATTTAGTAAGCTAAGCCATGCAGCCACTTGCAACATGATACCACGCTCATCGCTCGATCAGGCTCGATCAGGCGAGATATATAAGACTGGTGGGCCCATTCAGGACTCCTATGTCTGGTAGGATAACTTTAATTCATCCATCCTGTGTCTGTTGCAGGGAGGTGGAGAGAACAATCAACACAATAATGGTTTTCTTTCATGCCTCTTGAAGGACTCAATATTCTCTGTACTGCATTACATGTGAAAGTGGATTTATTACCCATGAACACACTACCTGTATGCTAATTCTATGTAAAAAGGTAGCTCCAGCCCTCATGATGTTGTCCAACATTTCCGCTATAAAACGGGATACAATTATTTTGGAAACATACCAAATTTGAAAGGCAATTGAGAAATGGCTCACTTCCTGAACTTGGCGCACAAAAAAGCCTACAGCACCTGGTATTCCCAGGCGGTCTCCCATCCAGGTACTAACTAGGCCCAACACTGCTTAGCTTCCGAGATCAGACGAGATCGGGCGCATTCAGTGTGGTGTGGCGGTAGGCTCTGGGCCTAGTGAGTTTTGTACTTTTAAGCATCTAGTCAGCTAGACCTTGCAGTTTTGAAAGGCAATTGAGAAATGGCTCACTTCCTGAACTTGGAGCACAAAAAAGCCTACAGCACCTGGTATTCCCAGGCGGTCTCCCATCCAGGTACTAACTAGGCCCGACACTGCTTAGCTTCCGAGATCAGACCAGATCGGGCGCATTCAGTGTGGTGTGGCTGTAGGCTCTGGGCATTGTGAGTTTTGTACTTTTAAGCATCTAGTCGGCTAGACCTTGCAGTTTTGAAAGGCAATTGAGAAATGGCTCACTTCCTGAACTTGGAGTACAAAAAAGCCTACAGCACCTGGTATTCCCAGGCGGTCTCCCATCCAGGTACTAACTAGGCCCGACACTGCTTAGCTTCTGAGATGAGACGAGATCGGGCGCATTCAGTGTGGCGTGGCCGTAGGCTCTCAGCCTAGTGAGTTTTGTACTTTTAAGCATCTAGTCGGCTAGACCTTGCAGTTTTGAAAGGCAATTGAGAAATGGCTCACTTCCTGAACTTGGAGCACAAAAAAGCCTACAGCACCTGGTATTCCCAGGCGGTCTCCCAACCAGGTACTAACTAGGCCTGACACTACTTAACTTCCGAGATCAGACGACATCGGGTGCATTCAGTGTGGTGTGACCGTAGGCTCTAGGAATGCTAAGAATATTACTCTTATGCATTTTCATTTAGTAAGCTAAGCCATGCAGCCACTTGCAACATGATACCACGCTCATCGCTCGATCAGGCTCGATCAGGCGAGATATATAAGACTGGTGGGCCCATTCAGGACTCCTATGTCTGGTAGGATAACTTTAATTCATCCATCCTGTGTCTGTTGCAGGGAGGTGGAGAGAACAATCAACACAATAATGGTTTTCTTTCATGCCTCTTGAAGGACTCAATATTCTCTGTACTGCATTACATGTGAAAGTGGATTTATTACCCATGAACACACTACCTGTATGCTAATTCTATGTAAAAAGGTAACTCCAGCCCTCATGATGTTGTCCAACATTTCCGCTATAAAACGGGATACAATTATTTTGGAAACATACCAAATTTGAAAAGTAATTGAGAAGTTGCGCAATTACTAATCATGGAGCCAAAATAGCCTACAGCACCTGGTATTGCCAGGCGGTATCCCATCCAGGTACTAACTAAGCCTGACATTGCTTAGCTTCGGAGATCAGACGAGATTGGGCGCATTCAGTGTGGTGTGGCCGTAGGCTCTGGGCCTAGTGAGTTTTGTACTTTTAAGCATCTAGTCGGCTAGACCTTGCAGTTTTGAAAGGCAATTGAGAAAGGGCTCACTTCCTGAACTTGGAGCACAAAAAAGCCTACAGCACCTGGTATTCCCAGGCAGTCTCCCATCCAGGTACTAACTAGGCCTAACACTGCTTAACTTCCGAGATCAGACGAGATCGGGTGCATTCAGTGTGGTGTGGCCGTAGGCTATAGGAATGCTAAGAATATTACTCTTATGCATTTGCATTTAGTAAGCTAAGCCATGCAGCCACTTGCAACATGATACCACGCTCATCGCTCGATCAGGCTCGATCAGGCGAGATATATAAGACTGGTGGGCCCATTCAGGACTCCTATGTCTGGTAGGATAACTTTAATTCATCCATCCTGTGTCTGTTGCAGGGAGGTGGAGAGAACAATCAACACAATAATGGTTTTCTTTCATGCCTCTTGAAGGACTCAATATTCTCTGTACTGCATTACATGTGAAAGTCGATTTATTACCCATGAACACACTACCTGTATGCTAATTCTATGTAAAAAGGTAGCTCCAGCCCTCATGATGTTGTCCAACATTTCTGCTATAAAACAGGATACAATTATTTTGGAAACATACCAAATTTGAAAAATAATTGAGAAGTTGCTCACTTCCTGAACTTGGAGTACAAAAAAAGCCTACAGCACCTGGTATTCCCAGGCGGTCTCCCATCCAGGTACTAACTAGGCCCGACACTGCTTAGCTTCTGAGATCAGGCGCATTCAGTGTGGTGTGGCCGTAGGCTCTGGGCCTAGTGAGTTTTGTACTTTTAAGCATCTAGTCGGCTAGACCTTGCAGTTTTGAAAGGCAATTGAGAAATGGCTCACTTCCTGAACTTGGAGCACAAAAAAGCCTACAGCACCTGGTATTCCCAGGCGGTCTCCCATCCAGGTACTAACTAGGCCCGACACTGCTTAGCTTCCGAGATTAGACGAGATCGGGCGCAATCAGTGTGGTGTGGCCGTAGGCTCTGGGCCTAGTGAGTTTTGTACTTTTAAGCATCTAGTCAGCTAGACCTTGCAGTTTTGAAAGGCAATTGAGAAATGGCTCACTTCCTGAACTTGGAGCACAAAAAAGCCTACAGCACCTGGTATTCCCAGGCGGTCTCCCATCCAGGTACTAACGAGGCCCGACACTGCTTAGCTTCCGATATCAGACGAGATCGGGCGCATTCAGTGTGGTGTGGCCGTAGGCTCTGGGCCTTGTGAGTTTTGTACTTTTAAGCATCTAGTCGGCTAGACCTTGCAGTTTTGAAAGGCAATTGAGAAATGGCTCACTTCCTGAACTTGGAGCACAAAAAAGCCTACAGCACCTGGTATTCCCACGCGGTCTCCCATCCAGGTACTAACGAGGCCCGACACTGCTTAGCTTCCGATCGGGCGCATTCAGTGTGGTGTGGCCGTAGGCTCTGGGCCTTGTGAGTTTTGTACTTTTAAGCATCTAGTCGGCTAGACCTTGCAGTTTTGAAAGGCAATTGAGAAATGGCTCACTTCCTGAACTTGGAGTACAAAAAAAGCCTACAGCACCTGGTATTCCCAGGTGGTCTCCCATCCAGGTACTAACTAGGCCCGACACTGCTTAGCTTCTGAGATCAGATGAGATCGGGCGCATTTAGTGTGGTGTGGCCGTAGTCTCTGGGCCTAGTGAGTTTTGTACTTTTAAGCATCTAGTCGGCTAGACCTTGCAGTTTTGAAAGGCAATTGAGAAAGGGCTCACTTCCTGAACTTGGAGCACAAAAAAGCCTACAGCACCTGGTATTCCCAGGCGGTCTCCCATCCAGGTACTAACTAGGCCTAACACTGCTTAACTTCCGAGATCAGACGAGATCGGGTGCATTCAGTGTGGTGTGGCCGTAGGCTCTAGGAATGCTAAGAATATTACTCTTATGCATTTGCATTTAGTAAGCTAAGCCATGCAGCCACTTGCAACATGATACCACGCTCATCGCTCGATCAGGCTCGATCAGGCGAGATATATAAGACTGGTGGGCCCATTCAGGACTCCTATGTCTGGTAGGATAACTTTAATTCATCCATCCTGTGTCTGTTGCAGGGAGGTGGAGAGAACAATCAATCCAATAATGGCTTTCTTTCATGCCTCTTGAAGGACTCAATATTCTCTGTACTGCATTACATGTGAAAGTCGATTTATTACCCATGAACACACTACCTGTATGCTAATTCTATGTAAATAGGTAGCTCCAGCCCTCATGATGTTGTCCAACATTTCCGCTATAAAACGGGATACAATTATTTTGGAAACATACCAAATTTGAAAGGCAATTGAGAAATGGCTCACTTCCTGAACTTGCCGCACAAAAAAGCCTACAGCACCTGGTATTCCCAGGCGGTCTCCCATCCAGGTACTAACTAGGCCCAACACTGCTTAGCTTCCGAGATCAGACGAGATCAGGCGCATTCAGTGTGGTGTGGCCGTAGGCTCTGGGCCTAGTGAGTTTTGTACTTTTAAGCATCTAGTCAGCTAGACCTTGCAGTTTTGAAAGGCAATTGAGAAATGGCTCACTTCCTGAACTTGGAGCACAAAAAAAGCCTACAGCACCTGGTATTCCCAGGCGGTCTCCCATCCAGTTACTAACTAGGCCCGACACTGCTTAGCTTCCGAGATCAGACCAGATCGGGCGCATTCAGTGTGGTGTGGCTGTAGGCTCTGGGCATTGTGAGTTTTGTACTTTTAAGCATCTAGTCGACTAGACCTTGCAGTTTTGAAAGGCAATTGAGAAATGGCTCATTTCCTGAACTTGGAGTACAAAAAAGCCTACAGCACCTGGTATTCCCAGGCGGTCTCCCATCCAGGTACTAACTAGGCCCGACACTGCTTAGCTTCTGAGATGAGACGAGATCGGGCGCATTCAGTGTGGCGTGGCCGTAGGCTCTCAGCCTAGTGAGTTTTGTACTTTTAAGCATCTAGTCGGCTAGACCTTGCAGTTTTGAAAGGCAATTGAGAAATGGCTCACTTCCTGAACTTGGAGCACAAAAAAGCCTACAGCACCTGGTATTCCCAGGCGGTCTCCCAACCAGGTACTAACTAGGCCTGACACTACTTAACTTCCGAGATCAGACGACATCGGGTGCATTCAGTGTGGTGTGACCGTAGGCTCTAGGAATGCTAAGAATATTACTCTTATGCATTTGCATTTAGTAAGCTAAGCCATGCAGCCACTTGCAACATGATACCACGCTCATCGCTCGATCAGGCTCGATCAGGCGAGATATATAAGACTGGTGGGCCCATTCAGGACTCCTATGTCTGGTAGGATAACTTTAATTCATCCATCCTGTGTCTGTTGCAGGGAGGTGGAGAGAACAATCAACACAATAATGGTTTTCTTTCATGCCTCTTGAAGGACTCAATATTCTCTGTACTGCATTACATGTGAAAGTGGATTTATTACCCATGAACACACTACCTGTATGCTAATTCTATGTAAAAAGGTAGCTCCAGCCCTCATGATGTTGTCCAACATTTCCGCTATAAAACGGGATACAATTATTTTGGAAACATACCAAATTTGAAAAGTAATTGAGAAGTTGCGCAATTACTAATCATGGAGCCAAAATAGCCTACAGCACCTGGTATTGCCAGGCGGTAACCCATCCAGGTACTAACTAAGCCTGACATTGCTTAGCTTCGGAGATCAGACGAGATTGGGCGCATTCAGTGTGGTGTGGCCGTAGGCTCTGGGCCTAGTGAGTTTTGTACTTTTAAGCATCTAGTCGGCTAGACCTTGCAGTTTTGAAAGGCAATTGAGAAATGGCTCACTTCCTGAACTTGGAGTACAAAAAAGCCTACAGCACCTGGTATTCCCAGGCGGTCTCCCATCCAGGTACTAACTAGGCCCGACCCTGTTTAGCTTCCGAGATCTGACGCATTCAGTGTGGTGTGGCCGTAGGCTCTGGGCCTAGTGAGTTTTGTACTTTTAAGCATCTAGTCGGCTAGACCTTGCAGTTTTGAAAGGCAATTGAGAAATGGCTCACTTCCTGAACTTGGAGCACAAAAAAGCCTACAGCACCTGGTATTCCCAGGCGGTCTCCCATCCATGTACTAACTAGGCCCGACACTGCTTAGCTTCCGAGATCAGACGAGATCGGGCACATTCAGTGTGGTGTGGCCGTAGGCTCTGGACCTAGTGAGTTTTGTACTTTTAAGTATCTAGTCAGCTAGACCTTGCAGTTTTGAAAGGCAATTGAGAAATGGCTCATTTCCTGAACTTGGAGCACAAAAAAGCCTACAGCACCTGGTATTCCCAGGCAGCCTCCCATCCAGGTACTAACTAGGCCCGACACTGCTTAGCTTCCGAGATCGGGCGCATTCAGTGTGGTGTGGCTGTAGACTCTGGGCTTAGTGAGTTTTGTACTTTTAAGCATCTAGTCGGCTAGACCTTGGAGTTTTGAAAGGCAATTGAGAAATGGCTCACTTCCTGAACTTGGAGCACAAAAAAGCCTACAGCACCTGGTATTCCCAGGTGTTCTCCCATCCAGGTACTAACTAGGGCCGACACTGCTTAGCTTCCGATATCAGACGAGATCGGGCGCATTCAGTGTGGTGTGGCCGTAGGCTCTGGGACTTGTGAGTTTTGTACTTTTAAGCATCTAGTCGGCTAGACCTTGCAGTTTTGAAAGGCAATTGAGAAATGGCTCACTTCCTGAACTTGGAGTACAAAAAAGCCTACAACACCTGGTATTCCCAGGCGGTCTCCCATCCAGGTACTAACTAGGCCCGACACTGCTTAGCTTCTGAGATCAGGCGCATTCAGTGTGGCGTGGCCGTAGGCTTTGGGCCTAGTGAGTTTTGTACTTTTAAGCATCTAGTCGGCTAGACCTTGCAGTTTTGAAAGGCAATTGAGAATTGGCTCACTTCCTGAACTTGGAGCACAAAAAAGCCTACAGCACCTGGTATTCCCAGGCGGTCTCCCATCCAGGTACTAACTAGGCCTGACACTGCTTAACTATCGGGTGCATTCAGTGTGGTGTGGCCGTAGGCTCTAGGAATGCTAAGAATATTACTCTTATGCATTTGCATTTAGTAAGCTAAGCCATGCAGCCACTTGCAACATGATACCACGCTCATCGCTCGATCAGGCGAGATATATAAGACTGGTGGGCCCATTCAGGACTCCTATGTCTGGTAGGATAGCTTTAATTCATCCATCCTGTGTCTGTTGCAGGGAGGTGGAGAGAACAATCAACACAATAATGGTTTTCTTTCATGCCTCTTGAAGGACTCAATATTCTCTGTACTGCATTACATGTGAAAGTCGATTTATTACCCATGAACACACTACCTGTATGCTAATTCTATGTAAAAAGGTAACTCCAGCCCTCATGATGTTGTCCAACATTTCCGCTATAAAACGGGATACAATTATTTTGGAAACATACCAAATTTGAAAAGTAATTGAGAAGTTGCGCAATTACTAATCATGGAGCACAAAATAGCCTACAGCACCTGGTATTGCCAGGCGGTATCCCATCCAGGTACTAACTAGGCCTGACATTGCTTAGCTTCGGAGATCAGACGAGATTGGGCGCATTCAGTGTGGTGTGGCCGTAGGCTCTAGGCCTAGTGAGTTTTGTACTTTTAAGCATCTAGTCGGCTAGACCTTGCAGTTTTGAAAGGCAATTGAGAAATGGCTCACTTCCTGAACTTGGAGCACAAAAAAGCCTAGAGCACCTGGTATTCCCAGGCGGTCTCCCATCCAGGTACTAACTAGGCCCGACACTGCTTAGCTTCCGAGATCAGACGAGATCGGGTGCATTCAGTGCGGTGTGGCCGTAGATTCTGGGCCTAGTGAGTTTTGTACTTTTAAGCATCTAGTCAGCTAGACCTTGCAGTTTTGAAAGGCAATTGAGAAATGGCTCACTTCCTGAACTTGGAGCACAAAAAAGCCTACAGCACCTGGTATTCCCAGGCGGTCTCCCATCCAGGTACTAACTAGGCCCGAAACTGCTTAGCTTCCGAGATCAGATGAGATCGGGCACATTCAGTGTGGTGTGGCCGTAGGCTCTGGGCCTTGTGAGTTTTGTACTTTTAAGCATCTAGTCGGCTAGACCTTGCAGTTTTGAAAGGCAATTGAGAAATGGCTCACTTCCTGAACTTGGAGCACAAAAAAGCCTACAGCACCTGGTATTCCCAGGCGGTCTCCCATCCAGGTACTAACTAGGCCCGAAACTGCTTAGCTTCCGACATCAGACGAGATCGGGCGCATTCAGTGTGGTGTGGCCGTAGGCTCTGGGACTTGTGAGTTTTGTACTTTTAAGCATCTAGTCGGCTAGACCTTGCAGTTTTGAAAGGCAATTGAGAAATGGCTCACTTCCTGAACTTGGAGTACAAAAAAGCCTACAGCACCTGGTATTCCCAGGCGGTCTCCCATCCAGGTACTAACTAGGCCCGACACTGCTTAGCTTCTGAGATCAGGCGCATTCAGTGTGGCGTGCCCGTAGGCTTTGGGCCTAGTGAGTTTTGTACTTTTAAGCATCTAGTCGGCTAGACCTTGCAGTTTTGAAAGGCAATTGAGAAATGGCTCACTTCCTGAACTTGGAGCACAAAAAAGCCTACAGCACCTGGTATTCCCAGGCAGTCTCCCATCCAGGTACTAACTAGGCCTGACACTGCTTAGCTTCCGAGATCAGACGATAGGCCTGACACTGCTTAGCTTCCGAGATCAGACGCATTCAGTGTGGTGTGGCCATAGGCTCTAGAAATGCTAAGAATATTACTCTTATGCATTTGCATTTAGTAAGCTAAGCCATGCAGCCACTTGCAACATGACACCACGCTCATCGCTCGATCAGCGCTCGATCAGGCGAGATATATAAGACTGGTGGGCCCATTCAGGACTCCTATGTCTGGTAGGATAACTTTAATCCATCCATCCTGTTTCTGTTGCAGGGAGGTGGAGGGAACAATCAACACAATAATGGCTTTCTTTCATGCCTCTTGAAGGACTCAATATTCTCTGTACTGCATTACATGTGAAAGTCAATTTATTACCCATGAACACACTAGCTGTATGCTAATTCTATGTAAATAGGTAGCTCCAGCCCTCATGATGTTGTCCAACATTTCCGCTATAAAACGGGATACAATTATTTTGGAAACATACCAAATTTGAAAAGTAATTGAGAAGTTGCGCAATTACTAATCATGGAGCACAAAATAGCCTACAGCACCTGGTATTTCCAGGCCGTCTCCCATACAGGTACTAACTAGGCCCGACACTGCTTAGCTTCTAAGATCAGACGAGATCGGCGCATTCAGTGTGGTGTGGCCGCAGGCTCTAGAAATGCTAAGAATATTACTCTTATGCATTTGCATTTAGTAAGCTAAGCCATGCAGCCACTTGCAATATGTTACCACGCTCATCGCTCGATCAGCGCTCGATCAGGCGAGATATATAAGACTGGTGGGCCCATTCAGGACTCCTATGTCTGGTAGGATAACTTTAATCCATCCATCCTGTTTCTGTTGCAGGGAGGTGGAGAGAACAATCAATACAATAATGGCTTTCTTTCATGCCTCTTGAAGGACTCAATATTCTCTGTACTGCATTACATGTGAAAGTCGATTTATTACCCATGAACACACTACCTGTATGCTAATTCTATGTAAATAGGTAGCTCCAGCCCTCATGATGTTGTCCAACATTTCCGCTATAAAACGGGATACAATTATTTTGGAAACATACCAAATTTGAAAGGCAATTGAGAAATGGCTCACTTCCTGAACTTGGCGCACAAAAAAGCCTACAGCACCTGGTATTCCCAGGCAGTCTCCCATCCAGGTACTAACTAGGCCCAACACTGCTTAGCTTCCGAGATCAGACGCATTCAGTGTGGTGTGGCCGTAGGCTCTGGGCCTAGTGAGTTTTGTACTTTTAAGCATCTAGTCAGCTAGACCTTGCAGTTTTGAAAGGCAATTGAGAAATGGCTCACTTCCTGAACTTGGAGCACAAAAAAGCCTACAGCACCTGGTATTCCCAGGCGGTCTCCCATCCAGGTACTAACTAGGCCCGACACTGCTTAGCTTCCGAGATCAGACCAGATCGGGCGCATTCAGTGTGGTGTGGCTGTAGGCTCTGGGCATTGTGAGTTTTGTACTTTTAAGCATCTAGTCGGCTAGACCTTGCAGTTTTGAAAGGCAATTGAGAAATGGCTCACTTCCTGAACTTGGAGTACAAAAAAGCCTACAGCACCTGGTATTCCCAGGCGGTCTCCCATCCAGGTACTAACTAGGCCCGACACTGCTTAGCTTCTGAGATGAGACCAGATCGGGCGCATTCAGTGTGGCGTGGCCGTAGGCTCTCAGCCTAGTGAGTTTTGTACTTTTAAGCATCTAGTCGGCTAGACCTTGCAGTTTTGAAAGGCAATTGAGAAATGGCTCACTTCCTGAACTTGGAGCACAAAAAAGCCTACAGCACCTGGTATTCCCAGGCGGTCTCCCAACCAGGTACTAACTAGGCCTGACACTACTTAACTTCCGAGATCAGACGAGATCGGGTGCATTCAGTGTGGTGTGACCGTAGGCTCTAGGAATGCTAAGAATATTACTCTTATGCATTTGCATTTAGTAAGCTAAGCCATGCAGCCACTTGCAACATGATACCACGCTCATCGCTCGATCAGGCTCGATCAGGCGAGATATATAAGACTGGTGGGCCCATTCAGGACTCCTATGTCTGGTAGGATAACTTTAATTCATCCATCCTGTGTCTGTTGCAGGGAGGTGGAGAGAAAAATCAACACAATAATGGTTTTCTTTCATGCCTCTTGAAGGACTCAATATTCTCTGTACTGCATTACATGTGAAAGTGGATTTATTACCCATGAACACACTACCTGTATGCTAATTCTATGTAAAAAGGTAACTCCAGCCCTCATGATGTTGTCCAACATTTCCGCTATAAAACGGGAGACAATTATTTTGGAAACATACCAAATTTGAAAAGTAATTGAGAAGTTGCGCAATTACTAATCATGGAGCACAAAATAGCCTACAGCACCTGGTATTGCCAGGCGGTATCCCATCCAGGTACTAACTAGGCCTGACATTGCTTAGCTTCGGAGATCAGACGAGATTGGGCGCATTCAGTGTGGTGTGGCCGTAGGCTCTGGGCCTAGTGAGTTTTGTACTTTTAAGCATCTAGTCGGCTAGACCTTGCAGTTTTGAAAGGCAATTGAGAAATGGCTCACTTCCTGAACTTGGAGCACAAAAAAGCCTAGAGCACCTGGTATTCCCAGGCGGTCTCCCATCCAGGTACTAACTAGGCCCGACACTGCTTAGCTTCCGAGATCAGACGAGATCGGGTGCATTCAGTGCGGTGTGGCCGTAGATTCTGGGCCTAGTGAGTTTTGTACTTTTAAGCATCTAGTCAGCTAGACCTTGCAGTTTTGAAAGGCAATTGAGAAATGGCTCACTTCCTGAACTTGGAGCACAAAAAAGCCTACAGCACCTGGTATTCCCAGGCGGTCTCCCATCCAGGTACTAACTAGGCCCGAAACTGCTTAGCTTCCGAGATCAGATGAGATCGGGCGCATTCAGTGTGGTGTGGCCGTAGGCTCTGGGCCTTGTGAGTTTTGTACTTTTAAGCATCTAGTCGGCTAGACCTTGCAGTTTTGAAAGGCAATTGAGAAATGGCTCACTTCCTGAACTTGGAGCACAAAAAAGCCTACAGCACCTGGTATTCCCAGGCGGTCTCCCATCCAGGTACTAACTAGGCCCGAAACTGCTTAGCTTCCGACATCAGACGAGATCGGGCGCATTCAGTGTGGTGTGGCCGTAGGCTCTGGGACTTGTGAGTTTTGTACTTTTAAGCATCTAGTCGGCTAGACCTTGCAGTTTTGAAAGGCAATTGAGAAATGGCTCACTTCCTGAACTTGGAGTACAAAAAAGCCTACAGCACCTGGTATTCCCAGGCGGTCTCCCATCCAGGTACTAACTAGGCCCGACACTGCTTAGCTTCTGAGATCAGGCGCATTCAGTGTGGCGTGCCCGTAGGCTTTGGGCCTAGTGAGTTTTGTACTTTTAAGCATCTAGTCGGCTAGACCTTGCAGTTTTGAAAGGCAATTGAGAAATGGCTCACTTCCTGAACTTGGAGCACAAAAAAGCCTACAGCACCTGGTATTCCCAGGCAGTCTCCCATCCAGGTACTAACTAGGCCTGACACTGCTTAGCTTCCGAGATCAGACGATAGGCCTGACACTGCTTAGCTTCCGAGATCAGACGCATTCAGTGTGGTGTGGCCATAGGCTCTAGAAATGCTAAGAATATTACTCTTATGCATTTGCATTTAGTAAGCTAAGCCATGCAGCCACTTGCAACATGACACCACGCTCATCGCTCGATCAGCGCTCGATCAGGCGAGATATATAAGACTGGTGGGCCCATTCAGGACTCCTATGTCTGGTAGGATAACTTTAATCCATCCATCCTGTTTCTGTTGCAGGGAGGTGGAGGGAACAATCAACACAATAATGGCTTTCTTTCATGCCTCTTGAAGGACTCAATATTCTCTGTACTGCATTACATGTGAAAGTCAATTTATTACCCATGAACACACTAGCTGTATGCTAATTCTATGTAAATAGGTAGCTCCAGCCCTCATGATGTTGTCCAACATTTCCGCTATAAAACGGGATACAATTATTTTGGAAACATACCAAATTTGAAAAGTAATTGAGAAGTTGCGCAATTACTAATCATGGAGCACAAAATAGCCTACAGCACCTGGTATTTCCAGGCCGTCTCCCATACAGGTACTAACTAGGCCCGACACTGCTTAGCTTCTAAGATCAGACGAGATCGGCGCATTCAGTGTGGTGTGGCCGCAGGCTCTAGAAATGCTAAGAATATTACTCTTATGCATTTGCATTTAGTAAGCTAAGCCATGCAGCCACTTGCAATATGATACCACGCTCATCGCTCGATCAGCGCTCGATCAGGCGAGATATATAAGACTGGTGGGCCCATTCAGGACTCCTATGTCTGGTAGGATAACTTTAATCCATCCATCCTGTTTCTGTTGCAGGGAGGTGGAGAGAACAATCAATACAATAATGGCTTTCTTTCATGCCTCTTGAAGGACTCAATATTCTCTGTACTGCATTACATGTGAAAGTCGATTTATTACCCATGAACACACTACCTGTATGCTAATTCTATGTAAATAGGTAGCTCCAGCCCTCATGATGTTGTCCAACATTTCCGCTATAAAACGGGATACAATTATTTTGGAAACATACCAAATTTGAAAGGCAATGAGAAATGGCTCACTTCCTGAACTTGGCGCACAAAAAAGCCTACAGCACCTGGTATTCCCAGGCAGTCTCCCATCCAGGTACTAACTAGGCCCAACACTGCTTAGCTTCCGAGATCAGACGCATTCAGTGTGGTGTGGCCGTAGGCTCTGGGCCTAGTGAGTTTTGTACTTTTAAGCATCTAGTCAGCTAGACCTTGCAGTTTTGAAAGGCAATTGAGAAATGGCTCACTTCCTGAACTTGGAGCACAAAAAAGCCTACAGCACCTGGTATTCCCAGGCGGTCTCCCATCCAGGTACTAACTAGGCCCGACACTGCTTAGCTTCCGAGATCAGACCAGATCGGGCGCATTCAGTGTGGTGTGGCTGTAGGCTCTGGGCATTGTGAGTTTTGTACTTTTAAGCATCTAGTCGGCTAGACCTTGCAGTTTTGAAAGGCAATTGAGAAATGGCTCACTTCCTGAACTTGGAGTACAAAAAAGCCTACAGCACCTGGTATTCCCAGGCGGTCTCCCATCCAGGTACTAACTAGGCCCGACACTGCTTAGCTTCTGAGATGAGACCAGATCGGGCGCATTCAGTGTGGCGTGGCCGTAGGCTCTCAGCCTAGTGAGTTTTGTACTTTTAAGCATCTAGTCGGCTAGACCTTGCAGTTTTGAAAGGCAATTGAGAAATGGCTCACTTCCTGAACTTGGAGCACAAAAAAGCCTACAGCACCTGGTATTCCCAGGCGGTCTCCCAACCAGGTACTAACTAGGCCTGACACTACTTAACTTCCGAGATCAGACGAGATCGGGTGCATTCAGTGTGGTGTGACCGTAGGCTCTAGGAATGCTAAGAATATTACTCTTATGCATTTGCATTTAGTAAGCTAAGCCATGCAGCCACTTGCAACATGATACCACGCTCATCGCTCGATCAGGCTCGATCAGGCGAGATATATAAGACTGGTGGGCCCATTCAGGACTCCTATGTCTGGTAGGATAACTTTAATTCATCCATCCTGTGTCTGTTGCAGGGAGGTGGAGAGAAAAATCAACACAATAATGGTTTTCTTTCATGCCTCTTGAAGGACTCAATATTCTCTGTACTGCATTACATGTGAAAGTGGATTTATTACCCATGAACACACTACCTGTATGCTAATTCTATGTAAAAAGGTAACTCCAGCCCTCATGATGTTGTCCAACATTTCCGCTATAAAACGGGAGACAATTATTTTGGAAACATACCAAATTTGAAAAGTAATTGAGAAGTTGCGCAATTACTAATCATGGAGCACAAAATAGCCTACAGCACCTGGTATTGCCAGGCGGTATCCCATCCAGGTACTAACTAGGCCTGACATTGCTTAGCTTCGGAGATCAGACGAGATTGGGCGCATTCAGTGTGGTGTGGCCGTAGGCTCTGGGCCTAGTGAGTTTTGTACTTTTAAGCATCTAGTCAGCTAGACCTTGCAGTTTTGAAAGGCAATTGAGAAATGGCTCATTTCCTGAACTTGGAGCACAAAAAAGCCTACAGCACCTGGTATTCCCAGGCAGCCTCCCATCCAGGTACTAACTAGGCCCGACACTGCTTAGCTTCCGAGATCGGGCGCATTCAGTGTGGTGTGGCTGTAGACTCTGGGCTTAGTGAGTTTTGTACTTTTAAGCATCTAGTCGGCTAGACCTTGCAGTTTTGAAAGGCAATTGAGAAATGGCTCACTTCCTGAACTTGGAGTACAAAAAAGCCTACAGCACCTGGTATTCCCAGGCGGTCTCCCACCCAGGTACTAACTAGGTCCGACACTGCTTAGCTTCCGAGATCAGACGAGATCGGGCGCAGTCAGTGTGGTGTGGCTGCAGGCTCTGGGCCTAGTGAGTTTTGTACTTTTAAGCATCTAGTCAGCTAGACCTTGCAGTTTTGAAAGGCAATTGAGAAATGGCTCACTTCCTGAACTTGGAGCACAAAAAAGCCTACAGCACCTGGTATTCCCAGGCGGTCTCCCATCCAGGTACTAACGAGGCACGACACTGCTTAGCTTCCGAGATCAGACGAGATCGGGCGCATTCAGAGTGGTGTGGCCGTAGGCTCTGGGCCTTGTGAGTTTTGTACTTTTAAGCATCTAGTCGGCTAGACCTTGCAGTTTTGAAAGGCAATTGAGAAATGGCTCACTTCCTGAACTTGGCTCACTTCCTGAACTTGGAGTACAAAAAAAGCCTACAGCACCTGGTATTCCCAGGCGGTCTCCCATCCAGGTACTAACTAGGCCCGACACTGCTTAGCTTCTGAGATCAGGCGCATTCAGTGTGGTGTGGCCGTAGGCTCTGGGCCTAGTGAGTTTTGTACTTTTAAGCATCTAGTCGGCTAGACCTTTCAGTTTTGAAAGGCAATTGAAAAATGGCTCACTTCCTGAACTTGGAGCACAAAAAAGCCTCCAGCACCTGGTATTCCCAGGCGGTCTCCCATCCAGGTACTAACTAGGCCCGACACTGCTTAGCTTCCGAGATTAGACGAGATCGGGCGCAATCAGTGTGGTGTGGCCGTAGGCTCTGGGCCTAGTGAGTTTTGTACTTTTAAGCATCTAGTCAGCTAGACCTTGCAGTTTTGAAAGGCAATTGAGAAATGGCTCACTTCCTGAACTTGGAGCACAAAAAAGCCTACAGCACCTGGTATTCCCACGCGGTCTCCCATCCAGGTACTAACGAGGCCCGACACTGCTTAGCTTCCGATCGGGCGCATTCAGTGTGGTGTGGCCGTAGGCTCTGGGCCTTGTGAGTTTTGTACTTTTAAGCATCTAGTCGGCTAGACCTTGCAGTTTTGAAAGGCAATTGAGAAATGGCTCACTTCCTGAACTTGGAGTACAAAAAAAGCCTACAGCACCTGGTATTCCCAGGTGGTCTCCCATCCAGGTACTAACTAGGCCCGACACTGCTTAGCTTCTGAGATCAGATGAGATCGGGCGCATTTAGTGTGGTGTGGCCGTAGTCTCTGGGCCTAGTGAGTTTTGTACTTTTAAGCATCTAGTCGGCTAGACCTTGCAGTTTTGAAAGGCAATTGAGAAAGGGCTCACTTCCTGAACTTGGAGCACAAAAAAGCCTACAGCACCTGGTATTCCCAGGCGGTCTCCCATCCAGGTACTAACTAGGCCTAACACTGCTTAACTTCCGAGATCAGACGAGATCGGGTGCATTCAGTGTGGTAGGGCCGTAGGCTCTAGGAATGCTAAGAATATTACTCTTATGCATTTGCATTTAGTAAGCTAAGCCATGCAGCCACTTGCAACATGATACCACGCTCATCGCTCGATCAGGCGAGATATATAAGACTGGTGGGCCCATTCAGGACTCCTATGTCTGGTAGGATAACTTTAATTCATCCATCCTGTGTCTGTTGCAGGGAGGTGGAGAGAACAATCAATCCAATAATGGCTTTCTTTCATGCCTCTTGAAGGACTCAATATTCTCTGTACTGCATTACATGTGAAAGTCGATTTATTACCCATGAACACACTACCTGTATGCTAATTATATGTAAATAGGTAGCTCCAGCCCTCATGATGTTGTCCAACATTTCCGCTATAAAACGGGATCCAATTATTTTGGAAACATACCAAATTTGAAAGGCAATTGAGAAATGGCTCACTTCCTGAACTTGGCGCACAAAAAAGCCTACAGCACCTGGTATTCCCAGGCGGTCTCCCATCCAGGTACTAACTAGGCCCAACACTGCTTAGCTTCCGAGATCAGACGAGATCGGGCGCATTCAGTGTGGTGTGGCCGTAGGCTCTGGGCCTAGTGAGTTTTGTACTTTTAAGCATCTAGTCAGCTAGACCTTGCAGTTTTGAAAGGCAATTGAGAAATGGCTCACTTCCTGAACTTGGAGCACAAAAAAGCCTACAGCACCTGGTATTCCCAGGCGGTCTCCCATCCAGGTACTAACTAGGCCCGACACTGCTTAGCTTCCGAGATCAGACCAGATCGGGCGCATTCAGTGTGGTGTGGCTGTAGGCTCTGGGCATTGTGAGTTTTGTACTTTTAAGCATCTAGTCGGCTAGACCTTGCAGTTTTGAAAGGCAATTGAGAAATGGCTCACTTCCTGAACTTGGAGTACAAAAAAGCCTACAGCACCTGGTATTCCCAGGCGGTCTCCCATCCAGGTACTAACTAGGCCCAACACTGCTTAGCTTCTGAGACGAGATCGGGCGCATTCAGTGTGGCGTGGCCGTAGGCTCTCAGCCTAGTGAGTTTTGTACTTTTAAGCATCTAGTCGGCTAGACCTTGCAGTTTTGAAAGGCAATTGAGAAATGGCTCACTTCCTGAACTTGGAGCACAAAAAAGCCTACAGCACCTGGTATTCCCAGGCGGTCTCCCAACCAGGTACTAACTAGGCCTGACACTACTTAACTTCCGAGATCAGACGACATCGGGTGCATTCAGTGTGGTGTGACCGTAGGCTCTAGGAATGCTAAGAATATTACTCTTATGCATTTGCATTTAGTAAGCTAAGCCATGCAGCCACTTGCAACATGATACCACGCTCATCGCTCGATCAGGCTCGATCAGGCAAGATATATAAGACTGGTGGGCCCATTCAGGACTCCTATGTCTGGTAGGATAACTTTAATTCATCCATCCTGTGTCTGTTGCAGGGAGGTGGAGAGAACAATCAACACAATAATGGTTTTCTTTCATGCCTCTTGAAGGACTCAATATTCTCTGTACTGCATTACATGTGAAAGTGGATTTATTACCCATGAACACACTACCTGTATGCTAATTCTATGTAAAAAGGTAACTCCAGCCCTCATGATGTTGTCCAACATTTCCGCTATAAAACGGGATACAATTATTTTGGAAACATACCAAATTTGAAAAGTAATTGAGAAGTTGCGCAATTACTAATCATGGAGCCAAAATAGCCTACAGCACCTGGTATTGCCAGGCGGTATCCCATCCAGGTACTAACTAAGCCTGACATTGCTTAGCTTCGGAGATCAGACGAGATTGGGCGCATTCAGTGTGGTGTGGCCGTAGGCTCTGGGCCTAGTGAGTTTTGTACTTTTAAGCATCTAGTCGGCTAGACCTTGCAGTTTTGAAAGGCAATTGAGAAATGGCTCACTTCCTGAACTTGGAGCACAAAAAAGCCTAGAGCACCTGGTATTCCCAGGCGGTCTCCCATCCAGGTACTAACTAGGCCCGACACTGCTTAGCTTCCGAGATCAGACGAGATCGGGTGCATTCAGTGCGGTGTGGCCGTAGATTCTGGGCCTAGTGAGTTTTGTACTTTTAAGCATCTAGTCAGCTAGACCTTGCAGTTTTGAAAGGCAATTGAGAAATGGCTCACTTCCTGAACTTGGAGCACAAAAAAGCCTACAGCACCTGGTATTCCCAGGCGGTCTCCCATCCAGGTACTAACTAGGCCCGAAACTGCTTAGCTTCCGAGATCAGATGAGATCGGGCGCATTCAGTGTGGTGTGGCCGTAGGCTCTGGGCCTAGTGAGTTTTGTACTTTTAAGCATCTAGTCAGCTAGACCTTGCAGTTTTGAAAGGCAATTGAGAAATGGCTCATTTCCTGAACTTGGAGCACAAAAAAGCCTACAGCACCTGGTATTCCCAGGCAGCCTCCCATCCAGGTACTAACTAGGCCCGACACTGCTTAGCTTCCGAGATCGGGCGCATTCAGTGTGGTGTGGCTGTAGACTCTGGGCTTAGTGAGTTTTGTACTTTTAAGCATCTAGTCGGCTAGACCTTGCAGTTTTGAAAGGCAATTGAGAAATGGCTCACTTCCTGAACTTGGAGTACAAAAAAGCCTACAGCACCTGGTATTCCCAGGCGGTCTCCCACCCAGGTACTAACTAGGTCCGACACTGCTTAGCTTCCGAGATCAGACGAGATCGGGCGCAGTCAGTGTGGTGTGGCTGCAGGCTCTGGGCCTAGTGAGTTTTGTACTTTTAAGCATCTAGTCAGCTAGACCTTGCAGTTTTGAAAGGCAATTGAGAAATGGCTCACTTCCTGAACTTGGAGCACAAAAAAGCCTACAGCACCTGGTATTCCCAGGCGGTCTCCCATCCAGGTACTAACGAGGCACGACACTGCTTAGCTTCCGAGATCAGACGAGATCGGGCGCATTCAGAGTGGTGTGGCCGTAGGCTCTGGGCCTTGTGAGTTTTGTACTTTTAAGCATCTAGTCGGCTAGACCTTGCAGTTTTGAAAGGCAATTGAGAAATGGCTCACTTCCTGAACTTGGCTCACTTCCTGAACTTGGAGTACAAAAAAAGCCTACAGCACCTGGTATTCCCAGGCGGTCTCCCATCCAGGTACTAACTAGGCCCGACACTGCTTAGCTTCTGAGATCAGGCGCATTCAGTGTGGTGTGGCCGTAGGCTCTGGGCCTAGTGAGTTTTGTACTTTTAAGCATCTAGTCGGCTAGACCTTTCAGTTTTGAAAGGCAATTGAAAAATGGCTCACTTCCTGAACTTGGAGCACAAAAAAGCCTCCAGCACCTGGTATTCCCAGGCGGTCTCCCATCCAGGTACTAACTAGGCCCGACACTGCTTAGCTTCTGAGATTAGACGAGATCGGGCGCAATCAGTGTGGTGTGGCCGTAGGCTCTGGGCCTAGTGAGTTTTGTACTTTTAAGCATCTAGTCAGCTAGACCTTGCAGTTTTGAAAGGCAATTGAGAAATGGCTCACTTCCTGAACTTGGAGCACAAAAAAAGCCTACAGCACCTGGTATTCCCACGCGGTCTCCCATCCAGGTACTAACGAGGCCCGACACTGCTTAGCTTCCGATCGGGCGCATTCAGTGTGGTGTGGCCGTAGGCTCTGGGCCTTGTGAGTTTTGTACTTTTAAGCATCTAGTCGGCTAGACCTTGCAGTTTTGAAAGGCAATTGAGAAATGGCTCACTTCCTGAACTTGGAGTACAAAAAAAGCCTACAGCACCTGGTATTCCCAGGTGGTCTCCCATCCAGGTACTAACTAGGCCCGACACTGCTTAGCTTCTGAGATCAGATGAGATCGGGCGCATTTAGTGTGGTGTGGCCGTAGTCTCTGGGCCTAGTGAGTTTTGTACTTTTAAGCATCTAGTCGGCTAGACCTTGCAGTTTTGAAAGGCAATTGAGAAAGGGCTCACTTCCTGAACTTGGAGCACAAAAAAGCCTACAGCACCTGGTATTCCCAGGCGGTCTCCCATCCAGGTACTAACTAGGCCTAACACTGCTTAACTTCCGAGATCAGACGAGATCGGGTGCATTCAGTGTGGTAGGGCCGTAGGCTCTAGGAATGCTAAGAATATTACTCTTATGCATTTGCATTTAGTAAGCTAAGCCATGCAGCCACTTGCAACATGATACCACGCTCATCGCTCGATCAGGCTCGATCAGGCGAGATATATAAGACTGGTGGGCCCATTCAGGACTCCTATGTCTGGTAGGATAACTTTAATTCATCCATCCTGTGTCTGTTGCAGGGAGGTGGAGAGAACAATCAATCCAATAATGGCTTTCTTTCATGCCTCTTGAAGGACTCAATATTCTCTGTACTGCATTACATGTGAAAGTCGATTTATTACCCATGAACACACTACCTGTATGCTAATTATATGTAAATAGGTAGCTCCAGCCCTCATGATGTTGTCCAACATTTCCGCTATAAAACGGGATCCAATTATTTTGGAAACATACCAAATTTGAAAGGCAATTGAGAAATGGCTCACTTCCTGAACTTGGCGCACAAAAAAGCCTACAGCACCTGGTATTCCCAGGCGGTCTCCCATCCAGGTACTAACTAGGCCCAACACTGCTTAGCTTCCGAGATCAGACGAGATCGGGCGCATTCAGTGTGGTGTGGCCGTAGGCTCTGGGCCTAGTGAGTTTTGTACTTTTAAGCATCTAGTCAGCTAGACCTTGCAGTTTTGAAAGGCAATTGAGAAATGGCTCACTTCCTGAACTTGGAGCACAAAAAAGCCTACAGCACCTGGTATTCCCAGGCGGTCTCCCATCCAGGTACTAACTAGGCCCGACACTGCTTAGCTTCCGAGATCAGACCAGATCGGGCGCATTCAGTGTGGTGTGGCTGTAGGCTCTGGGCATTGTGAGTTTTGTACTTTTAAGCATCTAGTCGGCTAGACCTTGCAGTTTTGAAAGGCAATTGAGAAATGGCTCACTTCCTGAACTTGGAGTACAAAAAAAGCCTACAGCACCTGGTATTCCCAGGTGGTCTCCCATCCAGGTACTAACTAGGCCTGACATTGCTTAGCTTCGGAGATCAGACGAGATTGGGCGCATTCAGTGTGGTGTGGCCGTAGGCTCTGGGCCTAGTGAGTTTTGTACTTTTAAGCATCTAGTCAGCTAGACCTTGCAGTTTTGAAAGGCAATTGAGAAATGGCTCATTTCCTGAACTTGGAGCACAAAAAAGCCTACAGCACCTGGTATTCCCAGGCAGCCTCCCATCCAGGTACTAACTAGGCCCAACACTGCTTAGCTTCCGAGATCGGGCGCATTCAGTGTGGTGTGGCTGTAGATTCTGGGCTTAGTGAGTTTTGTACTTTTAAGCATCTAGTCGGCTAGACCTTGCAGTTTTGAAAGGCAATTGAGAAATGGCTCACTTCCTGAACTTGGAGTACAAAAAAGCCTACAGCACCTGGTATTCCCAGGCGGTCTCCCACCCAGGTACTAACTAGGTCCGACACTGCTTAGCTTCCGAGATCAGACGAGATCGGGCGCAGTCAGTGTGGTGTGGCTGCAGGCTCTGGGCCTAGTGAGTTTTGTACTTTTAAGCATCTAGTCAGCTAGACCTTGCAGTTTTGAAAGGCAATTGAGAAATGGCTCACTTCCTGAACTTGGAGCACAAAAAAGCCTACAGCACCTGGTATTCCCAGGCGGTCTCCCATCCAGGTACTAACGAGGCACGACACTGCTTAGCTTCCGAGATCAGACGAGATCGGGCACATTCAGAGTGGTGTGGCCGTAGGCTCTGGGCCTTGTGAGTTTTGTACTTTTAAGCATCTAGTCGGCTAGACCTTGCAGTTTTGAAAGGCAATTGAGAAATGGCTCACTTCCTGAACTTGGCTCACTTCCTGAACTTGGAGTACAAAAAAAGCCTACAGCACCTGGTATTCCCAGGCGGTCTCCCATCCAGGTACTAACGAGGCCCGACACTGCTTAGCTTCCGATATCAGACGAGATCGGGCGCATTCAGTGTGGTGTGGCCGTAGGCTCTGGGCCTTGTGAGTTTTGTACTTTTAAGCATCTAGTCGGCTAGACCTTGCGGTTTTGAAAGGCAATTGAGAAATGGCTCACTTCCTGAACTTGGAGCACAAAAAAGCCTACAGCACCTGGTATTCCCACGCGGTCTCCCATCCAGGTACTAACGAGGCCCGACACTGCTTAGCTTCCGATCGGGCGCATTCAGTGTGGTGTGGCCGTAGGCTCTGGGCCTTGTGAGTTTTGTACTTTTAAGCATCTAGTCGGCTAGACCTTGCAGTTTTGAAAGGCAATTGAGAAATGGCTCACTTCCTGAACTTGGAGTACAAAAAAAGCCTACAGCACCTGGTATTCCCAGGTGGTCTCCCATCCAGGTACTAACTAGGCCCGACACTGCTTAGCTTCTGAGATCAGATGAGATCGGGCGCATTTAGTGTGGTGTGGCCGTAGTCTCTGGGCCTAGTGAGTTTTGTACTTTTAAGCATCTAGTCGGCTAGACCTTGCAGTTTTGAAAGGCAATTGAGAAAGGGCTCACTTCCTGAACTTGGAGCACAAAAAAGCCTACAGCACCTGGTATTCCCAGGCGGTCTCCCATCCAGGTACTAACTAGGCCTAACACTGCTTAACTTCCGAGATCAGACGAGATCGGGTGCATTCAGTGTGGTGTGGCCGTAGGCTCTAGGAATGCTAAGAATATTACTCTTATGCATTTGCATTTAGTAAGCTAAGCCATGCAGCCACTTGCAACATGATACCACGCTCATCGCTCGATCAGGCTCGATCAGGCGAGATATATAAGACTGGTGGGCCCATTCAGGACTCCTATGTCTGGTAGGATAACTTTAATTCATCCATCCTGTGTCTGTTGCAGGGAGGTGGAGAGAACAATCAACACAATAATGGTTTTCTTTCATGCCTCTTGAAGGACTCAATATTCTCTGTACTGCATTACATGTGAAAGTCGATTTATTACCCATGAACACACTACCTGTATGCTAATTCTATGTAAAAAGGTAGCTCCAGCCCTCATGATGTTGTCCAACATTTCTGCTATAAAACAGGATACAATTATTTTGGAAACATACCAAATTTGAAAAATAATTGAGAAGTTGCGCAATTACTAATCATGGAGCACAAAAAAGCCTACAGCACCTGGTATTCCCAGGCAGTCTCCCATCCAGGTACTAACTAGGCCCGACATTGCTTAGCTTCTGAGATCAGATGAGATTGGGCGCATTCAGTGTGGTGTGGCCGTAGGCTCTGGCCCTAGTGAGTTTTGTACTTTTAAGCATCTAGTCGGCTAGACGTTGCAGTTTTGAAAGGCAATTGAGAAATGGCTCACTTCCTGAACTTGGAGTACAAAAAAGCCTACAGCACCTGGTATTCCCAGGTGGTCTCCCACCCAGGTACTAACTAGGTCTGACACTGCTTAGCTTCCGAGATCAGACGAGATCGGGCGCAGTCAGTGTGGTGTGGCCGCAGGCTCTGGGCCTAGTGAGTTTTGTACTTTTAAGCATCTAGTCAGCTAGACCTTGCAGTTTTGAAAGGCAATTGAGAAATGGCTCACTTCCTGAACTTGGAGCACAAAAAAGCCTACAGCACCTGGTATTCCCAGGCGGTCTCCCATCCAGGTACTAACGAGGCACGACACTGCTTAGCTTCCGAGATCAGAGGAGATCGGGCGCATTCAGTGTGGTGTGGCCGTAGGCTCTGGGCCTTGTGAGTTTTGTACTTTTAAGCATCTAGTCGGCTAGACCTTGCAGTTTTGAAAGGCAATTGAGAAATGGCTCACTTCCTGAACTTGGAGTACAAAAAAAGCCTACAGCACCTGGTATTCCCAGGCGGTCTCCCATCCAGGTACTAACTAGGCCCGACACTGCTTAGCTTCTGAGATCAGGCGCATTCAGTGTGGTGTGGCCGTAGGCTCTGGGCCTAGTGAGTTTTGTACTTTTAAGCATCTAGTCGGCTAGACCTTGCAGTTTTGAAAGGCAATTGAGAAATGGCTCACTTCCTGAACTTGGAGCACAAAAAAGCCTACAGCACCTGGTATTCCCAGGCAGTCTCCCATCCAGGTACTAACTAGGCCCGACACTGCTTAGCTTCCGAGATTAGACGAGATCGGGCGCAATCAGTGTGGTGTGGCCGTAGGCTCTGGGCCTAGTGAGTTTTGTACTTTTAAGCATCTAGTCAGCTAGACCTTGCAGTTTTGAAAGGCAATTGAGAAATGGCTCACTTCCTGAACTTGGAGCACAAAAAAGCCTACAGCACCTGGTATTCCCAGGCGGTCTCCCATGCAGGTACTAACGAGGCCCGACCCTGCTTAGCTTCTGAGATCGGGCGCATTCAGTGTGGTGTGGCCGTAGGCTCTGGACCTAGTGAGTTTTGTACTTTTAAGCATCTAGTCGGCTAGACCTTGCAGTTTTGAAAGGCAATTGAGAAAGGGCTCACTTCCTGAACTTGGAGCACAAAAAAGCCTACAGCACCTGGTATTCCCAGGCGGTCTCCCATCCAGGTACTAACTAGGCCTAACACTGCTTAACTTCCGAGATCAGACGAGATCGGGTGCATTCAGTGTGGTGTGGCCGTAGGCTCTAGGAATGCTAAGAATATTACTCTTATGCATTTGCATTTAGTAAGCTAAGCCATGCAGCCACTTGCAACATGATACCACGCTCATCGCTCGATCAGGCTCGATCAGGCGAGATATATAAGACTGGTGGGCCCATTCAGGACTCCTATGTCTGGTAGGATAACTTTAATTCATCCATCCTGTGTCTGTTGCAGGGAGGTGGAGAGAACAATCAACACAATAATGGTTTTCTTTCATGCCTCTTGAAGGACTCAATATTCTCTGTACTGCATTACATGTGAAAGTCGATTTATTACCCATGAACACACTACCTGTATGCTAATTCTATGTAAAAAGGAAGCTCCAGCCCTCATGATGTTGTCCAACATTTCTGCTATAAAACAGGATACAATTATTTTGGAAACATACCAAATTTGAAAAATAATTGAGAAGTTGCGCAATTACTAATCATGGAGCACAAAAAAGCCTACAGCACCTGGTATTCCCAGGCGGTCTCCCATCCAGGTACTAACTAGGCCCGACACTGCTTAGCTTCCGAGATGAGACGAGATCGGGCGCAATCAGTGTGGTGTGGCCGTAGGCTCTGGGCCTAGTGAGTTTTGTACTTTTAAGCATCTAGTCGGCTAGACCTTGCAGTTTTGAAAGGCAATTGAGAAATGACTCACTTCCTGAACTTGGAGCACAAAAAAGCCTACAGCACCTGGTATTCCCAGGCGGTCTCCCATCCAGGTACTAACGAGGCCCGACACTGCTTAGCTTCCGAGATCAGACGAGATCGGGCGCATTCAGTGTGGTGTGGCTGTAGGCTCTGGGCCTTGTGAGTTTTGTACTTTTAAGCATCTAGTCGGCTAGACCTTGCAGTTTTGAAAGGCAATTGAGAAATGGCTCACTTCCTGAACTTGGAGCACAAAAAAAGCCTACAGCACCTGGTATTCCCACGCGGTCTCCCATCCAGGTACTAACGAGGCCCGACACTGCTTAGCTTCCGAGATCAGACGAGATCGGGCGCATTCAGTGTGGTGTGGCCGTAGGCTCTGGGCCTTGTGAGTTTTGTACTTTTAAGCATCTAGTCGGCTAGACCTTGCAGTTTTGAAAGGCAATTGAGAAATGGCTCACTTCCTGAACTTGGAGTACAAAAAAAGCCTACAGCACCTGGTATTCCCAGGCGGTCTCCCATCCAGGTACTAACTAGGCCCGACACTGCTTAGCTTCTGAGATCAGATGAGATCGGGCGCATTTAGTGTGGTGTGGCCGTAGTCTCTGGGCCTAGTGAGTTTTGTACTTTTAAGCATCTAGTCGGCTAGACCTTGCAGTTTTGAAAGGCAATTGAGAAAGGGCTCACTTCCTGAACTTGGAGCACAAAAAAGCCTACAGCACCTGGTATTCCCAGGCGGTCTCCCATCCAGGTACTAACTAGGCCTAACACTGCTTAACTTCCGAGATCAGACGAGATCGGGTGCATTCAGTGTGGTGTGGCCATAGGCTCTAGGAATGCTAAGAATATTACTCTTATGCATTTGCATTTAGTAAGTTAAGCCATGCAGCCACTTGCAACATGATACCACGCTCATCGCTCGACCAGGCGAGATATATAAGACTGGTGGGCCCATTCAGGACTCCTATGTCTGGTAGGATAACTTTAATTCATCCATCCTGTGTCTGTTGCAGGGAGGTGGAGAGAACAATCAACACAATAATGGTTTTCTTTCATGCCTCTTGAAGGACTCAATATTCTCTGTACTGCATTACAAGTGAAAGTCGATTAATTACCCATGAACACACTACCTATATGCTAATTCTATGTAAAAAGGTAGCTCCAGCCCTCATGATGTTGTCCAACATTTCCGCTATAAAAAAGGATACAATTATTTTGGAAACATACCAAATTTGAAAAATAATTGAGAAGTTGCGCAATTACTAATCATGGAGCACAAAAAAGCCTACAGCACCTGGTATTCCCAGGCAGCCTCCCATCCAGGTACTAACTAGGCCCGACCCTGCTTAGCTTCCGAGATCAGACGAAATCGGGCACAATCAGTGTGGTGTGGCCGTAGGCTCTGGGCCTAGTGAGTTTTGTACTTTTAAGCATCTAGTCAGCTAGACCTTGCAGTTTTGAAAGGCAATTGAGAAATGGCTCACTTCCTGAACTTGGAGCACAAAAAAGCCTACAGCACCTGGTATTCCCAGGCGGTCTCCCACCCAGGTACTAACTAGGTCCAACACTGCTTATCTTCCGAGATCAGACGCAGTCAGTGTGGTGTGGCCGTAGGCTCTGGGCCTAGTGAGTTTTGTACTTTTAAGCATCTAGTCAGCTAGACCTTGCAGTTTTGAAAGGCAATTGAGAAATGGCTCACTTCCTGAACTTGGAGCACAAAAAAGCCTACAGCACCTGGTATTCCCAGGCGGTCTCCCATCCAGGTACTAACTAGGCCCGACACTGCTTAGCTTCCGAGATGAGACGAGATCGGGCGCAATCAGTGTGGTGTGGCCGTAGGCTCTGGGCCTAGTGAGTTTTGTACTTTTAAGCATCTAGTCAGCTAGACCTTGCAGTTTTGAAAGGCAATTGAGAAATGGCTCACTTCCTGAACTTGGAGCACAAAAAAGCCTACAGCACCTGGTATTCCCAGGCGGTCTCCCATCCAGGTACTAACTAGGCCCGACACTGCTTAGCTTCCGAGATGAGACGAGATCGGGCGCAATCAGTGTGGTGTGGCCGTAGGCTCTGGGCCTAGTGAGTTTTGTACTTTTAAGCATCTAGTCAGCTAGACCTTGCAGTTTTGAAAGGCAATTGAGAAATGGCTCACTTCCTGAACTTGGAGTACAAAAAAGCCTACAGCACCTGGTATTCCCAGGCGGTCTCCCACCCAGGTACTAACTAGGTCCGACACTGCTTAGCTTCCGAGATCAGACGAGATCGGGCGCAGTCAGTGTGGTGTGGCCGCAGGCTCTGGGCCTAGTGAGTTTTGTACTTTTAAGCATCTAGTCAGCTAGACCTTGCAGTTTTAAAAGGCAATTGAGAAATGGCTCACTTCCTGAAATTGGAGCACAAAAAAGCCTACAGCACCTGGTATTCCCAGGCGGTCTCCCATCCAGGTACTAACAAGGCACAACTCTGCTTAGCTTCCGAGATCAGACGAGATCGGGCGCATTCAGTGTGGTGTGGCCGTAGGCTCTGGGCCTTGTGAGTTTTGTACTTTTAAGCATCTAGTCGGCTAGACCTTGCAGTTTTGAAAGGCAATTGAGAAATGGCTCACTTCCTGAACTTGGAGTACAAAAAAAGCCTACAGCACCTGGTATTCCCAGGCGGTCTCCCATCCAGGTACTAACTAGGCCCGACACTGCTTAGCTTCTGAGATCAGGCGCATTCAGTGTGGTGTGGCTGTAGGCTCTGGGCCTAGTGAGTTTTGTACTTTTAAGCATCTAGTCGGCTAGACCTTGCAGTTTTGAAAGGCAATTGAGAAATGGCTCACTTCCTGAACTTGGAGCACAAAAAAGCCTACAGCACCTGGTATTCCCAGGCGGTCTCCCATCCAGGTACTAACTAGGCCCGTCACTGCTTAGCTTCCGAGATTAGACGAGATCGGGCGCAATCAGTGTGGTGTGGCCGTAGGCTCTGGGCCTAGTGAGTTTTGTACTTTTAAGCATCTAGTCAGCTAGACCTTGCAGTTTTGAAAGGCAATTGAGAAATGGCTCACTTCCTGAACTTGGAGCACAAAAAAGCCTACAGCACCTGGTATTCCCAGGCGGTCTCCCATCCAGGTACTAACGAGGCCCGACACTGCTTAGCTTCCGAGATCAGACGAGATCGGGCGCATTCAGTGTGGTGTGGCCGTAGGCTCTGGCCCTTGTGAGTTTTGTACTTTTAAGCATCTAGTCGGCTAGACCTTGCAGTTTTGAAAGGCAATTGAGAAATGGCTCACTTCCTGAACTTGAAGCACAAAAAAGCCTACAGCACCTGGTATTCCCACGCGGTCTCCCATCCAGGTACTAACGAGGCCCGACACTGCTTAGCTTCCGAGATCAGACGAGATCGGGCGCATTCAGTGTGGTGTGGCCGTAGGCTCTGGGCCTTGTGAGTTTTGTACTTTTAAGCATCTAGTCGGCTAGACCTTGCAGTTTTGAAAGGCAATTGAGAAAGGGCTCACTTCCTGAACTTGGAGCACAAAAAAGCCTACAGCACCTGGTATTCCCAGGCGGTCTCCCATCCAGGTACTAACTAGGCCTAACACTGCTTAACTTCCGAGATCAGACGAGATCGGGTGCATTCAGTGTGGTGTGGCCGTAGCCTCTAGGAATGCTAAGAATATTACTCTTATGCATTTGCATTTAGTAAGCTAAGCCATGCAGCCACTTGCAACATGATACCACGCTCATCGCTCGATCAGGCTCGATCAGGCGAGATATATAAGACTGGTGGGCCCATTCAGGACTCCTATGTCTGGGCGGATAACTTTAATTCATCCATCCTGTGTCTGTTGCAGGGAGGTGGAGAGAACAATCAACACAATAATGGTTTTCTTTCATGCCTCTTGAAGGACTCAATATTCTCTGTACTGCATTACATGTGAAAGTCGATTAATTACCCATGAACACACTACCTGTATGCTAATTCTATGTAAAAAGGTAGCTCCAGCCCTCATGATGTTGTCCAACATTTCCGCTATAAAACAGGATACAATTATTTTGGAAACATACCAAATTTGAAAAATAATTGAGAAGTTGCGCAATTACTAATCATGGAGCACAAAAAAGCCTACAGCACCTGGTATTCCCAGGCAGTCTCCCATCCAGGTACTAACTAGGCCCGACCCTGCTTAGCTTCCGAGATCGGGCGCATTCAGTGAGGTGTGGCCGTAGGCTCTGGGCCTAGTGAGTTTTGTACTTTTAAGCATCTAGTCGGCTAGACCTTGCAGTTTTGAAAGGCAATTGAGAAATGGCTCACTTCCTGAACTTGGAGCCCAAAAATGCCTACAGCACCTGGTATTCCCAGGCGGTCTCCAATCCAGGTACTAACTAGGCCCGACACTGCTTAGCTTCCGAGATCAGACGAGATCGGGCGCAATCAGTGTGGTGTGGCCGTAGGCTCTGGGCCTAGTGAGTTTTGTACTTTTAAGCATCTAGTCAGCTAGACCTTGCAGTTTTGAAAGGCAATTGAGAAATGGCTCACTTCCTGAACTTGGAGCACAAAAAAGCCTACAGCACCTGGTATTCCCAGGCGGTCTCCCATCCAGGTACTAACGAGGCCCGACCCTGCTTAGCTTCTGAGATCGGGCGCATTCAGTGTGGTGTGGCCGTAGGCTCTGGACCTAGTGAGTTTTGTACTTTTAAGCATCTAGTCGGCTAGACCTTGCAGTTTTGAAAGGCAATTGAGAAATGGCTCACTTCCTGAACTTGGAGCACAAAAAAAGCCTACAGCACCTGGTATTCCCAGGCGGTCTCCCATCCAGGTACTAACTAGGCCCAACACTGCTTAGCTTCCGAGATCAGACAAGATCGGGCGCAATCAGTGTGGTGTGGCCGTAGGCTCTGGGCCTAGTGAGTTTTGTACTTTTAAGCATCTAGTCAGCTAGACCTTGCAGTTTTGAAAGGCAATTGAGAAATGGCTCACTTCCTGAACTTGGAGCACAAAAAAGCCTACAGCACCTGGTATTCCCACGCAGTCTCCCATCCAGGTAGTAACGAGGCCCGACACTGCTTAGCTTCAGAGATCAGACGAGATCGGGCGCATTCAGTGTGGTGTGGCCATAGGCTCTGGGCCTTGTGAGTTTTGTACTTTTAAGCATCTAGTCGGCTAGACCTTGCATTTTTGAAAGGCAATTGAGAAATGGCTCACTTCCTGAACTTGGAGTACAAAAAAAGCCTACAGCACCTGGTATTCCCAGGCGGTCTCCCATCCAGGTACTAACTAGGCCCGACACTGCTTAGCTTCTGAGATCAGATGAGATCGGGCGCATTTAGTGTGGTGTGGCCGTAGGCTCTGGGCCTAGTGAGTTTTGTACTTTTAAGCATCTAGTCGGCTAGACCTTGCAGTTTTGAAAGGCAATTGAGAAAGGGCTCACTTCCTGAACTTGGAGCACAAAAAAGCCTACAGCACCTGGTATTCCCAGGCGGTCTCCCATCCAGGTACTAACTAGGCCTAACACTGCTTAACTTCCGAGATCAGTCGAGATCGGGTGCATTCAGTGTGGTGTGGCCATAGGCTCTAGGAATGCTAAGAATATTACTCTTATGCATTTGCATTTAGTAAGCTAAGCCATGCAGCCACTTGCAACATGATACCACGCTCATCGCTCGATCAGGCTCGATCAGGCGAGATATATAAGACTGGTGGGCCCATTCAGGACTCCTATGTCTGGTAGGATAACTTTAATTCATCCATCCTGTGTCTGTTGCAGGGAGGTGGAGAGAACAATCAACACAATAATGGTTTTCTTTCATGCCTCTTGAAGGACTCAATATTCTCTGTACTGCATTACATGTGAAAGTCGATTTATTACCCATGAACACACTACCTGTATGCTAATTCTATGTAAAAAGGTAGCTCCAGCCCTCATGATGTTGTCCAACATTTCCGCTATAAAACGGAATACAATTATTTTGGAAACATACCAAATTTGAAAAATAATTGAGAAGTTGCGCAATTACTAATCATGGAGCACAAAAAAGCCTACAGCACCTGGTATTCCCAGGCAGTCTCCCATTCAGGTACTAACTAGGCCCGACCCTGCTTAGCTTCCGAGATCGGGCGCATTCAGTGTGGTGTGGCCGTAGGCTCTGGGCCTAGTGAGTTTTGTACTTTTAAGCATCTAGTCGGCTAGACCTTGCAGTTTTGAAAGGCAATTGAGAAATGGCTCACTTCCTGAACTTGGAGCACAAAAAAGCCTACAGCACCTGGTATTCCCAGGCGGTCTCCCATCCAGGTACTAACTAGGCCTGACACTGCTTAGCTTCCAAGATCAGACGAGATCGGGCGCAATCAGTGTGGTGTGGCTGTAGGCTCTGGGCCTAGTGAGTTTTGTACTTTTAAGCATCTAGTCAGCTAGACCTTGCAGTTTTGAAAGGCAATTGAGAAATGGCTCACTTCCTGAACTTATAGCACAAAAAAGCCTACAGCACCTGGTATTCCCAGGTGGTCTCCCATCCAGGTACTAACGAGGCCCGACCCTGCTTAGCTTCTGAGATCGGGCGCATTCAGTGTGGTGTGGCTGTAGGCTCTGGGCCTAGTGAGTTTTGTACTTTTAAGCATCTAGTCGGCTAGACCTTGCAGTTTTGAAAGGCAATTGAGAAATGGCTCACTTCCTGAACTTGGAGCACAAAAAAAGCCTACAGCACCTGGTATTCCCAGGCGGTCTCCCATCCAGGTACTAACTAGGCCCGACACTGCTTAGCTTCCGAGATCAGACGAGATCGGGCGCAATCAGTGTGGTGTGGCCGTAGGCTCTGGGTCTAGTGAGTTTTGTACTTTTAAGCATCTAGTCAGCTAGACCTTGCAGTTTTGAAAGGCAATTGAGAAATGGCTCACTTCCTGAACTTGGAGCACAAAAAAGCCTACAGCACCTGGTATTCCCACGCGGTCTCCCATCCAGGTACTAACAAGGCCCGACACTGCTTAGCTTCCGAGATCAGACGAGATCAGGCGCATTCAGTGTGGTGTGGCCGTAGGCTCTGGGCCTTGTGAGTTTTGTACTTTTAAGCATCTAGTCGGCTAGACCTTGCAGTTTTGAAAGGCAATTGAGAAATGGCTCACTTCCTGAACTTGGAGTACAAAAAAAGCCTACAGCACCTGGTATTCCCAGGCGGTCTCCCATCCAGGTACTAACTAGGCCCGACACTGCTTAGCTTCTGAGATCAGATGAGATCGGGCGCATTTAGTGTGGTGTGGCTGTAGGCTCTGGGCCTAGTGAGTTTTGTACTTTTAAGCATCTAGTCGGCTAGACCTTGCAGTTTTGAAAGGCAATTGAGAAAGGGCTCACTTCCTGAACTTGGAGCACAAAAAAGCCTACAGCACCTGGTATTCCCAGGCGGTCTCCCATCCAGGTACTAACTAGGCCTAACACTGCTTAACTTCCGAGATCAGACGAGATCGGGTGCATTCAGTGTGGTGTGGCCGTAGGCTCTAGGAATGCTAAGAATATTACTCTTGTGCATTTGCATTTAGTAAGCTAAGCCATGCAGCCACTTGCAACATGATACCACGCTCATCGCTCGATCAGGCTCGATCAGGCGAGATATATAAGACTGGTGGGCCCATTCAGGACTCCTATGTCTGGTAGGATAACTTTAATTCATCCATCCTGTGTCTGTTGCAGGGAGGTGGAGAGAACAATCAACACAATAATGGTTTTCTTTCATGCCTCTTGAAGGACTCAATATTCTCTGTACTGCATTACATGTGAAAGTCGATTTATTACCCATGAACACACTACCTGTATGCTAATTCTATGTAAAAAGGTAGCTCCAGCCCTCATGATGTTGTCCAACATTTCTGCTATAAAACAGGATACAATTATTTTGGAAACATACCAAATTTGAAAAATAATTGAGAAGTTGCGCAATTACTAATCATGGAGCACAAAAATGCCTACAGCACCTGGTATTCCCAGGCAGTCTCCCATCCAGGTACTAACTAGGCCCGACATTGCTTAGCTTCCGAGATCAGACGAGATTGGGCGCATTCAGTGTGGTGTGGCCGTAGGCTCTGGTCCTAGTGAGTTTTGTACTTTTAAGCATCTAGTCGGCTAGACGTTGCAGTTTTGAAAGGCAATTGAGAAATGGCTCACTTCCTGAACTTGGAGTACAAAAAAGCCTACAGCACCTGGTATTCCCAGGCGGTCTCCCACCCAGGTACTAACTAGGTCCGACACTGCTTAGCTTCCGAGATCAGACGAGATCGGGCGCAGTCAGTGTGGTGTGGCCGTAGGCTCTGGGCCTAGTGAGTTTTGTACTTTTAAGCATCTAGTCAGCTAGACCTTGCAGTTTTGAAAGGCAATTGAGAAATGGCTCACTTCCTGAACTTGGAGCACAAAAAAGCCTACAGCACCTGGTATTCCCAGGCGGTCTCCCATCCAGGTACTAACGAGGCCCGACCCTGCTTAGCTTCGGAGATCAGACGAGATTGGGCGCATTCAGTGTGGTGTGGCCGTAGGCTCTGGTTCTAGTGAGTTTTGTACTTTTGAGCATCTAGTCGGCTAGACGTTGCAGTTTTGAAAGGCAATTGAGAAATGGCTCACTTCCTGAACTTGGAGTACAAAAAAGCCTACAGCACCTGGTATTCCCAGGCGGTCTCCCACCCAGGTACTAACTAGGTCCGACACTGCTTAGCTTCCGAGATCAGACGAGATGGGGCGCAGTCAGTGTGGTGTGGCCGCAGGCTCTGGGCCTTGTGAGTTTTGTACTTTTAAGCATCTAGTCAGCTAGACCTTGCAGTTTTGAAAGGCAATTGAGAAATGGCTCACTTCCTGAACTTGGAGCACAAAAAAGCCTACAGCACCTGGTATTCCCAGGCGGTCTCCCATCCAGGTACTAACGAGGCACGACACTGCTTAGCTTCCGAGATCAGATGCATTCAGTGTGGTGTGGCCGTAGGCTCTGGGCCTTGTGAGTTTTGTACTTTTAAGCATCTAGTCGGCTAGACCTTGCAGTTTTGAAAGGCAATTGAGAAATGGCTCACGTCCTGAACTTGGAGTACAAAAAAAGCCTACAGCACCTGGTATTCCCAGGCGGTCTCCCATCCAGGTACTAACTAGGCCCGACACTGCTTAGCTTCTGAGATCAGATGAGATTGGGCGCATTTAGTGTGGTGTGGCCGTAGTCTCTGGGCCTAGTGAGTTTTGTACTTTTAAGCATCTAGTCGGCTAGACCTTGCAGTTTTGAAAGGCAATTGAGAAAGGGCTCACTTCCTGAACTTGGAGCACAAAAAAGCCTACAGCACCTGGTATTCCCAGGCGGTCTCCCATCCAGGTACTAACTAGGCCTAACACTGCTTAACTTCCGAGATCAGACGAGATCGGGTGCATTCAGTGTGGTGTGGCCGTAGGCTCTAGGAATGCTAAGAATATTACTCTTATGCATTTGCATTTAGTAAGCTAAGCCATGCAGCCACTTGCAACATGATACCACGCTCATCGCTCGATCAGGCTCGATCAGGCGAGATATATAAGACTGGTGGGCCCATTCAGGACTCCTATGTCTGGTAGGATAACTTTAATTCATCCATCCTGTGTCTGTTGCAGGGAGGTGGAGAGAACAATCAACACAATAATGGTTTTCTTTCATGCCTCTTGAAGGACTCAATATTCTCTGTACTGCATTACATGTGAAAGTCGATTAATTACCCATGAACACACTACCTGTATGCTAATTCTATGTAAAAAGGTAGCTCCAGCCCTCATGATGTTGTCCAACATTTCCGCTATAAAACAGGATACAATTATTTTGGAAACATACCAAATTTGAAAAATAATTGAGAAGTTGCGCAATTACTAATCATGGAGCACAAAAAAGCCTACAGCACCTGGTATTCCCAGGCAGTCTCCCATCCAGGTACTAACTAGGCCCGACCCTGCTTAGCTTCCGAGATCGGGCGCATTCAGTGTGGTGTGGCCGTAGGCTCTGGGCCTAGTGAGTTTTGTACTTTTAAGCATCTAGTCGGCTAGACCTTGCAGTTTTGAAAGGCAATTGAGAAATGGCTCACTTCCTGAACTTGGAGCCCAAAAATGCCTACAGCACCTGGTATTCCCAGGCGGTCTCCCATCCAGGTACTAACTAGGCCCGACACTGCTTAGCTTCCGAGATCAGACGAGATCGGGCGCAATCAGTGTGGTGTGGCCGTAGGCTCTGGGCCTAGTGAGTTTTGTACTTTTAAGCATCTAGTCAGCTAGACCTTGCAGTTTTGAAAGGCAATTGAGAAATGGCTCACTTCCTGAACTTGGAGCACAAAAAAGCCTACAGCACCTGGTATTCCCAGGCGGTCTCCCATCCAGGTACTAACGAGGCCCGACCCTGCTTAGCTTCTGAGATCGGGCGCATTCAGTGTGGTGTGGCCGTAGGCTCTGGACCTAGTGAGTTTTGTACTTTTAAGCATCTAGTCGGCTAGACCTTGCAGTTTTGAAAGGCAATTGAGAAATGGCTCACTTCCTGAACTTGGAGCACAAAAAAAGCCTACAGCACCTGGTATTCCCAGGCGGTCTCCCATCCAGGTACTAACTAGGCCCAACACTGCTTAGCTTCCGAGATCAGACAAGATCAGGCGCAATCAGTGTGGTGTGGCCGTAGGCTCTGGTCCTAGTGAGTTTTGTACTTTTAAGCATCTAGTCAGCTAGACCTTGCAGTTTTGAAAGGCAATTGAGAAATGGCTCACTTCCTGAACTTGGAGCACAAAAAAGCCTACAGCACCTGGTATTCCCACGCAGTCTCCCATCCAGGTACTAACGAGGCCCGACACTGCTTAGCTTCAGAGATCAGACGAGATCGGGCGCATTCAGTGTGGTGTGGCCATAGGCTCTGGGCCTTGTGAGTTTTGTACTTTTAAGCATTTAGTCGGCTAGACCTTGCAGTTTTGAAAGGCAATTGAGAAATGGCTCACTTCCTGAACTTGGAGTACAAAAAAAGCCTACAGCACCTGGTATTCCCAGGCGGTCTCCCATCCAGGTACTAACTAGGCCCGACACTGCTTAGCTTCTGAGATCAGATGAGATCGGGCGCATTTAGTGTGGTGTGGCCGTAGGCTCTGGGCCTAGTGAGTTTTGTACTTTTAAGCATCTAGTCGGCTAGACCTTGCAGTTTTGAAAGGCAATTGAGAAAGGGCTCACTTCCTGAACTTGGAGCACAAAAAAGCCTACAGCAACTGGTATTCCCAGGCGGTCTCCCATCCAGGTACTAACTAGGCCTAACACTGCTTAACTTCCAAGATCAGACGAGAACGGGTGCATTCAGTGTGGTGTGGCCGTAGGCTCTAGGAATGCTAAGAATATTACTCTTATGCATTTGCATTTAGTAAGCTAAGCCATGCAGCCACTTGCAACATGATACCACGCTCATCGCTCGATCAGGCTCGATCAGGCGAGATATATAAGACTGGTGGCCCCATTCAGGACTCCTATGTCTGGTAGGATAACTTTAATTCATCCATCCTGTGTCTGTTGCAGGGAGGTGGAGAGAACAATCAACACAATAATGGTTTTCTTTCATGCCTCTTGAAGGACTCAATATTCTCTGTACTGCATTACATGTGAAAGTCGATTTATTACCCATGAACACACTACCTGTATGCTAATTCTATGTAAAAAGGTAGCTCCAGCCCTCATGATGTTGTCCAACATTTCTGCTATAAAACAGGATACAATTATTTTGGAAACATACCAAATTTGAAAAATAATTGAGAAGTTGCGCAATTACTAATCATGGAGCACAAAAAAGCCTACAGCACCTGGTATTCCCAGGCAGTCTCCCATCCAGGTACTAACTAGGCCCGACATTGCTTAGCTTCCGAGATCAGACGAGATTGGGCGCATTCAGTGTGGTGTGGCCGTAGGCTCTGGTCCTAGTGAGTTTTGTACTTTTAAGCATCTAGTCGGCTAGACGTTGCAGTTTTGAAAGGCAATTGAGAAATGGCTCACTTCCTGAACTTGTAGTACAAAAAAGCCTACAGCACCTGGTATTCCCAGGCGGTCTCCCACCCAGGTACTAACTAGGTCCAACATGGCTTAGCTTCCGAGATCAGACGAGATCAGGCGCAGTCAGTGTGGTGTGGCCGTAGGCTCTGGGCCTAGTGAGTTTTGTACTTTTAAGCATCTAGTCAGCTAGACCTTGCAGTTTTGAAAGGCAATTGAGAAATGGCTCACTTCCTGAACTTGGAGCACAAAAAAGCCTACAGCACCTGGTATTCCCAGGCGGTCTCCCATCCAGGTACTAACGAGGCCCGACCCTGCTTAGCTTCTGAGATCGGGCGCATTCAGTGTGGTGTGGCCGTAGGCTCTGGACCTAGTGATTTTTGTACTTTTAAGCATCTAGTCGGCTAGACCTTGCAGTTTTGAAAGGCAATTGAGAAATGGCTCACTTCCTGAACTTGGAGCACAAAAAAAGCCTACAGCACCTGGTATTCCAGGGCGGTCTCCCATCCAGGTACTAACTAGGCCCAACACTGCTTAGCTTCCAAGATCAGACAAGATCGGGCGCAATCAGTGTGGTGTGGCCGTAGGCTCTGGGCCTAGTGAGTTTTGTACTTTTAAGCATCTAGTCAGCTAGACCTTGCAGTTTTGAAAGGCAATTGAGAAATGGCTCACTTCCTGAACTTGGAGCACAAAAAAGCCTACAGCACCTGGTATTCCCACGCAGTCTCCCAACCAGATACTAACGAGGCCCGACACTGCTTAGCTTCAGAGATCAGACGAGATCGGGCGCATTCAGTGTGGTGTGGCCATAGGCTCTGGGCCTTGTGAGTTTTGTACTTTTAAGCATCTAGTCGGCTAGACCTTGCATTTTTGAAAGGCAATTGAGAAATGGCTCACTTCCTGAACTTGGAGTACAAAAAAAGCCTACAGCACCTGGTATTCCCAGGCGGTCTCCCATCCAGGTACTAACTAGGCCCGACACTGCTTAGCTTCTGAGATCAGATGAGATCGGGCGCATTTAGTGTGGTGTGGCCGTAGGCTCTGGGCCTAGTGAGTTTTGTACTTTTAAGCATCTAGTCGGCTAGACCTTGCAGTTTTGAAAGGCAATTGAGAAAGGGCTCACTTCCTGAACTTGGAGCACAAAAAAGCCTACAGCACCTGGTATTCCCAGGCGGTCTCCCATCCAGGTACTAACTAGGCCTAACACTGCTTAACTTCCGAGATCAGACGAGATCGGGTGCATTCAGTGTGGTGTGGCCGTAGGCTCTAGGAATGCTAAGAATATTACTCTTATGCATTTGCATTTAGTAAGCTAAGCCATGCAGCCACTTGCAACATGATACCACGCTCATCGCTCGATCAGGCTCGATCAGGCGAGATATATAAGACTGGTGGGCCCATTCAGGACTCCTATGTCTGGTAGGATAACTTTAATTCATCCATCCTGTGTCTGTTGCAGGGAGGTGGAGAGAACAATCAACACAATAATGGTTTTCTTTCATGCCTCTTGAAGGACTCAATATTCTCTGTACTGCATTACATGTGAAAGTCGATTTATTACCCATGAACACACTACCTGTATGCTAATTCTATGTAAAAAGGTAGCTCCAGCCCTCATGATGTTGTCCAACATTTCTGCTATAAAACAGGATACAATTATTTTGGAAACATACCAAATTTGAAAAATAATTGAGAAGTTGCGCAATTACTAATCATGGAGCACAAAAAAGCCTACAGCACCTGGTATTCCCAGGCAGTCTCCCATCCAGGTACTAACTAGGCCCGACATTGCTTAGCTTCCGAGATCAGACGAGATTGGGCGCATTCAGTGTGGTGTGGCCGTAGGCTCTGGTCCTAGTGAGTTTTGTACTTTTAAGCATCTAGTCGGCTAGACGTTGCAGTTTTGAAAGGCAATTGAGAAATGGCTCACTTCCTGAACTTGGAGTACAAAAAAGCCTACAGCACCTGGTATTCCCAGGCGGTCTCCCACCCAGGTACTAACTAGGTCCGACACTGCTTAGCTTCCGAGATCAGACGAGATCGGGCGCAGTCAGTGTGGTGTGGCCGTAGGCTCTGGGCCTAGTGAGTTTTGTACTTTTAAGCATCTAGTCAGCTAGACCTTGCAGTTTTGAAAGGCAATTGAGAAATGGCTCACTTCCTGAACTTGGAGCACAAAAAAGCCTACAGCACCTGGTATTCCCAGGAGGTCTCCCATCCAGGTACTAACTAGGCCCGACACTGCTTAGCTTCCGAGATGAGACGAGATCGGGCGCAATCAGTGTGGTGTGGCCGTAGGCTCTGGGCCTAGTGAGTTTTGTACTTTTAAGCATCTAGTCAGCTAGACCTTGCAGTTTTGAAAGGCAATTGAGAAATGGCTCACTTCCTGAACTTGGAGCACAAAAAAGCCTACAGCACCTGGTATTCCCAGGCGGTCTCCCATCCAGGTACTAACTAGGCCCGACACTGCTTAGCTTCCGAGATGAGACGAGATCGGGCGCAATCAGTGTGGTGTGGCCGTAGGCTCTGGGCCTAGTGAGTTTTGTACTTTTAAGCATCTAGTCAGCTAGACCTTGCAGTTTTGAAAGGCAATTGAGAAATGGCTCACTTCCTGAACTTGGAGCACAAAAAAGCCTACAGCACCTGGTATTCCCAGGCGGTCTCCCATCCAGGTACTAACAAGGCCCGACCCTGCTTAACTTCCGGGATCGGGCGCATTCAGTGTGGTGTGGCCGTAGGCTCTGGGCCTAGTGAGTTTTGTACTTTTAAGCATCTAGTCGGCTAGACCTTGCAGTTTTGAAAGGCAATTGAGAAATGGCTCACTTCCTGAACTTGGAGCACAAAAAAGCCTACAGCACCTGGTATTCCCAGGCGGTCTCCCATCCAGGTACTAACTAGGCCCGACACTGCTTAGCTTCTGAGATTAGACGAGATCGGGCGCAATCAGTGTGGTGTGGCCGTAGGCTCTGGGCCTAGTGAGTTTTGTACTTTTAAGCATCTAGTCAGCTAGACCTTGCAGTTTTGAAAGGCAATTGAGAAATGGCTCACTTCCTGAACTTGGAGCACAAAGAAGCCTACAGCACCTGGTATTCCCAGGCGGTCTCCCATCCAGGTACTAACGAGGCCCGACACTATCAGACGAGATCGGGCGCATTCAGTGTGGTGTGGCCGTAGGCTCTGGGCCTTGTGAGTTTTGTACTTTTAAGCATCTAGTCGGCTAGACCTTGCAGTTTTGAAAGGCAATTGAGAAATGGCTCACTTCCTGAACTTGAAGCACAAAAAAGCCTACAGCACCTGGTATTCCCAGGCGGTCTCCCATCCAGGTACTAACTAGGCCCGACACTGCTTAGCTTCTGAGACCAGACGAGATCGGGCGCATTCAGTGTGGTGTGGCCGTAGGCTCTGGGCCTAGTGAGTTTTGTACTTTTAAGCATCTAGTCGGCTAGACCTTGCAGTTTTAAAAGGCAATTGAGAAAGGGCTCACTTCCTGAACTTGGAGCACAAAAAAGCCTACAGCACCTGGTATTCCCAGGTAGTCTCCCATCCAGGTACTAACTAGGCCTAACACTGCTTAACTTCCGAGATCAGACGAGATCGGGTGCATTCAGTGTGGTGTGGCCGTAGGCTCTAGGAATGCTAAGAATATTACTCTTATGCATTTGCATTTAGTAAGCTAAGCCATGCAGCCACTTGCAACATGATACCACGCTCATCGCTCGATCAGGCGAGATATATAAGACTGGTGGGCCCATTCAGGACTCCTATGTCTGGTAGGATAACTTTAATTCATCCATCCTGTGTCTGTTGCAGGGAGGTGGAGAGAACAATCAACACAATAATGGTTTTCTTTCATGCCTCTTGAAGGACTCAATATTCTCTGTACTGCATTACATGTGAAAGTCGATTTATTACCCATGAACACACTACCTGTATGCTAATTCTATGTAAAAAGGTAGCTCCAGCCCTCATGATGTTGTCCAACATTTCTGCTATAAAACAGGATACAATTATTTTGGAAACATACCAAATTTGAAAAATAATTGAGAAGTTGCGCAATTACTAATCATGGAGCACAAAAAAGCCTACAGCACCTGGTATTCCCAGGCAGTCTCCCATCCAGGTACTAACTAGGCCCGACATTGCTTAGCTTCCGAGATCAGACGAGATTGGGCGCATTCAGTGTGTTGTGGCCGTAGGCTCTGGTCCTAGTGAGTTTTGTACTTTTAAGCATCTAGTCGGCTAGACGTTGCAGTTTTGAAAGGCAATTGAGAAATGGCTCACTTCCTGAACTTGGAGTACAAAAAAGCCTACAGCACCTGGTATTCCCAGGCGGTCTCCCACCCAGGTACTAACTAGGTCCGACACTGCTTAGCTTCCGAGATCAGACGAGATCGGGCGCAGTCAGTGTGGTGTGGCCATAGGCTCTGGGCCTAGTGAGTTTTGTACTTTTAAGCATCTAGTCAGCTAGACCTTGCAGTTTTGAAAGGCAATTGAGAAATGGCTCACTTCCTGAACTTGGAGCACAAAAAAGCTTACAGCACCTGGTATTCCCAGGCGGTCTCCCATCCAGGTACTAACTAGGCCCGACACTGCTTAGCTTCCGAGATGAGAAAAGATCGGGCGCAATCAGTGTGGTGTGGCCGTAGGCTCTGGGCCTAGTGAGTTTTGTACTTTTAAGCATCTAGTCAGCTAGACCTTGCAGTTTTGAAAGGCAATTGAGAAATGGCTCACTTCCTGAACTTGGAGCACAAAAAAGCCTACAGCACCTGGTATTCCCAGGCGGTCTCCCATCCAGGTACTAACTAGGCCCGACACTGCTTAGCTTCCGAGATGAGACGAGATCGGGCGCAATCAGTGTGGTGTGGCCGGAGGCTCTGGGCCTAGTGAGTTTTGTACTTTTAAGCATCTAGTCAGCTAGACCTTGCAGTTTTGAAAGGCAATTGAGAAATGGCTCACTTCCTGAACTTGGAGCACAAAAAAGCCTACAGCACCTGGTATTCCCAGGCGGTCTCCCATCCAGGTACTAACGAGGCCCGACCCTGCTTAGCTTCCGAGATCGGGCGCATTCAGTGTGGTGTGGCCGTAGGCTCTGGGCTTAGTGAGTTTTGTACTTTTAAGCATCTAGTCGGCTAGACCTTGCAGTTTTGAAAGGCAATTGAGAAATGGCTCACTTCCTGAACTTGGAGCACAAAAAAGCCTACAGCACCTGGTATTCCCAGGCGGTCTCCCATCCAGGTACTAACTAGGCCCGACACTGCTTAGCTTCTGAGATTAGACGAGATCGGGCGCAATCAGTGTGGTGTGGCCGTAGGCTCTGGGCCTAGTGAGTTTTGTACTTTTAAGCATCTAGTCAGCTAGACCTTGCAGTTTTGAAAGGCAATTGAGAAATGGCTCACTTCCTGAACTTGGAGCACAAAAAAGCCTACAGCACCTGGTATTCCCAGGCGGTCTCCCATCCAGGTACTAACGAGGCCCGACACTGCTTAGCTTCCAAGATCAGACGAGATCGGGCGCATTCAGTGTGGTGTGGCCGTAGGCTCTGGGCCTTGTGAGTTTTGTACTTTTAAGCATCTAGTCGGCTAGACCTTGCAGTTTTGAAAGGCAATTGAGAAATGGCTCACTTCCTGAACTTGGAGCACAAAAAAGCCTACAGCACCTGGTATTCCCAGGCGGTCTCCCATCCAGGTACTAACTAGGCCCGACACTGCTTAGCTTCTGAGATCAGACGAGATCTGGCGCATTCAGTGTGGTGTGGCCGTAGGCTCTGGGCCTAGTGAGTTTTGTACTTTTAAGCATCTAGTCGGCTAGACCTTGCAGTTTTAAAAGGCAATTGAGAAAGGGCTCACTTCCTGAACTTGGAGCACAAAAAAGCCTACAGCACCTGGTATTCCCAGGCGGTCTCCCATCCAGGTACTAACTAGGCCTGACACTGCTTAACTTCCGAGATCAGATCAGATCGGGTGCATTCAGTGTGGTGTGGCCGTAGGCTCTAGGAATGCTAAGAATATTACTCTTATGCATTTGCATTTAGTAAGCTAAGCCATGCAGCCACTTGCAACATGATACCACGCTCATCGCTCGATCAGGCGAGATATATAAGACTGGTGGGCCCATTCAGGACTCCTATGTCTGGTAGGATAACTTTAATTCATCCATCCTGTGTCTGTTGCAGGGAGGTGGAGAGAACAATCAACACAATAATGGTTTTCTTTCATGCCTCTTGAAGGACTCAATATTCTCTGTACTGCATTACATGTGAAAGTGGATTTATTACCCATGAACACACTACCTGTATGCTAATTCTATGTAAAAAGGTAGCTCCAGCCCTCATGATGTTGTCCAACATTTCTGCTATAAAACAGGATACAATTATTTTGGAAACATACCAAATTTGAAAAATAATTGAGAAGTTGCGCAATTACTAATCATGGAGCACAAAAAAGCCTACAGCACCTGGTATTCCCAGGCGGTCTCCCATCCAGGTACTAACTAGGCCCAATACTGCTTAGCTTCCGAGATGAGACGAGATCGGGCGCAATCAGTGTGGTGTGGCCGTAGGCTCTGGGCCTAGTGAGTTTTGTACTTTTAAGCATCTAGTCGGCTAGACCTTGCAGTTTTGAAAGGCAATTGAGAAATGACTCACTTCCTGAACTTGGAGCACAAAAAAGCCTACAGCACCTGGTATTCCCAGGCGGTCTCCCATCCAGGTACTAACGAGGCCCGACACTGCTTAGCTTCCGAGATCAGACGAGATCGGGCGCATTCAGTGTGGTGTGGCCGTAGGCTCTGGGCCTTGTGAGTTTTGTACTTTTAAGCATCTAGTCGGCTAGACCTTGCAGTTTTGAAAGGCAATTGAGAAATGGCTCACTTCCTGAACTTGGAGCACAAAAAAGCCTACAGCACCTGGTATTCCCACGCGGTCTCCCATCCAGGTACTAACGAGGCCCGACACTGCTTAGCTTCCGAGATCAGACGAGATCGGGCGCATTCAGTGTGGTGTGGCCGTAGGCTCTGGGCCTTGTGAGTTTTGTACTTTTAAGCATCTAGTCGGCTAGACCTTGCAGTTTTGAAAGGCAATTGAGAAATGGCTCACTTCCTGAACTTGGAGTACAAAAAAAGCCTACAGCACCTGGTATTCCCAGGCGGTCTCCCATCCAGGTACTAACTAGGCCCGACACTGCTTAGCTTCTGAGATCAGATGAGATCGGGCGCATTTAGTGTGGTGTGGCCGTAGTCTCTGGGCCTAGTGAGTTTTGTACTTTTAAGCATCTAGTCGGCTAGACCTTGCAGTTTTGAAAGGCAATTGAGAAAGGGCTCACTTCCTGAACTTGGAGCACAAAAAAGCCTACAGCACCTGGTATTCCCAGGCGGTCTCCCATCCAGGTACTAACTAGGCCTAACACTGCTTAACTTCCGAGATCAGACGAGATCGGGTGCATTCAGTGTGGTGTGGCCGTAGGCTCTAGGAATGCTAAGAATATTACTCTTATGCATTTGCATTTAGTAAGTTAAGCCATGCAGCCACTTGCAACATGATACCACGCTCATCGCTCGACCAGGCGAGATATATAAGACTGGTGGGCCCATTCAGGACTCCTATGTCTGGTAGGATAACTTTAATTCATCCATCCTGTGTCTGTTGCAGGGAGGTGGAGAGAACAATCAACACAATAATGGTTTTCTTTCATGCCTCTTGAAGGACTCAATATTCTCTGTACTGCATTACATGTGAAAGTCGATTTATTACCCATGAACACACTACCTGTATGCTAATTCTATGTAAAAAGGTAGCTCCAGCCCTCATGATGTTGTCCAACATTTCTGCTATAAAACAGGATACAATTATTTTGGAAACATACCAAATTTGAAAAATAATTGAGAAGTTGCGCAATTACTAATCATGGAGCACAAAAAAGCCTACAGCACCTGGTATTCCCAGGCAGTCTCCCATCCAGGTACTAACTAGGCCTGACATTGCTTAGCTTCCGAGATCAGACGAGATTGGGCGCATTCAGTGTGGTGTGGCCGTAGGCTCTGGTCCTAGTGAGTTTTGTACTTTTAAGCATCTAGTCGGCTAGACGTTGCAGTTTTGAAAGGCAATTGAGAAATGGCTCACTTCCTGAACTTGGAGTACAAAAAAGCCTACAGCACCTGGTATTCCCAGGCGGTCTCCCACCCAGGTACTAACTAGGTCCAACACTGCTTAGCTTCCGAGATCAGACGAGATCAGGCGCAGTCAGTGTGGTGTGGCCGTAGGCTCTGGGCCTAGTGAGTTTTGTACTTTTAAGCATCTAGTCAGCTAGACCTTGCAGTTTTGAAAGGCAATTGAGAAATGGCTCACTTCCTGAACTTGGAGCACAAAAAAGCCTACAGCACCTGGTATTCCCAGGCGGTCTCCCATCCAGGTACTAACTAGGCCCGACACTGCTTAGCTTCCGAGATGAGACGAGATCGGGCGCAATCAGTGTGGTGTGGCCGTAGGCTCTGGGCCTAGTGAGTTTTGTACTTTTAAGCATCTAGTCGGCTAGACCTTGCAGTTTTGAAAGGCAATTGAGAAATGGCTCACTTCCTGAACTTGGAGCACAAAAAAGCCTACAGCCCCTGGTATTCCCAGGCGGTCTCCCATCCAGGTACTAACTAGGCCCGTCACTGCTTAGCTTCCGAGATTAGACGAGATCGGGCGCAATCAGTGTGGTGTGGCCGTAGGCTCTGGGCCTAGTGAGTTTTGTACTTTTAAGCATCTAGTCAGCTAGACCTTGCAGTTTTGAAAGGCAATTGAGAAATGGCTCACTTCCTGAACTTGGAGCACAAAAAAGCCTACAGCACCTGGTATTCCCAGGCGGTCTCCCATCCAGGTACTAACGAGGCCCGACACTGCTTAGCTTCCGAGATCAGACGAGATCGGGCGCATTCAGTGTGGTGTGGCCGTAGGCTCTGGGCCTTGTGAGTTTTGTACTTTTAAGCATCTAGTCGGCTAGACCTTGCAGTTTTGAAAGGCAATTGAGAAATGGCTCACTTCCTGAACTTGGAGCACAAAAAAGCCTACAGCACCTGGTATTCCCACGCGGTCTCCCATCCAGGTACTAACGAGGCCCGACACTGCTTAGTTTCCGAGATCAGACGAGATCGGGCGCATTCAGTGTGGTGTGGCCGTAGGCTCTGGGCCTTGTGAGTTTTGTACTTTTAAGCATCTAGTCGGCTAGACCTTGCAGTTTTGAAAGGCAATTGAGAAAGGGCTCACTTCCTGAACTTGGAGCACAAAAAAGCCTACAGCACCTGGTATTCCCAGGCGGTCTCCCATCCAGGTACTAACTAGGCCTAACACTGCTTAACTTCCGAGATCAGACGAGATCGGGTGCATTCAGTGTGGTGTGGCCGTAGGCTCTAGGAATGCTAAGAATATTACTCTTATGCATTTGCATTTAGTAAGCTAAGCCATGCAGCCACTTGCAACATGATACCACGCTCATCGCTCGATCAGGCGAGATATATAAGACTGGTGGGCCCATTCAGGACTCCTATGTCTGGTAGGATAACTTTAATTCATCCATCCTGTGTCTGTTGCAGGGAGGTGGAGAGAACAATCAACACAATAATGGTTTTCTTTCATGCCTCTTGAAGGACTCAATATTCTCTGTACTGCATTACATGTGAAAGTGGATTTATTACCCATGAACACACTACCTGTATGCTAATTCTATGTAAAAAGGTAGCTCCAGCCCTCATGATGTTGTCCAACATTTCTGCTATAAAACAGGATACAATTATTTTGGAAACATACCAAATTTGAAAAATAATTGAGAAGTTGCGCAATTACTAATCATGGAGCACAAAAAAGCCTACAGCACCTGGTATTCCCAGGCGGTCTCCCATCCAGGTACTAACTAGGCCCGACACTGCTTAGCTTCCGAGATGAGACGAGATCGGGCGCAATCAGTGTGGTGTGGCCGTAGGCTCTGGGCCTAGTGAGTTTTGTACTTTTAAGCATCTAGTCGGCTAGACCTTGCAGTTTTGAAAGGCAATTGAGAAATGACTCACTTCCTGAACTTGGAGCACAAAAAAGCCTACAGCACCTGGTATTCCCAGGCGGTCTCCCATCCAGGTACTAACGAGGCCCGACACTGCTTAGCTTCCGAGATCAGACGAGATCGGGCGCATTCAGTGTGGTGTGGCCGTAGGCTCTGGGCCTTGTGAGTTTTGTACTTTTAAGCATCTAGTCGGCTAGACCTTGCAGTTTTGAAAGGCAATTGAGAAATGGCTCACTTCCTGAACTTGGAGCACAAAAAAGCCTACAGCACCTGGTATTCCCACGCGGTCTCCCATCCAGGTACTAACGAGGCCCGACACTGCTTAGCTTCCGAGATCAGACGAGATCGGGCGCATTCAGTGTGGTGTGGCCGTAGGCTCTGGGCCTTGTGAGTTTTGTACTTTTAAGCATCTAGTCGGCTAGACCTTGCAGTTTTGAAAGGCAATTGAGAAATGGCTCACTTCCTGAACTTGGAGTACAAAAAAAGCCTACAGCACCTGGTATTCCCAGGCGGTCTCCCATCCAGGTACTAACTAGGCCCGACACTGCTTAGCTTCTGAGATCAGATGAGATCGGGCGCATTTAGTGTGGTGTGGCCGTAGTCTCTGGGCCTAGTGAGTTTTGTACTTTTAAGCATCTAGTCGGCTAGACCTTGCAGTTTTGAAAGGCAATTGAGAAAGGGCTCACTTCCTGAACTTGGAGCACAAAAAAGCCTACAGCACCTGGTATTCCCAGGCGGTCTCCCATCCAGGTACTAACTAGGCCTAACACTGCTTAACTTCCGAGATCAGACGAGATCGGGTGCATTCAGTGTGGTGTGGCCGTAGGCTCTAGGAATGCTAAGAATATTACTCTTATGCATTTGCATTTAGTAAGCTAAGCCATGCAGCCACTTGCAACATGATACCACGCTCATCGCTCGATCAGGCGAGATATATAAGACTGGTGGGCCCATTCAGGACTCCTATGTCTGGTAGGATAACTTTAATTCATCCATCCTGTGTCTGTTGCAGGGAGGTGGAGAGAACAATCAACACAATAATGGTTTTCTTTCATGCCTCTTGAAGGACTCAATATTCTCTGTACTGCATTACATGTGAAAGTGGATTTATTACCCATGAACACACTACCTGTATGCTAATTCTATGTAAAAAGGTAGCTCCAGCCCTCATGATGTTGTCCAACATTTCTGCTATAAAACAGGATACAATTATTTTGGAAACATACCAAATTTGAAAAATAATTGAGAAGTTGCGCAATTACTAATCATGGAGCACAAAAAAGCCTACAGCACCTGGTATTCCCAGGCGGTCTCCCATCCAGGTACTAACTAGGCCCGACACTGCTTAGCTTCCGAGATGAGACGAGATCGGGCGCAATCAGTGTGGTGTGGCCGTAGGCTCTGGGCCTAGTGAGTTTTGTACTTTTAAGCATCTAGTCGGCTAGACCTTGCAGTTTTGAAAGGCAATTGAGAAATGACTCACTTCCTGAACTTGGAGCACAAAAAAGCCTACAGCACCTGGTATTCCCAGGCGGTCTCCCATCCAGGTACTAACGAGGCCCGACACTGCTTAGCTTCCGAGATCAGACGAGATCGGGCGCATTCAGTGTGGTGTGGCCGTAGGCTCTGGGCCTTGTGAGTTTTGTACTTTTAAGCATCTAGTCGGCTAGACCTTGCAGTTTTGAAAGGCAATTGAGAAATGGCTCACTTCCTGAACTTGGAGCACAAAAAAGCCTACAGCACCTGGTATTCCCACGCGGTCTCCCATCCAGGTACTAACGAGGCCCGACACTGCTTAGCTTCCGAGATCAGACGAGATCGGGCGCATTCAGTGTGGTGTGGCCGTAGGCTCTGGGCCTTGTGAGTTTTGTACTTTTAAGCATCTAGTCGGCTAGACCTTGCAGTTTTGAAAGGCAATTGAGAAATGGCTCACTTCCTGAACTTGGAGTACAAAAAAAGCCTACAGCACCTGGTATTCCCAGGCGGTCTCCCATCCAGGTACTAACTAGGCCCGACACTGCTTAGCTTCTGAGATCAGATGAGATCGGGCGCATTTAGTGTGGTGTGGCCGTAGTCTCTGGGCCTAGTGAGTTTTGTACTTTTAAGCATCTAGTCGGCTAGACCTTGCAGTTTTGAAAGGCAATTGAGAAAGGGCTCACTTCCTGAACTTGGAGCACAAAAAAGCCTACAGCACCTGGTATTCCCAGGCGGTCTCCCATCCAGGTACTAACTAGGCCTAACACTGCTTAACTTCCGAGATCAGACGAGATCGGGTGCATTCAGTGTGGTGTGGCCGTAGGCTCTAGGAATGCTAAGAATATTACTCTTATGCATTTGCATTTAGTAAGTTAAGCCATGCAGCCACTTGCAACATGATACCACGCTCATCGCTCGACCAGGCGAGATATATAAGACTGGTGGGCCCATTCAGGACTCCTATGTCTGGTAGGATAACTTTAATTCATCCATCCTGTGTCTGTTGCAGGGAGGTGGAGAGAACAATCAACACAATAATGGTTTTCTTTCATGCCTCTTGAAGGACTCAATATTCTCTGTACTGCATTACATGTGAAAGTCGATTTATTACCCATGAACACACTACCTGTATGCTAATTCTATGTAAAAAGGTAGCTCCAGCCCTCATGATGTTGTCCAACATTTCCGCTATAAAACGGGATACAATTATTTTGGAAACATACCAAATTTGAAAAATAATTGAGAAGTTGCGCAATTACTAATCATGGAGCACAAAAAAGCCTACAGCACCTGGTATTCCCAGGCAGTCTCCCATCCAGGTACTAACTAGGCCCGACCCTGCTTAGCTTCCGAGATCGGGCGCATTCAGTGTGGTGTGGCCGTAGGCTCTGGGCCTAGTGAGTTTTGTACTTTTAAGCATCTAGTCGGCTAGACCTTGCAGTTTTGAAAGGCAATTGAGAAAGGGCTCACTTCCTGAACTTGGAGCACAAAAAAGCCTACAGCAACTGGTATTCCCAGGCGGTCTCCCATCCAGGTACTAACTAGGCCTAACACTGCTTAACTTCCAAGATCAGACGAGAACGGGTGCATTCAGTGTGGTGTGGCCGTAGGCTCTAGGAATGCTAAGAATATTACTCTTATGCATTTGCATTTAGTAAGCTAAGCCATGCAGCCACTTGCAACATGATACCACGCTCATCGCTCGATCAGGCTCGATCAGGCGAGATATATAAGACTGGTGGCCCCATTCAGGACTCCTATGTCTGGTAGGATAACTTTAATTCATCCATCCTGTGTCTGTTGCAGGGAGGTGGAGAGAACAATCAACACAATAATGGTTTTCTTTCATGCCTCTTGAAGGACTCAATATTCTCTGTACTGCATTACATGTGAAAGTCGATTTATTACCCATGAACACACTACCTGTATGCTAATTCTATGTAAAAAGGTAGCTCCAGCCCTCATGATGTTGTCCAACATTTCTGCTATAAAACAGGATACAATTATTTTGGAAACATACCAAATTTGAAAAATAATTGAGAAGTTGCGCAATTACTAATCATGGAGCACAAAAAAGCCTACAGCACCTGGTATTCCCAGGCAGTCTCCCATCCAGGTACTAACTAGGCCTGACATTGCTTAGCTTCCGAGATCAGACGAGATTGGGCGCATTCAGTGTGGTGTGGCCGTAGGCTCTGGTCCTAGTGAGTTTTGTACTTTTAAGCATCTAGTCGGCTAGACGTTGCAGTTTTGAAAGGCAATTGAGAAATGGCTCACTTCCTGAACTTGGAGTACAAAAAAGCCTACAGCACCTGGTATTCCCAGGCGGTCTCCCACCCAGGTACTAACTAGGTCCAACACTGCTTAGCTTCCGAGATCAGACGAGATCAGGCGCAGTCAGTGTGGTGTGGCCGTAGGCTCTGGGCCTAGTGAGTTTTGTACTTTTAAGCATCTAGTCAGCTAGACCTTGCAGTTTTGAAAGGCAATTGAGAAATGGCTCACTTCCTGAACTTGGAGCACAAAAAAGCCTACAGCACCTGGTATTCCCAGGCGGTCTCCCATCCAGGTACTAACTAGGCCCGACACTGCTTAGCTTCCGAGATGAGACGAGATCGGGCGCAATCAGTGTGGTGTGGCCGTAGGCTCTGGGCCTAGTGAGTTTTGTACTTTTAAGCATCTAGTCGGCTAGACCTTGCAGTTTTGAAAGGCAATTGAGAAATGGCTCACTTCCTGAACTTGGAGCACAAAAAAGCCTACAGCCCCTGGTATTCCCAGGCGGTCTCCCATCCAGGTACTAACTAGGCCCGTCACTGCTTAGCTTCCGAGATTAGACGAGATCGGGCGCAATCAGTGTGGTGTGGCCGTAGGCTCTGGGCCTAGTGAGTTTTGTACTTTTAAGCATCTAGTCAGCTAGACCTTGCAGTTTTGAAAGGCAATTGAGAAATGGCTCACTTCCTGAACTTGGAGCACAAAAAAGCCTACAGCACCTGGTATTCCCAGGCGGTCTCCCATCCAGGTACTAACGAGGCCCGACACTGCTTAGCTTCCGAGATCAGACGAGATCGGGCGCATTCAGTGTGGTGTGGCCGTAGGCTCTGGGCCTTGTGAGTTTTGTACTTTTAAGCATCTAGTCGGCTAGACCTTGCAGTTTTGAAAGGCAATTGAGAAATGGCTCACTTCCTGAACTTGGAGCACAAAAAAGCCTACAGCACCTGGTATTCCCACGCGGTCTCCCATCCAGGTACTAACGAGGCCCGACACTGCTTAGTTTCCGAGATCAGACGAGATCGGGCGCATTCAGTGTGGTGTGGCCGTAGGCTCTGGGCCTTGTGAGTTTTGTACTTTTAAGCATCTAGTCGGCTAGACCTTGCAGTTTTGAAAGGCAATTGAGAAAGGGCTCACTTCCTGAACTTGGAGCACAAAAAAGCCTACAGCACCTGGTATTCCCAGGCGGTCTCCCATCCAGGTACTAACTAGGCCTAACACTGCTTAACTTCCGAGATCAGACGAGATCGGGTGCATTCAGTGTGGTGTGGCCGTAGGCTCTAGGAATGCTAAGAATATTACTCTTATGCATTTGCATTTAGTAAGCTAAGCCATGCAGCCACTTGCAACATGATACCACGCTCATCGCTCGATCAGGCTCGATCAGGCGAGATATATAAGACTGGTGGGCCCATTCAGGACTCCTATGTCTGGTAGGATAACTTTAATTCATCCATCCTGTGTCTGTTGCAGGGAGGTGGAGAGAACAATCAACACAATAATGGTTTTCTTTCATGCCTCTTGAAGGACTCAATATTCTCTGTACTGCATTACATGTGAAAGTCGATTAATTACCCATGAACACACTACCTGTATGCTAATTCTATGTAAAAAGGTAGCTCCAGCCCTCATGATGTTGTCCAACATTTCCGCTATAAAACAGGATACAATTATTTTGGAAACATACCAAATTTGAAAAATAATTGAGAAGTTGCGCAATTACTAATCATGGAGCACAAAAAAGCCTACAGCACCTGGTATTCCCAGGCAGTCTCCCATCCAGGTACTAACTAGGCCCGACCCTGCTTAGCTTCCGAGATCGGGCGCATTCAGTGTGGTGTGGCCGTAGGCTCTGGGCCTAGTGAGTTTTGTACTTTTAAGCATCTAGTCGGCTAGACCTTGCAGTTTTGAAAGGCAATTGAGAAATGGCTCACTTCCTGAACTTGGAGCCCAAAAATGCCTACAGAACCTGGTATTCCCAGGCGGTCTCCCATCCAGGTACTAACGAGGCCCGACCCTGCTTAGCTTCTGAGATCGGGCGCATTCAGTGTGGTGTGGCCGTAGGCTCTGGACCTAGTGATTTTTGTACTTTTAAGCATCTAGTCGGCTAGACCTTGCAGTTTTGAAAGGCAATTGAGAAATGGCTCACTTCCTGAACTTGGAGCACAAAAAAAGCCTACAGCACCTGGTATTCCCAGGCGGTCTCCCATCCAGGTACTAACTAGGCCCAACACTGCTTAGCTTCCAAGATCAGACAAGATCGGGCGCAATCAGTGTGGTGTGGCCGTAGGCTCTGGGCCTAGTGAGTTTTGTACTTTTAAGCATCTAGTCAGCTAGACCTTGCAGTTTTGAAAGGCAATTGAGAAATGGCTCACTTCCTGAACTTGGAGCACAAAAAAGCCTACAGCACCTGGTATTCCCACGCAGTCTCCCAACCAGATACTAACGAGGCCCGACACTGCTTAGCTTCAGAGATCAGACGAGAACGGGCGCATTCAGTGTGGTGTGGCCATAGGCTCTGGGCCTTGTGAGTTTTGTACTTTTAAGCATCTAGTCGGCTAGACCTTGCATTTTTGAAAGGCAATTGAGAAATGGCTCACTTCCTGAACTTGGAGTACAAAAAAAGCCTACAGCACCTGGTATTCCCAGGCGGTCTCCCATCCAGGTACTAACTAGGCCCGACACTGCTTAGCTTCTGAGATCAGATGAGATCGGGCGCATTTAGTGTGGTGTGGCCGTAGGCTCTGGGCCTAGTGAGTTTTGTACTTTTAAGCATCTAGTCGGCTAGACCTTGCAGTTTTGAAAGGCAATTGAGAAAGGGCTCACTTCCTGAACTTGGAGCACAAAAAAGCCTACAGCACCTGGTATTCCCAGGCGGTCTCCCATCCAGGTACTAACTAGGCCTAACACTGCTTAACTTCCGAGATCAGACGAGATCGGGTGCATTCAGTGTGGTGTGGCCGTAGGCTCTAGGAATGCTAAGAATATTACTCTTATGCATTTGCATTTAGTAAGCTAAGCCATGCAGCCACTTGCAACATGATACCACGCTCATCGCTCGATCAGGCTCGATCAGGCGAGATATATAAGACTGGTGGGCCCATTCAGGACTCCTATGTCTGGTAGGATAACTTTAATTCATCCATCCTGTGTCTGTTGCAGGGAGGTGGAGAGAACAATCAACACAATAATGGTTTTCTTTCATGCCTCTTGAAGGACTCAATATTCTCTGTACTGCATTACATGTGAAAGTCGATTTATTACCCATGAACACACTACCTGTATGCTAATTCTATGTAAAAAGGTAGCTCCAGCCCTCATGATGTTGTCCAACATTTCTGCTATAAAACAGGATACAATTATTTTGGAAACATACCAAATTTGAAAAATAATTGAGAAGTTGCGCAATTACTAATCATGGAGCACAAAAAAGCCTACAGCACCTGGTATTCCCAGGCAGTCTCCCATCCAGGTACTAACTAGGCCCGACATTGCTTAGCTTCCGAGATCAGACGAGATTGGGCGCATTCAGTGTGGTGTGGCCGTAGGCTCTGGTCCTAGTGAGTTTTGTACTTTTAAGCATCTAGTCGGCTAGACGTTGCAGTTTTGAAAGGCAATTGAGAAATGGCTCACTTCCTGAACTTGGAGTACAAAAAAGCCTACAGCACCTGGTATTCCCAGGCGGTCTCCCACCCAGGTACTAACTAGGTCCAACACTGCTTAGCTTCCGAGATCAGACGAGATCAGGCGCAGTCAGTGTGGTGTGGCCGTAGGCTCTGGGCCTAGTGAGTTTTGTACTTTTAAGCATCTAGTCAGCTAGACCTTGCAGTTTTGAAAGGCAATTGAGAAATGGCTCACTTCCTGAACTTGGAGCACAAAAAAGCCTACAGCACCTGGTATTCCCAGGCGGTCTCCCATCCAGGTACTAACTAGGCCCGACACTGCTTAGCTTCCGAGATGAGACGAGATCGGGCGCAATCAGTGTGGTGTGGCCGTAGGCTCTGGGCCTAGTGAGTTTTGTACTTTTAAGCATCTAGTCGGCTAGACCTTGCAGTTTTGAAAGGCAATTGAGAAATGGCTCACTTCCTGAACTTGGAGCACAAAAAAGCCTACAGCCCCTGGTATTCCCAGGCGGTCTCCCATCCAGGTACTAACTAGGCCCGTCACTCCTTAGCTTCCGAGATTAGACGAGATCGGGCGCAATCAGTGTGGTGTGGCCGTAGGCTCTGGGCCTAGTGAGTTTTGTACTTTTAAGCATCTAGTCAGCTAGACCTTGCAGTTTTGAAAGGCAATTGAGAAATGGCTCACTTCCTGAACTTGGAGCACAAAAAAGCCTACAGCACCTGGTATTCCCAGGCGGTCTCCCATCCAGGTACTAACGAGGCCCGACACTGCTTAGCTTCCGAGATCAGACGAGATCGGGCGCATTCAGTGTGGTGTGGCCGTAGGCTCTGGGCCTTGTGAGTTTTGTACTTTTAAGCATCTAGTCGGCTAGACCTTGCAGTTTTGAAAGGCAATTGAGAAATGGCTCACTTCCTGAACTTGGAGCACAAAAAAGCCTACAGCACCTGGTATTCCCACGCGGTCTCCCATCCAGGTACTAACGAGGCCCGACACTGCTTAGTTTCCGAGATCAGACGAGATCGGGCGCATTCAGTGTGGTGTGGCCGTAGGTTCTGGGCCTTGTGAGTTTTGTACTTTTAAGCATCTAGTCGGCTAGACCTTGCAGTTTTGAAAGGCAATTGAGAAAGGGCTCACTTCCTGAACTTGGAGCACAAAAAAGCCTACAGCACCTGGTATTCCCAGGCGGTCTCCCATCCAGGTACTAACTAGGCCTAACACTGCTTAACTTCCGAGATCAGACGAGATCGGGTGCATTCAGTGTGGTGTGGCCGTAGGCTCTAGGAACGCTAAGAATATTACTCTTATGCATTTGCATTTAGTAAGCTAAGCCATGCAGCCACTTGCAACATGATACCACGCTCATCGCTCGATCAGGCTCGATCAGGCGAGATATATAAGACTGGTGGGCCCATTCAGGACTCCTATGTCTGGTAGGATAACTTTAATTCATCCATCCTGTGTCTGTTGCAGGGAGGTGGAGAGAACAATCAACACAATAATGGTTTTCTTTCATGCCTCTTGAAGGACTCAATATTCTCTGTACTGCATTACATGTGAAAGTCGATTAATTACCCATGAACACACTACCTGTATGCTAATTCTATGTAAAAAGGTAGCTCCAGCCCTCATGATGTTGTCCAACATTTCCGCTATAAAACAGGATACAATTATTTTGGAAACATACCAAATTTGAAAAATAATTGAGAAGTTGCGCAATTACTAATCATGGAGCACAAAAAAGCCTACAGCACCTGGTATTCCCAGGCAGTCTCCCATCCAGGTACTAACTAGGCCCGACCCTGCTTAGCTTCCGAGATCGGGCGCATTCAGTGTGGTGTGGCCGTAGGCTCTGGGCCTAGTGAGTTTTGTACTTTTAAGCATCTAGTCGGCTAGACCTTGCAGTTTTGAAAGGCAATTGAGAAATGGCTCACTTCCTGAACTTGGAGCCCAAAAATGCCTACAGAACCTGGTATTCCCAGGCGGTCTCCCATCCAGGTACTAACTAGGCCCGACACTGCTTAGCTTCCGAGATCAGACGAGATCGGGCGCAATCAGTGTGGTGTGGCCGTAGGCTCTGGGCCTAGTGAGTTTTGTACTTTTAAGCATCTAGTCAGCTAGACCTTGCAGTTTTGAAAGGCAATTGAGAAATGGCTCACTTCCTGAACTTGGAGCACAAAAAAGCCTACAGCACCTGGTATTCCCAGGCGGTCTCCCATCCAGGTACTAACGAGGCCCGACCCTGCTTAGCTTCTGAGATCGGGCGCATTCAGTGTGGTGTGGCCGTAGGCTCTGGACCTAGTGATTTTTGTACTTTTAAGCATCTAGTCGGCTAGACCTTGCAGTTTTGAAAGGCAATTGAGAAATGGCTCACTTCCTGAACTTGGAGCACAAAAAAAGCCTACAGCACCTGGTATTCCCAGGCGGTCTCCCATCCAGGTACTAACTAGGCCCAACACTGCTTAGCTTCCAAGATCAGACAAGATCGGGCGCAATCAGTGTGGTGTGGCCGTAGGCTCTGGGCCTAGTGAGTTTTGTACTTTTAAGCATCTAGTCAGCTAGACCTTGCAGTTTTGAAAGGCAATTGAGAAATGGCTCACTTCCTGAACTTGGAGCACAAAAAAGCCTACAGCACCTGGTATTCCCACGCAGTCTCCCAACCAGATACTAACGAGGCCCGACACTGCTTAGCTTCAGAGATCAGACGAGATCGGGTGCATTCAGTGTGGTGTGGCCATAGGCTCTGGGCCTTGTGAGTTTTGTACTTTTAAGCATCTAGTCGGCTAGACCTTGCATTTTTGAAAGGCAATTGAGAAATGGCTCACTTCCTGAACTTGGAGTACAAAAAAAGCCTACAGCACCTGGTATTCCCAGGCGGTCTCCCATCCAGGTACTAACTAGGCCCGACACTGCTTAGCTTCTGAGATCAGATGAGATCGGGCGCATTTAGTGTGGTGTGGCCGTAGGCTCTGGGCCTAGTGAGTTTTGTACTTTTAAGCATCTAGTCGGCTAGACCTTGCAGTTTTGAAAGGCAATTGAGAAAGGGCTCACTTCCTGAACTTGGAGCACAAAAAAGCCTACAGCACCTGGTATTCCCAGGCGGTCTCCCATCCAGGTACTAACTAGGCCTAACACTGCTTAACTTCCGAGATCAGACGAGATCGGGTGCATTCAGTGTGGTGTGGCCGTAGGCTCTAGGAATGCTAAGAATATTACTCTTATGCATTTGCATTTAGTAAGCTAAGCCATGCAGCCACTTGCAACATGATACCACGCTCATCGCTCGATCAGGCTCGATCAGGCGAGATATATAAGACTGGTGGGCCCATTCAGGACTCCTATGTCTGGTAGGATAACTTTAATTCATCCATCCTGTGTCTGTTGCAGGGAGGTGGAGAGAACAATCAACACAATAATGGTTTTCTTTCATGCCTCTTGAAGGACTCAATATTCTCTGTACTGCATTACATGTGAAAGTCGATTTATTACCCATGAACACACTACCTGTATGCTAATTCTATGTAAAAAGGTAGCTCCAGCCCTCATGATGTTGTCCAACATTTCTGCTATAAAACAGGATACAATTATTTTGGAAACATACCAAATTTGAAAAATAATTGAGAAGTTGCGCAATTACTAATCATGGAGCACAAAAATGCCTACAGCACCTGGTATTCCCAGGCAGTCTCCCATCCAGGTACTAACTAGGCCCGACATTGCTTAGCTTCCGAGATCAGACGAGATTGGGCGCATTCAGTGTGGTGTGGCGGTAGGCTCTGGTCCTAGTGAGTTTTGTACTTTTAAGCATCTAGTCGGCTAGACGTTGCAGTTTTGAAAGGCAATTGAGAAATGGCTCACTTCCTGAACTTGGAGTACAAAAAAGCCTACAGCACCTGGTATTCCCAGGCGGTCTCCCACCCAGGTACTAACTAGGTCCGACACTGCTTAGCTTCCGAGATCAGACGCAGTCAGTGTGGTGTGGCCGTAGGCTCTGGGCCTAGTGAGTTTTGTACTTTTAAGCATCTAGTCAGCTAGACCTTGCAGTTTTGAAAGGCAATTGAGAAATGGCTCACTTCCTGAACTTGGAGCACAAAAAAGCCTACAGCACCTGGTATTCCCAGGAGGTCTCCCATCCAGGTACTAACTAGGCCCGACACTGCTTAGCTTCCGAGATGAGACGAGATCGGGCACAATCAGTGTGGTGTGGCCGTAGGCTCTGGGCCTAGTGAGTTTTGTACTTTTAAGCATCTAGTCAGCTAGACCTTGCAGTTTTGAAAGGCAATTGAGAAATGGCTCACTTCCTGAACTTGGAGCACAAAAAAGCCTACAGCACCTGGTATTCCCAGGCGGTCTCCCATCCAGGTACTAACTAGGCCCGACACTGCTTAGCTTCCGAGATGAGACGAGATCGGGCGCAATCAGTGTGGTGTGGCCGTAGGCTCTGGGCCTAGTGAGTTTTGTACTTTTAAGCATCTAGTCAGCTAGACCTTGCAGTTTTGAAAGGCAATTGAGAAATGGCTCACTTCCTGAACTTGGAGCACAAAAAAGCCTACAGCACCTGGTATTCCCAGGCGGTCTCCCATCCAGGTACTAACGAGGCCCGACCCTGCTTAACTTCCGGGATCGGGCGCATTCAGTGTGGTGTGGCCGTAGGCTCTGGGCCTAGTGAGTTTTGTACTTTTAAGCATCTAGTCGGCTAGACCTTGCAGTTTTGAAAGGCAATTGAGAAATGGCTCACTTCCTGAACTTGGAGCACAAAAAAGCCTACAGCACCTGGTATTCCCAGGCGGTCTCCCATCCAGGTACTAACTAGGCCCGACACTGCTTAGCTTCCGAGATTAGACGAGATCGGGCGCAATCAGTGTGGTGTGGCCGTAGGCTCTGGGCCTAGTGAGTTTTGTACTTTTAAGCATCTAGTCAGCTAGACCTTGCAGTTTTGAAAGGCAATTGAGAAATGGCTCACTTCCTGAACTTGGAGCACAAAGAAGCCTACAGCACCTGGTATTCCCAGGCGGTCTCCCATCCAGGTACTAACGAGGCCCGACACTGCTTAGCTTCCAAGATCAGACGAGATCGGGCGCATTCAGTGTGGTGTGGCCGTAGGCTCTGGGCCTTGTGAGTTTTGTACTTTTAAGCATCTAGTCGGCTAGACCTTGCAGTTTTGAAAGGCAATTGAGAAATGGCTCACTTCCTGAACTTGAAGCACAAAAAAGCCTACAGCACCTGGTATTCCCAGGCGGTCTCCCATCCAGGTACTAACTAGGCCCGACACTGCTTAGCTTCTGAGACCAGACGAGATCGGGCGCATTCAGTGTGGTGTGGCCGTAGGCTCTGGGCCTAGTGAGTTTTGTACTTTTAAGCATCTAGTCGGCTAGACCTTGCAGTTTTAAAAGGCAATTGAGAAAGGGCTCACTTCCTGAACTTGGAGCACAAAAAAGCCTACAGCACCTGGTATTCCCAGGTAGTCTCCCATCCAGGTACTAACTAGGCCTAACACTGCTTAACTTCCGAGATCAGACGAGATCGGGTGCATTCAGTGTGGTGTGGCCGTAGGCTCTAGGAATGCTAAGAATATTACTCTTATGCATTTGCATTTAGTAAGCTAAGCCATGCAGCCACTTGCAACATGATACCACGCTCATCGCTCGATCAGGCGAGATATATAAGACTGGTGGGCCCATTCAGGACTCCTATGTCTGGTAGGATAACTTTAATTCATCCATCCTGTGTCTGTTGCAGGGAGGTGGAGAGAACAATCAACACAATAATGGTTTTCTTTCATGCCTCTTGAAGGACTCAATATTCTCTGTACTGCATTACATGTGAAAGTCGATTTATTACCCATGAACACACTACCTGTATGCTAATTCTATGTAAAAAGGTAGCTCCAGCCCTCATGATGTTGTCCAACATTTCTGCTATAAAACAGGATACAATTATTTTGGAAACATACCAAATTTGAAAAATAATTGAGAAGTTGCGCAATTACTAATCATGGAGCACAAAAAAGCCTACAGCACCTGGTATTCCCAGGCAGTCTCCCATCCAGGTACTAACTAGGCCCGACATTGCTTAGCTTCCGAGATCAGACGAGATTGGGCGCATTCAGTGTGTTGTGGCCGTAGGCTCTGGTCCTAGTGAGTTTTGTACTTTTAAGCATCTAGTCGGCTAGACGTTGCAGTTTTGAAAGGCAATTGAGAAATGGCTCACTTCCTGAACTTGGAGTACAAAAAAGCCTACAGCACCTGGTATTCCCAGGCGGTCTCCCACCCAGGTACTAACTAGGTCCGACACTGCTTAGCTTCCGAGATCAGACGAGATCGGGCGCAGTCAGTGTGGTGTGGCCGTAGGCTCTGGGCCTAGTGAGTTTTGTACTTTTAAGCATCTAGTCAGCTAGACCTTGCAGTTTTGAAAGGCAATTGAGAAATGGCTCACTTCCTGAACTTGGAGCACAAAAAAGCTTACAGCACCTGGTATTCCCAGGCGGTCTCCCATCCAGGTACTAACTAGGCCCGACACTGCTTAGCTTCCGAGATGAGAAAAGATTGGGCGCAATCAGTGTGGTGTGGCCGTAGGCTCTGGGCCTAGTGAGTTTTGTACTTTTAAGCATCTAGTCAGCTAGACCTTGCAGTTTTGAAAGGCAATTGAGAAATGGCTCACTTCCTGAACTTGGAGCACAAAAAAGCCTACAGCACCTGGTATTCCCAGGCGGTCTCCCATCCAGGTACTAACTAGGCCCGACACTGCTTAGCTTCCGGGCGCAATCAGTGTGGTGTGGCCGGAGGCTCTGGGCCTAGTGAGTTTTGTACTTTTAAGCATCTAGTCAGCTAGACCTTGCAGTTTTGAAAGGCAATTGAGAAATGGCTCACTTCCTGAACTTGGAGCACAAAAAAGCCTACAGCACCTGGTATTCCCAGGCGGTCTCCCATCCAGGTACTAACGAGGCCCGACCCTGCTTAGCTTCCGAGATCGGGCGCATTCAGTGTGGTGTGGCCGTAGGCTCTGGGCTTAGTGAGTTTTGTACTTTTAAGCATCTAGTCGGCTAGACCTTGCAGTTTTGAAAGGCAATTGAGAAATGGCTCACTTCCTGAACTTGGAGCACAAAAAAGCCTACATCACCTGGTATTTCCAGGCGGTCTCCCATCCAGGTACTAACTAGGCCCGACACTGCTTAGCTTCTGAGATTAGACGAGATCGGGCGCAATCAGTGTGGTGTGGCCGTAGGCTCTGGGCCTAGTGAGTTTTGTACTTTTAAGCATCTAGTCAGCTAGACCTTGCAGTTTTGAAAGGCAATTGAGAAATGGCTCACTTCCTGAACTTGGAGCACAAAAAAGCCTACAGCACCTGGTATTCCCAGGCGGTCTCCCATCCAGGTACTAACGAGGCCCGACACTGCTTAGCTTCCAAGATCAGACGAGATCGGGCGCATTCAGTGTGGTGTGGCCGTAGGCTCTGGGCCTTGTGAGTTTTGTACTTTTAAGCATCTAGTCGGCTAGACCTTGCAGTTTTGAAAGGCAATTGAGAAATGGCTCACTTCCTGAACTTGGAGCACAAAAAAGCCTACAGCACCTGGTATTCCCAGGCGGTCTCCCATCCAGGTACTAACTAGGCCCGACACTGCTTAGCTTCTGAGATCAGACGAGATCTGGCGCATTCAGTGTGGTGTGGCCGTAGGCTCTGGGCCTAGTGAGTTTTGTACTTTTAAGCATCTAGTCGGCTAGACCTTGCAGTTTTAAAAGGCAATTGAGAAAGGGCTCACTTCCTGAACTTGGAGCACAAAAAAGCCTACAGCACCTGGTATTCCCAGGCGGTCTCCCATCCAGGTACTAACTAGGCCTGACACTGCTTAACTTCCGAGATCAGATCAGATCGGGTGCATTCAGTGTGGTGTGGCCGTAGGCTCTAGGAATGCTAAGAATATTACTCTTATGCATTTGCATTTAGTAAGCTAAGCCATGCAGCCACTTGCAACATGATACCACGCTCATCGCTCGATCAGGCGAGATATATAAGACTGGTGGGCCCATTCAGGACTCCTATGTCTGGTAGGATAACTTTAATTCATCCATCCTGTGTCTGTTGCAGGGAGGTGGAGAGAACAATCAACACAATAATGGTTTTCTTTCATGCCTCTTGAAGGACTCAATATTCTCTGTACTGCATTACATGTGAAAGTGGATTTATTACCCATGAACACACTACCTGTATGCTAATTCTATGTAAAAAGGTAGCTCCAGCCCTCATGATGTTGTCCAACATTTCTGCTATAAAACAGGATACAATTATTTTGGAAACATACCAAATTTGAAAAATAATTGAGAAGTTGCGCAATTACTAATCATGGAGCACAAAAAAGCCTACAGCACCTGGTATTCCCAGGCGGTCTCCCATCCAGGTACTAACTAGGCCCGACACTGCTTAGCTTCCGAGATGAGACGAGATCGGGCGCAATCAGTGTGGTGTGGCCGTAGGCTCTGGGCCTAGTGAGTTTTGTACTTTTAAGCATCTAGTCGGCTAGACCTTGCAGTTTTGAAAGGCAATTGAGAAATGACTCACTTCCTGAACTTGGAGCACAAAAAAGCCTACAGCACCTGGTATTCCCAGGCGGTCTCCCATCCAGGTACTAACGAGGCCCGACACTGCTTAGCTTCCGAGATCAGACGAGATCGGGCGCATTC